>NC_057799.1:640554102-640886134 GCF_018294505.1 Triticum aestivum | reverse complement strand
ATTTATTATTTTCTTAGGAATTAATTGGTGGGTCAAATAATGTTGGGTTCAACATGACAATGACCAGGTGAAATTTATAGAATATTTTGAACATTTTAGTTTTATTTTTTTGAAGAAATAATTTATCTTAATTTAGGTTGCATTTGAATTCCGAACCGGTTTTGAACTAACATGAGCTTAACATCAGTAACCGAGGTGACGTGGCATCATTAGCAGAGGTTCACTGTAGCTTAATTATCCGGGCGTCACACTAATCAAATGCATACGCCTTGCATAGTGCTCTCCAATTTTAGCATTCAAAGTAGGAGTAGTTTTCCAATTTGAGCATTTAATAAGCAAAACCAAATCATAAAATAAAGTAGTATTCAAATTAGCATGCATTCAATTCTAAGCAAAACTGCATCATCTCTTGCGTCCGTACATCGTCGAATATTATCACTAATACACCTCGAATAGTATCATACATATAGGATCGCTAATACAGCTAGAACCGTAGCGCCCGACGGGTATCGGTGCGGGCGGTGGACACCCAAAGAGAAGGAACCATCACAGGATCATAGCTCTAGTGAGATCCCTGAAGAACCTGCCAGGTATTGTCGAACCTGCCGTCCAACGCAACCATGTAGCGACGAACGTGCTCGTCCTCCTCGCTGACACGGTGACATACCACCTCCGCGGTGTCCGGAAGCCTCGGCACCGTCACTGGCCCACGCGGCCGCCACCAAACAAGGTTCGGGTCAACGACGGGCTGGCTCCTCACCAACCTACGGCTCCCGGAAGGTAGCACCTCCCAATACCAGCCCGGCGGAGCCCAGTCCCGGACATGGCCCCTCTGATCAAGCAGGCCTCCTCCACCGAGTCGATGACGAGGATGCGGGATAGGCATCGTCGACGTCGATGCGGGAATAATTGCTTGAACTAAAAAAAATAAACTAGTTCTATTAATTTTCTTGCTAAAAATAAACTACCTCTATAGTAAAATAAAGTAGTTTTATTAAATCAACTAGTTCAACTACTAAGCACTTACTATAAATAAAATAAAGTAGTACTTACTAAAAATAAACTACTTCTATATATAGTAAAATAAAGTAGTTTTATTAAATCAACTAGTTCAACTACTAAGCACTTACTATAAATAAAATAAAGTAGTACTTGCAAAAAATAAACTAGTTTAACTAGTTCTATTATTTTTCTAACTAATTACATTAAAAACTTTCTAAGTAGTACTTACTAAAAGTTATCGGGGAGGGGGGTATATCGACAACAACATACCCGATAAAAAATAAGAAGAGGAAGAAGAAGAAAAAAAAGAGGAGAAGAAGAAAGGAATAGAGGAGGAGATCGTAGAAAAAATAAGAAAAAAAGGAGAAGAAGAAGAAAGGAATAGAGGAGGAGATCGTAGAAAAAATAAGAAAAAAAGGAGAAGAAGAAAGGAATAGAGGAGAAGAAGAAAAAATAGAATAATATATTATTCTATTTCTTCTTCTTCTCCTCTTTTTTTCTTCTTTTTCATCTTCTTATTTATTTCTCCTCTTCTTCTTCTTCTTCTTCTTCTTCTCCTTCTTCCTCTTCTTATTTTCCTTTTTCCTCTCCTGCTTTTTATTCTAAATATGAACATATACATAAATGACTTTGATCATACACAATTTTCCTATACATACACAATATGAACATATACATAAATTGACAAAGAAAATTCTATGAACAAAAAAATCATAAACATTCTATGAACAAAATTACAACAGAAAAAAATCATAAAAATTCTATGAACAAAATTACAACAGAAAAAATCATAAAAATTCTATGAAAAAATTGACATATTCTTTGCATATGAACATACAAACATTTGCATATTCAACAATAATATCAACCAAAAGTCTATGAAAATTACAACAACTAAATTAACTACACATCTAAATTAATACGACTACACATCTAAACTTAATTAGGAAAATGCATATGCAGAGGGCGCCCGGCGGCGAGGAGAATGAGCTCACTGCAGGGGGGCGGCGATGAGGAGGCAGGGCACGGGGGCGGCGACGAGGAGGCAGGGCACAGCGACGGCGACGAGGAAGCAGGGCACGGCGACGGTGGGGTAGGGGCGCGGCGACGGGCGACGAGGAGGCAAGGCCGGCGGCGTCGGGGCAGGGGTGGCGCGGGGCGGCGACGGCGTCAGGGCGGCGCGGGACGGCGTCGGAGGCAGGGCGACGACGGCGAGGCAGAGGGGCAGCCTGGCGGCATCATCGGGGCGGGGAAGATGAACTGAATGAAAATTTTCACAAGTCTTGCTTATATAGACGGAGCATTGGTCCCGGTTCGTGGCACCAACCGGGACCAATGCCACCTTTAGTCCCGGTTGGTGCCACCAACCAGGACCAAAGGTCTCTTTTCAGCAGCCCAAAGGGCGGGAAGCAGAGGCCTTTGGTCCCGGTTCGTGGCACCAACCGGGACCAAAGGGGGCCTTTGGTCTGGGTTGGTGCCACGAACCGGTACCAATGCACCCCATTGGTCCCGGTTGGTGCCACCAACCGGGACCAAAGGCCTTGTGCTGCCCGCGTCGCGGCCAAAAGTTTAGTCCCACCTCGCTAGTTGAGAGAGCTCGAGAGTTGTTTATAAGCGCTGTTGCGCCCACCCTCTCGAGCTCCTCTCAACTGCAGGCTTTCAGGCCTAATCTGTTACTATGTGCCTGTGGGCCTACTGGGCCTGCTGCGGGCCTGAATCCTGGCCCACCTGGCTGGTTGGGTTTCTAGTCGTATTCACGCCGTGGTAGCCCAGTAGGCGGCATTTTTTCCATTTTTTTGTTTTGTTTTTACATTATTTATTTTCTTTATTTTTGCTTTATTTTTTAAATTCTATTTGCTTTTAGGTCACAAAAATTATAAACTTTCTGTTAGTGCCATTAGTTTTCAAATTTGATTTTTGAGTGATTTTTTTCTGACTATTTAATATTACTGCGTTTTATCATTATACTCAATTTGGTAATTTTAGGTTATTTTAAATATCTCTTTTAATGAAAAACAGATTTTGTTATTTTAGTTTGCTATTAAAGTTTCCAACAAAAATTTCTTTATGAAAATTCTTTTTGCTTTTAATGTTTTGAACAGAAAATTCTTAGATAATTTTAGTTGCATAAATTTTATATAATTTTAGTTTCAAAAATACTAGAGATTTATAAAAGATTTTTAGTTGATTCCTTTTGCTTTTAGTTGCATAAATTCTTAGAAAATTCTTTTTCCTTTTAATGTTTTGAACAGAAACAGAAACTTTCAAGATCCACTATTGTCATTCCGTACTGTGGGTCTACCTGTACCCCGCCTCCTGACAGATTGACCCATTTGCACTTAAACAATGAGACCTTAAAATCATGTCCGTAGTCAAGTTCCCATATGTCCACTATGTAACCATAATATGTGTCATTTCCCCTCTTGGTTGCTGCATCAAAGCGGACACCGCTGTTTTGGTTGGTGCTCTTTTGATCTTGGGCGATCGTGTAAAATGTATTCCCATTTATCTCGTATCCTTTGTAAGTCAATACAGTCGAAGATGGTCCCCTGGACAACGAGTACAGCTCATCACAAACAGTGTTGTCACCTCTGAGACATGTTTCCAACCAACTGCTGAAAGTCCTGATGTGTTCACATGTAACCAGTCGTCACACTGCTCCGGGTGTTTGGAGCGCAGACTGTTCTTGTGTTCATCGACATACGGGGTCACCAAGGTAGAGTTCTGTAGAACTGTGTAGTGTGCTTGAGACCAAGAATGCCCGTCCCTTCATATTATTGAGTCCCCTCCAAGCGTGCCTTTTCTAGTCAGTCTCCCCTCATACCGCGATACAGGGAGACCTATCTTCTTAAGGCTAGGAATGAAGTCAACACAAAACCCAATGACATCCTCTATTTGATGGCCCATGGAGATGCTTCCTTCTGGCCTAGCGCGGTTACGGACATATTTCTTTAGGACTCCCATGAACCTCTCAAAGGGGAACATATTGTGTAGAAATACGGGGCCCAGAATGATAATCTCGTCAACTAGATGAACTAGGACGTGCGTCATGATATTGAAGAAGGATGGTGGGAACACCAGCTCGAAACTGACAAGACATTGTGCCACATCACTCCTTAGCCTTGGTATGATTTCTGGATCGATCATCTTCTGAGAGATTGCATTGAGGAATGCACATAGCTTCACAATGGCTAATCGGACGTTTTCCGGTAGAAGCCCCCTCAATGCAACCGGAAGTAGTTGCGTCATAATCACGTGGCAGTCATGAGAATTTAGGTTCTGGAACTTTTTCTCTGGCATATTTATTATTCCCTTTATATTCGACGAGAAGCCAGTCGGGACCTTCATACTGAGCAGGCATTCAAAGAAGATTTCCTTCTCTTCTTTGGTAAGAGCGTAGCTGGCAGGACCTTCATACTGCTTTGGAGGCATGCCGTATTTTTCGTGCAAACGTTGCAGGTCCTCCTGTACCTCAGGTGTATCTTTTGTCTTCCCATACACGCCCAAGAAGACTAGCAGGTTCACGCAAAGGTTCTTCGTCACGTGCATCACGTCGATTGAAGAGCGGACCTCTAGGTCTTTCCAGTAGGGTATGTCCCAAAATATAGATTTCTTCTTCCACATGGGTGCGCGTCCCTCAGCATCATTCGGAACAGCTAGTCTGTCGGGACCCTTTTGAAAGATTACATGTAAATCATTGACCATAGCAAGTACGTGATCACCGGTACGCATGGTGGGCTTCTTCCGGTGATCTGCCTCGCCTTTGAAATGCTTGCCTTTCTTTCGACATTGATGGTTGGTCGGAAGAAATCGATGATGGCCCAGGTACACATTCTTCCTGCATTTGTCCAGGTATATACTTTCGGTGTCAGCTAAACAGTGCGTGCATGCGTGGTATCCCTTGTTTGTCTGTCCTGAAAGGTTACTGAGAGCGGGCCAATCGTTGATGGTTACAAACAACAACGCGTGCAGGTTAAATTCCTCCTGTTTATGCTCATCCCACACACGTACACCGTTTCCATTCCACAGCTGTAAAAGTTCTTCAACTAATGGCCTTAGGTACACATCAATGTCGTTGCCGGGTTGCTTAGGGCCTTGTATGAGAACTGGCATCATAATGAACTTCCGCTTCATGCACATCCAAGGAGGAAGGTTATACATGCATAGAGTCACGGGCCAGGTGATGTGATTGTTGCTCTGCTCCCCGAAAGGATTAATGCCATCCGCGCTTAAACTAAACCATACGTTCCTTGGGTCACCTGCAAACTCAGCCCAGTACTTTCTCTCAATTTTTCTCCACTGCGACCCGTCGGCGGGTACTCTCAACTTCTCGTCTTTCTTACGGCCCTCTCTGTGCCATCTCATCAACTTGGCATGCTCTTCATTTCTGAACAGACGTTTCAACCGTGGTATTATAGGAGCATACCACATCACCTTCGCAGGAACCCTCTTCCTGGGGGACTCGCTGTCAACATCACCAGGGTCATCTCGTCTGATCTTATACCGCAATGCACCACATACCGGGCATGCGTTCAAATCCTCGTACGCACCGCGGTAGAGGATGCGGTCATTAGGGCATGCATGTATCTTCTGCACCTCCAATCCTAGAGGGCATATGACCTTCTTTGTTACGTACGTACTGTCGGGCAATTCGTTATCCTTTGGAAGCTTCTTTTTCAATATTTTTAGTAGCTTCTCAAATCCTTTGTCAGGAACAGCATTCTCTGCCTTCCACTGCAGCAATTCCAGCACGGTACCGAGCTTTGTGTTGCCATCTTCGCAATTGGGGTACAACCCTTTTTTGTGATCCTCTAACATGCGATTGAACTTCAACTTCTACTTTTGACTTTCACATTGTGTCCTTGCATCAACAATGACCCGGCGGAGATCATCATCATCGGGCACATCATCTGGTTCCTCTTGATCTTCAGCAGCTTCCCCCGTTGCAGGATCACCGTATTCAGAAGGCACATAGTTGTCATCGTCCTCTTCTTCTTCGTTGTCTTCCATCATAACCCCTATTTCTCCGTGCTTCGTCCAAACATTATAGTGTGGCATGAAACCCTTATAAAGCAGGTGAGTGTGAAGGATTTTCCAGTCAGAGTAAGACTTTGTATTCCCACAATTAGGGCATGGGCAACACATAAAACCATTCTGCTTGTTTGCCTCAGCCACTTCGAGAAAATTATGCACGCCCTTAATGTACTCGGAGGTGTGTCTGTCACCGTACATCCATTACCGGTTCATCTGCGTGCATTATATATAATTATGTGTGTCAAAAGTAAGAAAGTTACACAAGTGTCTATCTAAAGTAAGAATTTTTTCTTTCAGAAAGAAGATAAGAACAAGAGGCTCACCACGGTGGTGCCGGCGACGAGATCGGCGCGGGCGATCGACGGCGGTGAAGACGGGGACGGGGCGTGACGGACCGCTAAACCTAGACAAATCTCGGGAAAAATGGAGCTCGGAGGTCGAGCTTCGAGAGGAGAAAGCTTAACTAGTGTGGCTCGGGCATTTCATCGAACACCTCATGTGCATAGGAGGTGAGCTAGAGCACCCAAATGCCCTCACCTCGTCGGCCAGAAAAAACAGAGCACTATGGAGTGCTCTGCTGCGGCGATGGGGTATGTATAGGCAACTCATTTGTCCCGATTCGTGGTAGGAACCGGGACTAAAGCTCCCCCTTCTGTCCCGGTTCTAGGCACGAACCGGGACCAATGTATGTGGGCCAGGAGGGAGGACCATTGGTCCCGGTTCGTGCCTAGAACCGGGACAAATGGGTCCAGATGAACCGGGACCAATGCCCACGAGGCCCCGGCCGGCCCCCTAGGCTCATGAACCGGGACGAATGCCCCCCATGGGTCCCGGTTCGTGCAGATCCGGGACTAATGGGCTGGCCAGGCCCGAACCAAAGCCTTGTTTTCTACTAGTGACAGCTATGTCTCTAGCTCAATGGAGATAAATATCCTTTCTCTCGTTGAATCCAACCACATCAATCTATCTCCATAAAATATGTACTATTTGACCCATCCTAAAACTAGCTAATTAGGTATCACCAAAATTTACCATGCTTGTTGTTCTAGATAAGCTCACTACTGGAATCGACGGCTTTGCCGAGTGCCGTAAACACTCAGCGAAGGCCCAAAAAAACTCGGCAAAACCTTTGCCGAGTGTTGCACTCGGCAAAGGACACTCAAAGTACAGCCTTCCGGCAAATAGAATTTCACCGAGAACCAACCATCGCGCACTTGGCAATGCCTTTGCCGAGTGTTTTTTGTGGTACTCGACAACTATTGGGACTCGTTGAAACATAACTAACGGACGACAGAAACGGCAAAAATTGGTACAGTTGCACTCGGCAAAGGTGATGGCTTTCCCGAGTTGTACACTCGGTAAAGATGTTCAGCAAATTTTTTAAAAAAGACGCCGCCGTCAACGGCGACGTCCCGATTCATGCCCGCAAGTTACAGTGGGCCCCGGTGATCATAGGGGGGATCCAGACAACTAGTCAACCGTTTGAGCAATGCGCTCTCCTCTGCCAAGCTAGCCGGTCCGCTGCTTGTGTGCTAGCTTGGCCGGTCCGTTGTTGGCTTGCCGGAGCGTGCGGGTGCTGCTGCTCAGCAAGAAGACGCGTCTATGTGACATGAGCCTCGCCGTCGCTCTTGGTGGCGCCGTCGACGACGCATGTGGCTCGTGGCGTCGGTGGTTGTTGGCGCCACCACTCGCCGGCGTGTGGTTGGTGAGCTGCTGCCTTCCCGCCGTGTGCATGTGCTGCCGCTTGCAGCCGCCTCGCATCAGCTGCTTCGCTGCTACGTGCATGAGGGAGCTTGGTGGCCGGCCGCCGGCAAATGTGCTGCTAGCTGCTGCTTGAGAGATGGCATGCGTGCGAGCCGGAGAACGAACGGTGCGCACCTGAAGCTGGAGGTGCTCAAGCACTACGCCGGCAGGCTGCTGCAGCTGCTCGAGTCCTCCGCCGGCGTGCTTCGAGTTCTCCATGGCTGTGTGCCTGTGTACGGGAGTGTGGATGTGTGAGACGGTGAGAAAGATGAGAGGGACAGAAGATAAGGTGTGTGTGTGTGTGTGGCTGTGCGTGGCATGCATGTGTGTTTGTGTTTGTTGTGATAGAGACGTGTGTGGTTCTGATGCATGCAGAGAGAGCAGGAGATACGAGATATGTGGCTGTCTGCTTGCCATGGCACTGGATTTCAACCAATCAGAGACAGGCACACTTTACCGAGTGTTGCTCTCGGAAAAGATCTGACTAAAAAAATCAGCATAAAGTCATTTAAATTGTCGAAGTAGCAAAAAATCTAAAATTTTCATAAAACGTGGGAATAAAGCATAATATAAGGTCTACTTACTGTGAAAGTTGGAGTGGTACCATTTTGCACCTTGTTTTTTGTAGCTGCTTCACGAAAATACCATTTTTGACACTTAAAAAATGAAAAATAATTTTCTTTTACAGAAAAGATGGAAACTTTATTTGTCAACATTGTTTGTAATGGCAATATGCACTTGTATGTTTAATTTGGTCATATTATAAAAAATTGTGCAGTGGATATGGCCATCACTTGGTCATTTAACTTGAAAGTCATGAAAGTTCATACACGATAGCCCGTTTTGTGAAGGATTTTTTTTTCAAATTAGTTATATTGAAAGTTTGGTAGTTTTCCTCACAAATAGTACACATAAAAGGACTCCATGTGAAAGGATTGGATTTTTTAAACTTGTATTCTTTTTCTTTTATTTTTTCTAAAACGGGGTCAAATTGGTCAACATGGCTATTCATCACAATGGGTTGAATATCACAAAAATTCTAAGTGGTTCTCCCATATAATGACTACTTGCGTATCTAAAAATATTTTTTACTAATTTTTATGACTGAGCTATCACACACTTGCAGTTCAATTTTGAATTACTTTCGGGAAATTGACATAAAGTCATTTAAATGTGCGAAAGTAGCTAGAAAACTAGAAAATCCATGAAACTTGGGAATTGTGCATGAAATATGGTTTACTTACTGTGATAATTGGAGTGGTGCCATTTCGCACCCCGATTTTTGTACTTGCTTCACAAAAAATACCCATTTTGGACACTTAGAAAATGAAAATTGATTTTTTTTTAAGTAGAAAACTCTATTTGGCAACATTGTTTCTAATGTCAAGATGCACCTATCTGTCCAATTAGGGGACACTATAATAAACTATGCAAGAATATGACCATCACCTTGGTCCTTTGGCTTGAAAGCCGTGAATGTTCATACACGATAGCCCGTTTTGTGAAGGATTTTTTTTTCAAATTTATAATATTGAAAGTTTGGTATTTTTCCTTGCAACTAGTACACATAAAAGGACTCCATGCGAAAGGATTTCATTTTTTAAACTTGTATTCTTTTTCTTTCATTATTTCCAACACGGGGTCACGATGGTCAAGATGGCTATTCATCACAAAGGGTTGAATCTCACAAAACTCTAAGTGGTTCTCCCATATAATGACTACTTGTGTATCTAGAAATATTTTTTGCTAATTTTTATGACTGAGCGATCACACACTTGCAATTCAAATTTGAATTACTTTCAGGAAATTGACATAAAGTCATTTAAATGTGCGAAAGCAGTTAGAAAACTAGAAAATCCATGAAACTTGGGAATTGTGCATAAAATATGGTCTACTTACTGTGATAATTATGGTGGTGCCATTTTGCACCCTGATTTTTGTAGTTGCTTCACAAAAAACAACCAATTTTGACACTAAGAAAATGAAAATCGATTTTTTTTGTACAAAAAAGTAGGAAACTCTGTTTAGCAACATTGTTTGTAATGTTAAGATGCACCTATGTGTCTAATTTGGGAACATTATAATAAACTATGCAATGAATATGGCCATCACCTTGGTCATTTGAGACTATACTGATATTTAGCATGCCAAAAAGTGTAATTAATATGGATTAAATGAAAAAGTTTTCAACATGAAAATTGCCTGTCTCCTCAAAACGAACAAATTTGATTTTTGGACCATCTTCATCCCAGGTTGTATGCAACCTGTACAGCCGAAATCATGCAATTTAGCGAAGAACCCCTTTTGCCGAGTGTGGCACTCGGTAAAGCCCTATTTGACGTGTTTTGTTGTTTTACCGAGTGTTTTATCCACAACACTCGGCAAAGTGCATGTTTGCCGTGTTTCACGTTTTTGCCGAGTTAGGTACTCGGCAAAGATACTATTGCCGAGTGTCCGATATAATGCACTCGGCAAAGAGCCTAACACTCGGCAAAGAGAAAAATTCCAGTAGTGCGCTTAACCAATCTACTCCCATCTTGTCCACTTAAATCATAACCATGTGCTAGATAGTACATCTATTCGAGCGACAATTAATATGTACCGGAGGGAGTATTATCTTACCCACATGAGAAGAGCACGGATTACTAAAAGCCCAATATATCCATCTCGAATAGCACCGGCGGCGTGTGCCCACACTGCCCACCATTTTTGTGCCCGTGGCAGCAGCTGCTAGTACATGAGTCGACTAGAAACTGATGTATTCCCCTTGACGGCATTATTCTTTCGTACTTGAGGTGCACTGGTGTCTTCTCCTTACAACTGAGGTCGACAATGGAGAAGGCATCACCCTGTTGGACGAGTAAAGCACCTCTGCTCTCTGCAAAGAAGACAATGCCTATTGTCTCGCTCCCTAGGTTTGCCAGCTCAGAGTGTTGCCAGACCATGTCGCCTTCATCATCTTGTTTTTGCTCGGTCCAAAGATCTGCCACGCCATGGTCTCCTACAGTAACAAATGAAAGCATTCCTTCTTCGCCGACAATGCATGGGATCGGTGGTCGTGGCACGGTAGTGTTGACAGCTTTGATCGGGATCTCAATCGAAGAGACTTGCGACGTGGCGGCACTTATGTTAAGAAGGGTGTAGCTTCGGCTTCTCTCATCCATGAATACCCAATGCGCAGTACCGCCCTGGGTGACAATGCCGGCACGTGGCCCACACCTGGTGAGCTCTGAAGCCCCATGACACTTGACCGGAGCACTCCAGTTACCGCCGGCCGTTTCAGAGCCGAAGGAGTAAGTGCATGCCCACATATACTCATTGCTGTCGTCATTGTAAATCAGTAGCACTTGAAACGTCGGCGGCTTGTGGTCCACCAAATCACCATCACCAGCAGCATGGTCTTTAGCGGTGATAATCGCACAACCCTTCAGACTACAACCCATGCACCCAGTCATGTCGAAGGGAGGCGGCGGGAGGAGATGTGTGGTCCTCTTGTCGATCACTGCCAGATGGAGCTTATACCAGCAGTGTTGTCTCGAAGCAAGGAAGGTGCCACGACACGCACGAGAAGGAGACCGCGGCGCGCCGCCAGGGGCCTCGCGAGGTCGAAGAGCATGTCGTCGTCGTCAGTGGTGACGAACGACGGAACGAGTCGAAGGTTGGATCATCCATGGTGAGACCGGCTAGGAGGGTCAGCAACGTCGGTGGCGCATACAGGTTGCCGTTTTTTCTCGGGAGCTGGGCCCAGGCGGTGGAGTTCTGGGAGAAGATCCCGGCGAGGACGCTCGGGCGGCGCGCTGTTTCCGGCCATAGACCGATGTGGCGGAGGAAGTCCCGGTCTGCGATGAGGCGGCGCCAGTGCTTGCACGTGGCCGCACAGCTTAGGAGATCCCGTAGGTCCGGCAGGCGCGCGAAGGCCTCGCGGAGAACTCTATTCAACATGTCCTACCTGTTTGTATCTATGCAACATGAGACTCAGAAAAATTAGTTGCATTGGCTGATGCCTCTGGTTTCATTGGTTAGTTGCCCCCTTGCTCTTAATTTTATGAAACTTGTTAATGCTTCCGCTTTCATTTCATTGTGTATGTTTTCATGTTTCTGTTAATGCCCTGCTCCAACTGTGTGATTTGAATGTGGATGTTGCATGTTCATGGGACCCCTTGCACATGTAGAAATTCTGTCGGTTTGATTATATTGCATGTTTCTGTGTGGTACCTGAATTTCTGAAACATGATTTTTTTGCTGATTCCATGGAGAGATTAAAATGACTATTGCGCAACAACTCTGATGCAGGAACATGGAACTGAAGGGGAAGGGAGCTATGTCCAAGGCAATTTTTCTGTTTGTGGTGGTGAAGATTCAGATGGATTGTTGTTTGCTGAAGATGCAATCGAAGATGATTCAGATGATGGAGATGTTTCATCACAGCCACTGCCACCCTATGTTGGCATGGTATTTGACACACTTGAGGATGCTCGAAAATTCTACAATGACTATGCCTTCAAGTTGGGGTTCGGGACACATATATCTTCCTCAAAATTCAGCCAGAAGAGAGGCCAGAAGAAAGAGGATCAAATATTGATCAAAAGGGTCTTTGGGTGTGTGCATGCCAGAAAGCCCGATAAAACGGAAACGAGTAGCACATCGGAGAGCATTGCAACAGAAAAAAGCAACTCCAGTAGGCAGCCTAGTGAAGGAATGGATGTGACAAGAAAACGTCAAAAGAACAGGCTGCTCCGCCATGATTGTAAGGCGCACATGATTGTTGGGCTGAGAGAGGAGAGATGGACAGTGACTTATTTTGTTGCGGAGCATACACATCCATTGCTGGAACAGCCGGAGCGTGTTAGGTACTACCGGTCGCACCGCAGTATACCTGCCGAGGATTACCAGCTCTTGTTGACGTTGCATGATGTGAACCTATCAAATTCAGATTGCATGGGTGTCCTTGGCAGGGTCCATGGAGGTGACACTAGGATACTCCCATATGTGAAGAGAGATGTTTCGAATGAACATGCAGAGCTCCGAAGAGGGCTAACATTCCGAGACATGGATATGACAGTCGAGTACTTTGAGAGGAGGAAAGCTGAGAATCCAGAATTTTTCTATGCGAAACAAAAGGATCCTGCAACAAACTCCGTGACTGCCTTGTTTTGGGTTGATGGGAGAACAAGGGCGTTGTACCCGAAATATAAAGATTGTGTGTTCTTCGATACAACCTTCTGCACCAACAGATACAATATGCCATTTGCTCCTATAGTTGGGGTCAACAACCATCTCCAGACCATTGCACTCGGGTGTGCCTTGTTGCCGGATGAAAGTATTGAAACATTTAAGTGGGTCTTCCAGCAGTGGATGGTTGCAATGGATAACGAGCATCCCACAAACATCATGACCGACCAGGACAAAGCGATGGCAACAGCTATTGAGGATGTGTTGCCAAACACTGCCATAGGTGTTGCAAGTTTCATGTGTTTAGCAATGCACGTACCATGTTGAGGAGGCTGTTGAGCAGAGATGAAGCGTTTGCAGATGTGTTCTACACTTGTATCAATCAATCAGAAACCATTGAGGAGTCTGAGGAAACATGGCAACACATGTTGCATTGTTTTGAAGTGGCTGAGAACAAACACATGAAGAACATGTGGCAAACAAGGCATATGTGGGCTCCAGCGTACTTCAAGAACAAATTCTTCCCGTTCACAAGCACAACGGGCAGGTCTGAGGGGCTTAACTCATATTTCAAGACACTGATTCGTCCAGCTGATTCCGTTTGGAGGTTTGTCCAGCAATATGAAATGTGCCAAGAAACTATGCTTGATCGTGGAGACAATGCTGGATTCACTGGTGAAACAACAGCTCCGCCACTATACTCTCGGTACACACACTTTTGAGCTTTACCAAAAAAAGAAAAAAATTGCTGTTGGGCCAAGTTTCTGTGTGATGTGGTTTGTGACCTGCTTCTTGTGATGTTGCAGGTACAACATTGAGCGCCAAGCTGCTGCTTACTACACCCGTGGCGTCTTTGGCAAGTTCCAGAAGCAGGTGATCGCGTCTACCGGCTTCGTTATCAACCAAGACACTGAGTATCAAGGGCAAGGCCTGCTGTTTGAGCTAAAGGCAAGCTCCTATGAGAACCCAAAACTCTATTCTGTGCATGTTATGATGGATGAAGGGTTGTTTGAATGTAGTTGCCACTACTTTGAGATGAATGGCCTGATTTGCGCACATATAATAAGGGCAATGGTGCATGTGAATGTTCAAGAAATTCCGCAACAATACTTGTTGGAGAGGTGGTCTGAAGCAGCCACAACAAGCATGAGCAGGACTGACCGATTGCTGGACTTCGGGCACCCCTCAACGAACACACTGAAATACAACTCCTTATGTCGAAGGTTGACATGGCTCGCCTCTAATGCATGTTGCAACGATGATGCCTACAAGATATAAGATGAAGCAATAACAGTTCTTGAGCCTGCCATAGCAGCGGCAAAGAGAGGAGCGCTGCTAGGGCAACAAGCAACGCAGCAGAGTGAACCCCCAACACCACCCACTGCCGCAACGAGAACATTGAATGACAACCTACCACAGGCTCAAAGCTCAGAGATGCTACAAAACCCAGCTCGTGTCCCTAAGAAAGGTCGGCCAACTAAAAGAGAGAAGAGAAAGAACACTGGTAGAGCAGCGAGACGACGAGCAAAAAAAGAAGGCGAAGCAACAAGAGAAGAAGCCGACGGCAACAGTAAAGCCAAGAGCTGGAAAAAGGATTGTCCGCTGCAAGTACTGCCATGAAGAAGGACATAATATTCAGACATGTGGGCCGCTAAAAGTTGCAACGGAGGCGGCGGCAGCACCCCCTAAATGCCAGTTCTGCTCTGAGGTTGGACATGCAGTCCCAGCTTGTCAATACATGAGAGCCGTGATGGCAAGTGACCCAAACATTACCCAAGCAACGCAGCTGAAGCTCTAGAAAGAAAAGATGAGAGAAACAGGGAGGAAGATCCTCCTAAGAAAAAATGTTTTTCATTTGGGAGAAGATCCCCCATCAGCCAGCTTTGGGTGTTTTGTTTCATCTCCTAAGCAAGATGTACTTGCTCCCTGTGTTTGAGCTACATTCGTAACTTCTTTTTTGCAAAATTGATGATGTACAAGCTATAATTTCAATTTGCAACCTGTGTTATGTTTGCTCCATGTAGTTGCCTGGGTTTGGGACATACAACCTCACTGTTTCTATGCATATACATCCCATATTAATCCATATTGCGGGAAAAAAAGCTTGTGTGGTCTCACAGGTTGGAAAAAAAGATAATGTATTCCTGTTACATGAAAACATGATCTTCACAGGAAGGGCACTTTTTATTTTGGTTATGTTACATGATGTATTCATGTTACAGGAACATGAGCACTTTTCATTTTGGTGATGTTATAAGATGTATTTATGTTACAGGGACATGATGTTGTGATGAGAAAATGCCTTCAGTTCATCATTTTGCTAGTGTAAGTAACAAAAATGTTACGGAGATGACGATCATTATAGCAAATTTCGACATTTTTCTAGTAAAAGATTTCTAATGCAACAAATGGCTCGAATACAACACCAGTGTGCAGAAAAAAGAACACATTTTCAGGAAAAAGGTAACAACTGCCATTGGAATCATGTCTACATTATATATATGTGTGCAAAAACACCAGATCAGTAGTGAAACAGCATGTCTCCAGCATACAAAAATGAGGGAGAAAGGGGGCATGCCCCAGCATGACACATTCTACTTCCGAAACACTTTAGTTTCGTAGACTACTAGAGAGCTCGGTTACAAACATTTCGCACACACATGCACCGCAAAAAAAAGGTCTAAACTACTAGAGATGTGTCTTGTTGCGGTTGGCATCAATCTATGAGTTTTTCAGCAAAGCTTGAAGCTCGTCCTCTGAGTTGAGGGTGTTTTGAGGGTGCTTGAAAAGCTTCGCCGCAATGTACTTCCGGACATTGAGCAATGAGTTTGAATCTGAGCATACACAACAAGAGAAAAAAACACAAAAAAAACACATTGTGAGACACTACTAGCAGGGGATGAAAAAAAGGTGGGTGATAACATAAAATTTCAGAAATATATGATAGTAGTTGACTGCTAGAATTTATTTACTACTAGTGTTTCATAGGTTGCAAAAGAAGAAAAATAAAAATAAATGAGTCCGAGTTGTACTGTATTGAATGGCTTCATCCCCTGGCAGTTAAATTCTCCAAGTATAGAATAGCAAAGATGCCACAATCAAATCTGCCATGGAAAAAGGAGGGAGAGGAAACATGAGATCACAACAAAAAGATGAAAATGCTTCCTAAACAGGATGTAAAGTTGCGAAAAACCACAAATGAATAATATACATAAAAATAGTACGATGTTGACTGCTGCGGGTAGCTTGGTGGACTGGACATCTGAAATGTGCCAAAATCTTGCTTCCATGGGTTAAATTCTGTGACCAGTGCTTTGAAGTTTGTTATCTGGAAATGTCGAATTGATTAGTACCGCAACATTGATTTGAAAAAACAAAAAAGGAAAAATTGTATAAAAAAAGATGTGTTCAACACCATACCAGGTTGCAGCAAGGCTTCTCAAGGATGCTGACGTAGTCAGGGTCTAAGCTCCTGGAGTCAGAGACATTAAATTGTGTTTTCATGAAATTGACAACAACAACTGCCCAATGGTCTCTCTGGACTATGGTGAAGAACAACTGCAAAAATTAAAAAATGAGATAAATAAAATGGAAACATTGTTGCGCTACAAGGAAAACTTTGCACTATATACGATAGTTGAACTAGAGCTTTACTTGATCAAATTTCACGATGTCATTCTTCTCGCAGACCCTGGTCAAATCTCTAATGCAGGAACTTGTCTTGAATGAACTTGGATCAACACAAAGCTTGGTCTGTATGAAAAACAAAAAAATGGTCACAACAAAAAGGTGAAAAGCTAGTAACTATCATGTAAAAATCTACTATGTTGCGGGTGGAAAACTCAAGTGACAAAAAAAGCAAACAAAAACATGTTAGTTAACTCACAGCAACATGTGGTGAGAACGCAAACTTCCTTGGCTTGGTTGAGTTGTACGTCTGCTCAATGTTGAAACTTTCGATGTAAAGTGACATCACCTCATTGTTCAAATGTGCGCGCTTTTTGAGCCCATTACTGAAATGTTTGAAGGAAATATCGAAACCACCTATCCTGATAAATGCAGGGCTGTTTGTTGCAAAAAGAAACAGTATCTCAGTTAGGAGGTGTCGATAAAAATGGATGGATTTTTTTCTCTCAACACACATATAAAAAGTGCAAAAAAAACACTTACAGAGGCTCGCCTTCGGGTGGGTCCTTTATACGATAATTGGTACAGCAGTACCTCTGGTATATCGCATCTTCTGTTGCATCAACTTTTATCTTCTTCATCTTCTGCAACTTGCGTGCGCTTGGTGCGGCCGGTGCAGCTCTCTTAAGTGTAGGCTTCTTCCCATCATGGCTTTGCCCGCTGTTGACTTCAACCACCTCCTCCTCCTCTCTTGTCTCATCAACACCTGCTTCTGCAACACAAAAGGAGGAGAAAGCAATAAGAACTTGTGAGTAACAGATTGGAGCATTGATGTACTAAAGTTTCAAAAACAGATGATGATATGTTGCGTAACAAAAAGTTGCGGGGATGACTTGTAAAAACCTGCAGGGCCTGTCGATAATGGGGGGTATGTTGCGAGTGGGGTCACATCATAAACTGGACCAGTTGAACTGCCAGGAGAACTATCAAACAAAGGACTTCTCGCTCGAATCTCCAAGAAAGAGTCCACATCAAATAGACCAGATGATCGTGCAGGTGAATTACTAACTTGTGGCGGATCCTGAAACAGTAAATCGTCGTCACTTCTAGGTTCAAATAAGCCAAATGAAGGCCCGTCTTCAAGTGTCCCTGGCCTCCTTGTCAAATTCACAAATGGGTAGCTTGGGCTGCGAGGCGACTTCTGTTCAATGTTTACCTTGCTGCAAGAATCTTCTCCCTTGGCATTGCGATGAACATTGACATTGCCATGAACACTGCCATTGATGTGGTCTCTCTTCTTTCCTGGGATAGCGTTTGTGTGATCCACTTCAACTGCTGGATCCCCACTCTTTTTGCCTTCTGGTTGCTTAGGCTGCTGCGGAAACAATTCAGTGGCAGTAGCTGTAGCGGTTGTTGTAGTCCCATGCACGCCATTTGGTTGCTTAGGCTGTTGCGGAGAAGATTCAGTGGCAGTGGCTGTAGCGGTTGTTGTAGTCCCATGCACGCCATCTGGTTTCTTAGGCTGCTGCGGAGAAGATTTGGTGGCATTGGCTGTAGCGGTTGCTGTAGTCCCATGCACACCATCTGGTTTCTTAGGCTGCTGCGGAAACAATTCGATGGCATCGCACATGCCTGCTGTGGGAGCTCCTGATACACTGAAAGTGACATCTGCCACTTCATCTTTGGCCTCATCCCTTCTGGATCCAGCTTCGACTGCCTCAGACAACATTAGGCCCATACGTTTGCAATACATGACCTGCAACGCCCTCCCAAATGAGCTCAACGCGGCATT
This sequence comes from Triticum aestivum, assembly GCF_018294505.1. NCBI lineage: Eukaryota > Viridiplantae > Streptophyta > Magnoliopsida > Poales > Poaceae > Triticum > Triticum aestivum. The sequence continues at coordinate 640,867,764 of NC_057799.1, read as the reverse complement.
AAGTTCTGTAGCATGTAGCTCTTTGTGCTTGTTGTATATGTCACGAAGATGTGGGGGCAGCTGTGAATGCATAAAAACAAAAAAAAAGATGAGAGCGGGAAAATGAACATTAGTTGTTAGTAAGTAGTTTTGACATGGCAGTCAAGCAAGATACGGATGCAATGAAATGTTGTATGGCTCTCACCTCTAACTCCTAGAATGTAGACAATGCGTGTAGCCACTCCTCCAAAGATCCGCACACACCATCACCACCGCCCATATTATCCAGAGGTGGCTCGTGCACAGTCTCTTCTCTTCCATCAGTACCCTCCATACCACCCTTAGGTGGTTCTTGAGAGCCCACATCAGCTCCCCCTTGTGGATTGGCTTGTGTGTGCGAGCTCTCCGGCACATCCATAATGGGTGTTGCGGAAGCAACATCTCCGCCTTGGGTATTTGTTTCGGGCAGATCCTCTGTGACACTGCCTTGTATTGATCTTTGGGTAAGCTGATCTACATATGACAGAAACTTGGGTGTTGCATACGGTGTATTGGAGCTGAACTGCATTTGAAAAAAGTGAAACAAGGATTTAGAAATTTGCAAAGAAAAACAAAAGGTCATGTGTCCAAAAAATGAAAAAAAAGAAGATACTTACAGGGCGCTTCCCAAATCCATCATCTAGTGTGTCGACTGCAACAACAGCGGTGAAGTCCATTTCATGAACAAAACAAGCTCGTGGCAGTGAGTAGTCGATGGTATGATCAACTATGCATCCTCTTGGAATGTCAAGGTGGTCCATGTAAATTACCTGCAAACACACAAACAAAAAGAAAAAAGAAACATGAGCGCCTGTAAAAGTTTGCTGTCCTGGAAAAGAATATGGAATTGTTATGGGAATGATGGTCTGTACCGGAAGCATTGGTAGACAGCCACCAATCAGGAATTTCCCTTTACCTTCAGACCTCTTATCCTGGTACTTTTTAACTTCCTTCATCACATCGGACAGAATATGCTCATCCCATTCTAATTCATGGACAACACTCATGTCTCGCAAGGTGTGGAGATAATCAAGACGCACCATGTTTCCTGTCCCGGGAGCTGGACCAATGATAAGCAGAGTAAAACCCATGACCTACTAATGGTATCCTCATCGTCATCATCCGCTTTTGATAGAACAGCTGCTGTGGTGGCTATCGGAGACCTATCACCATCCAAATACACATTTCGGAAATCTGATTTGCCCCTCTTGCCGAATCCTAGCGGCCTGCTACCAGAAGGGACATTGAAAATCTTCTTAACCATGTCTTTTGTGAAGTGTATTTCCTTGCGATCATTAATCCTACATAGAAACATAAACAAAGGAAATTAGTAGATGTTGCAAAAAAAGAGAAAAATGCTATCAACATACTGAAAACAGAAAAAACACATGGTTAAACGAAGATGCTCAAAAGAAACATACCTGAGTAGACGCTCCTTGGGGTCGATACTCATAACTACGAAATCCATAAGCCCTTCTGGCGGAGGAGGCACAGGAGATATGTGCAACAAATCCCCAAAGCCAGACTTGCTTAGTACATCTCTCTTGTTCCCTTGGATGGAATTACCTATGTCACGCAACCGCTTTGCTGACCATCGGGTTTGGTAGATGGCCATGCTGCGAAAAAAACAAAAATAAGTCGAGCTTTGATGCTATGAAGCTACAGGAAACACAACTACAAGAATGAGAAAAAAATAAATAAAATAAATGAGCTATCCATTTTAGCTCTAGGAAATAAAACAATAGGCTCCAGGAAACCAACTACTGCCTTCATTCGTGCAACTCGCATAGCTTGTGCATCCATTTTAGCTATACAAGCAAAATAGACAGGAAACACTAGCAAACCTCTCACAAGTCTCACCATCTTCATGTGAACAATAATGAACTATAATGAACTCCAAAAAATGCAACACCAGCAAGCTCTCACAACTCTCAGCATTTTTCATAGACTGTTGCGGAAAATTGTGGTTCTGTCAAATCTGAAACATAATCTATGATGCTACACGCAATCCACTACTACAAAAAATTCACATAACACATGAAGGGATTTCAGGGGCAAGTACGCACGGGCGCCCTACCCCACTGCTCGCCGATCTGCCCCACAGCGACGAGACCCTCGACATCATCATCGTCATGGCCGGGACGCCGGGTGAGACGCGCCATTGCTAACTTCCTACCTCCTATTTACCGAAACTGTCTGGAACTGCAGCTAATCTTCAGTTAGGACTTGGGAGTTGTGTGGACTGTTGTAGTATTAGATGCTAGAAGGAGTTGAATGGAAACAGTTGGTATTTGCATTATGCCTGCAGTAAAGATGCTAGAAGCTAATCTGAATCTAGTCTGTTTGGGGAAAACATAACTGAAACTGAAACTGTGCTGGAAGAACATTTAACTGAAACTGTTGTATTCTGCAACTGCTGATAATCTTCAGTTAGGAATGGGGAGTTGTGTGGACAGTTAGGAATGTTATGAGTTGCAAAAATTCAGAAACTCTACAACCCCAGCAGAAACTATACACCGGCGACCTCCTCCTCCTAGTACAAAACTACCACCCCTCTAATCCTACAACAGCAGTGCAGCACCACAAATCATCACCCACCAAAAAACGCCGCCGCGACGGCTCACTGCCACCACCACCACCGCAACGGGAGCACAAACCCGCCACAAACCCACCACCACGGCTCACTAGGAGAAGCTGCCGGTGGAGCGACAGGGGGCTGGGGCCAGCGACGAAGAGGGTGTTGAAGGTGGGCAGGAAAGAGGTGGGGCGGGCGGCGGAGGCGGAGGACGGAGAGGAGCAGCGGGAGGAGGAGCCACGGGGAGGGCGGGGACGGGAGGCGGCGGAGCTTGGCGAGCGCGTGGGGAAGGTGCTCGCGGTGGCCAGAAAAAATGGGGGAAAGGAGGAGAAATCACCGGAGGGAGATCCGTACCTGCTTGGGTTGTCGGCGGCCGCCGCTGCTCCCGAAGACGAAGTCGTCGTCACGGCGGTAGGTTCGCCCCGGCCGCGCCGCCGCCCTCCCAGATCCCCAACCCAGCGAGCACACGCTGCGGCTTCAGCTGCAGGGGTGTTTTCCTGAAACAACGGCTCTGTTTCAGGAAATGGTCGGGGCGAAGCGGTCGGTTTCAGAAAACGAACGCGTGTGTCGTGGGAGCGGGGACGCTCTCGTCCGTCTGATCAAAGAGACGATCCAACGGACGCTGAGCCGGCGGACGCGGCGCGCATGATCGGCCGGTTGCACGTTAGCTTTTCCCATAGCATAAAGCTAGTTAGGGTTCCAAAAAACTATTAAATTTTTTTCTCTGATAACTACCAAGTCGAGGGATGGCTGTTTCAAAAAACTCAAAACTCGAGTGACTAGCATTTTAACCGTTTTTCCGACGACTTGGGCCCACCGGTCAGGCCACGTGTCCCAACGCGCTCACGGCGCAACCGAAAACGGCCGTTACTCTGACCGGTCCGGTCGGAACGAAAACGCTGGCGGCCCCTCTTCCTCTCTCTCACTCTCTGTTCCCCTCACCCTGCGCTCTCCTCCCTGACCTAGGTCCGGCGATGGGGGCGGGCGGCGCAGCCAAATGCCGGCGACAGTGTGCCTTTGGGCCAATGGGGCACCACCGGGGAGGGTGGTGGGCATTCATGTTACTTATGTTTATCATGATTCCTGAATGTGTGGCTGATAAGTTGTTGCACATCACCACTGCAGCGACGGGGAAAATCGCAACAAAAACAGATGTTTTCAGCTTTGGGGTGGTGTTGATGGAGCTGATAACCGGAATGACCGCCATCGACGAGAGACGCATCGACGAGGAACCCCGGTATCTGGCCTCCTGGTTCGGCCAGATAAGGAAGGACGAAGAGAAGTTCAGGGCAGCCATCGACCCTACCCTGGATATCACCGACGAGATCTTCGAGAGCATCTCGGTGATCGCGGAGCTCACCGGGCACTGCACCTCCCGAGAGCCCTTGTGGCAGCCGGACATGGGGCATGTTGTGACGTTGCTAGGCCCGATGGTGGAGAAATGGAAGCCGTCGAGCAGCGAGACCGAGGACTACACGGACATCGGCCTGGACCTGCCGCTGGTCCAGATGGTGAAGGAGTGGCAGGAGTCGGAGGCGAGCATGACCGACTACAGTATCCTAAGCCTGAGCCTCGAGGACAGCAAGGGCAGCATCCCCACCTGGTCTGCTGGGTTCGCCGAGTCCTTCACCTCCGCCGATGGCCGGTGAAGTATCGTCGTCATCGTATCGTCGTCGTCATCATCATGTCTACAAAAAACAAGTACATTGCCTCCCCTTGAAATTCGACTCCGAAGTGGCTGGATGGCCCTTCGCGAGTTTCAGCGCCATCCGGTGCTGCGGCGCGATGATACGTCTCCGTCGTATCTACTTTTCCAAACACTTTTGCCCTTGTTTTGGACTCTAACTTGCATGATTTGAATGGAACTAACCCGGACTGACGCTGTTTTCAGCAGAATTGCCATGGTGTTATTTATGTGCAGAAACAAAAGTTCTCGAAATGACCTGAAACTCCATGAACTTATTTTTGGAAAATATTAAAAATATTGGCGAAAGAATCAAGGCCAGGGGGCCCACCACCTGTCCATGAGGGTGGGGGGCGCCTGCACCCTGGGCGCGCCCCCTGCCTCGTGGGCCCCCTGGAGCTCCACCGACCTCAATTCCAACTCCATATATTCGTGTTCGGGGAGAAAAAAATCAGAGAGAAGGATTCATCGCATTTTACGATACGAAGCCGCCGCCAAGCCCTAAAACCTCTCGGGAGGGCTGATCTGGAGTCCGTTCGGGGCTCCGGAGAGGGGAATCCGTCGCCATCGTCATCATCAACCATCCTCCATCACCAATTTCATGATGCTCACCGCCGTGTGTGAGTAATTCCATCGTAGGCTTGCTGGACTGTGATGGGTTGGATGAGATTTATCATGTAATCGAGTTAGTTTTGTTAGGGTTTGTCCCTAATATCCCCTATGTTCTGAGATTGATGTTGTTATGACTTTGCTATGCTTAATGCTTGTCACTAGGGCCCGAGTGCCATGATTTCAGATCTGAACCTATTATGTTTTCATGAATATATGTGAGTTCTTGATCCTATCTTGCAAGTCTATAGTCACCTACTATGTGTTATGATCCGGCAACCCCGAAGTGACAATAATCGGGACCACTCCCGGTGATGACCGTAGTTTGAGGAGTTCATGTATTCACTATGTGTTAATGCTTTGGTCCGGTACTCTATTAAAAGGAGGCCTTAATATCCCTTAGTTTCCGCTAGGACCCCGCTGCCACGGGAGGGTAGGACAAAAGATATCATGCAAGTTCTTTTCCATAAGCACGTATGACTATATTCGGAATACATGCCTACATTACATTGATGAATTGGAGCTAGTTCTGTGTCACCCTATGTTATGACTGTTACATGATGAACCGCATCCGGCGTAATTCTCCATCACCGATCCAATGCCTACGAGCTTTTCACATATTGTTCTTCGCTTATTTACTTTACTGTTGCTATTGTTACAATCACTACAAAACCCAAAAATATTACTTTTGCTACCATTACTTCCATATTACTTTGCTACTAAATACTTTGCTGCAGATACTAAGTTATCCAGGTGTGGTTGAATTGACAACTCAACTGCTAATACTTGAGAATATTCTTTGGCTCCCCTTGTGTCGAATCAATAAATTTGGGTTGAATACTCTACCCTCGACAACTGTTGCGATCCCCTATACTTGTGGGTTATCAAGACTATTTTCTGGCGCCGTTGTCGGGGAGCATAGCTCTATTCTTTGAGTCACTTGGGATTTATATCTGCTGGTCATTATGAGGAACTTGAAAGACGAGAAAACAAAAATTTATCCCTCAACTACGAGAGGAGGTAAGGAACTGCCATCTAGCTCTGCACTTGATTCACCTTCTGTTTTGAGTAAGCTTGCGACACCTAAACTTGCTTCTGCTATCAATTCTGATATGTCGCATGTTATTGATGATGCCACTTCTGCTATGCATGATACTTATGATGAAACTACTTCTATGCTTTATACTACTGTGCCACTTGGTGAATTTCTTGATGAACAACTTGCTAGGGCTAGAGAGAGTGAAATTGTTGAAACTGATAATATTGATGATGGTGATGATGAAGACTCTCCCCCTAATAAAATATGAATTGCCTGTTGTGCCTGAGGGCTATGTTATGGATGAAGAAACTAAAAGAGACTTTCTTGCTTGCAATGATAGAAGTGATCTTAAGAAATTATTAGCTAAGCTTAAACAAAAAACTCTGAATGCTAGAATGAAATATGATCCTGCTTATGCTACTTCACCTATCTTTGTTACTGATAAGGATTATGAATTCTCTGTTGATCCTGATATAATTACTTTGGTTGAATCTGATCCTTTTTATGGCTATGAATCTGAAACTGTTGTGGCACATCTTACTAAATTAAATGATATAGCCACCCTGTTCACTAATGATGAGAGAACTCGCTATTTTTATATCCTTAAAATATTTAAGTTCTCGTTAAAGGGTGATGCTAAGATATGGTTTAATTCTCTTGATCCTGGTTGTGTGCGTAGTCCCCAGGATATGATTTATTACTTCTCTGCTAAATATTTCCCTGCTCATAAGAAACAAGCTGCTTTAAGGGAGATATACAACTTTGTGCAAATTGAAGAAGAGAGTCTCCCACAAGCTTGGGGGAGGCTTCTCCAATTACTTAATGCTTTGCCTGATCATCCTCTTAAGAAAAATGAAATACTTGATATCTTTTATAATGGACTAACCGATGCTTCCAGAGACCACCTAGATAGTTGTGTTGGTTCTGTTTTCAGGGAAAGAACACCGGATGACGCTGAAATTCTATTGAATAATATGTTGACAAATGAAAATAATTGGGCACTTCCTGAGCCAGCCCCTAAGCCTATTCCTAAACCAACTCCGAAGAAAAGAGGTGTTGTATTTCTCAGTCCTGAAGATATGCAAGAGGCAAAGAAATCTATGAAAGAAAAAGGTATTAAAGCTGAAGATGTTAAGAATTTACCTCCTATTGAACAAATACATGGTCTTAATTTACCGCCTGTCGAAGAAATATATGATCTTAATTCATCACGTATTGAAGAAACACGTGGTTTTGATAACCCGACACAGGTAGTAAAGGTAAATTCTCTCTATAGATTTGATGAAGGTGATATCCCCCAATATAAGTCTGCTAGACAATGCTTAGATGAGTTTGACAACTTTATTGTTAAACAAGAAAACTTCAATGCTTATATTGGTAAACAATTGAAATATAATTCCGATACGCTTGAACACTTGGGTGATTATATGTCTAGAGTTAAAGGTGAGCTTAAACTCATTAGTAAACATGCTTCTATGGTTACCACTCAAGTAGAACAAGTACTTAAAGCTCGGAATGATTTGCTCAATGAATTGAATAGTAAGAATAATGATTTTGCTGTTAGAGTGGCTACTAGAACTGGTAAAATGACTCAGGAACCTTTGTATCCTGAAGGCCACCCTAAGAGAATTGAGCAGGACTCTCAGAGAAATAATATTGATGCACCTAGTCCTTCTAAAAAGAAGAAAAAGAAAAATGATAGGACTTTGCATGCTTCTAGTGAACCTATTGTTGAACCACCTGAGAATCCCAATGATATTTCTATCTCTGACGCTGAAACACAATCTGGTAATGAACATGAAACTAGTGATAATGTTAATGATGACGTTCATGTTGATGCTCAACCTAGCAATGATAATGATGTAGAAATTGAACCTGTTGTTGATCTTGATAACCCACAATCAAATAATCAACGTTATGATAAGAGAGACTTTGTTGCTAGGAAACACGGTAAAGAAAGGGAGCCATGGGTTCAGAAACCCATGCCTTTTCCTCCCAAACCATCCAAGAAAAAGGATGATGAGGATTTTGAGCGCTTTGCTGAAATGATTAGACCTATCTTTTTGCGTATGCGATTAACTGATATGCTCAAAATGAATCCTTATGCTAAGTACATGAAAGAAATTGTTACTAATAAAAGAAAGATACCGGAAGCTGAAATTTCCACCATGCTTGCTAATTACACTTTCAAGGGTGCCTAAGAAGTTAGGAGATCCAGGAGTACCCACTATTGTTGGAAATATGCCCTAGAGGCAATAATAAATGGTTATTATTATATTTCTTTGTTCATGATAATAGTCTATTATTCATGCTATAATTGTATTGTCCAAAAATCGTAATACATGTGTGAATACATAGACCACAACCTGTCCCTAGTAAGCCTCTAGTTGACTAGCTCGTTGATCAACAGATAGTCATGGTTTCCTGACTATGGACATTGGATGTCATTGATAACGGGATCACATCATTAGGAGAATGATGTGATGGACAAGACCCAATCCTAAGCATAGCATAAAAGATCGTGTAGTTTCGTTTGCTAGAGCTTTTCCAATGTCAAGTATCTTTTCCTTAGACCATGAGATCGTGCAACTCCCGGATACCGTAGGAGTGCTTTGGGTGTGCCAAACGTCACAACGTAACTGGGTGACTATAAAGGTGCACTACGGGTATCTCCGAAAGTGTCTGTTGGGTTGGCACGGATCGAGACTGGGATTTGTCACTCCGTGTGACGGAGAGGTATCTCTGGGCCCACTCGGTAATGCATCACCATAATGGGCTCAATGTGACTAAGGCGTTAGTCACGGGATCATGCATTGCGGTACGAGTAAAGAGACTTGCCAGTAACGAGATTGAACAAGGTATTGGGATACCGACGATCGAATCTCGGGCAAGTAACATACCGATTGACAAAGGGAATTGCATACAGATTGGTTGAATCCTCGACACCGTGGTTCATCCGATGAGATCATCGTGATACATGTGGGAACCAACATGGGTATCCAGATCCCGCTGTTGGTTATTGACCGGAGAGGCTTCTCGGTCATGTCTGCATGTCTCCCGAACCCGTAGGGTCTACACACTTAAGGTCCGGTGACGCTAGGGTTGTAGAGATATATGTATGCGGAAACCCGAAAGTTGTTCGGAGTCCCGGATGAGATCCCGGACGTCACGATAGGTTCCGGAATGGTCCGGAGGTGAAGAATTATATATAGGAAGTCCAGTTTCGGCCACCGGGAAAGTTTCGGGGGTTACCGGTATTGTACCGGGACCACCGGAAGGGTCCCGGGGGTCCACCGGGTGGGGCCACCTATCCCGGAGGGCCCCGTGGGCTGAAAGTGGAAGGAAACCAGCCCTTAGTGGGCTGGGGCGCCCCCCTTGGGCCTCCCCCCATGCGCCTAGGGTTGGGAACCCTAGGGGGGAGTTCCCCCTTGCCTTGGGGGGCAAGGCAACCCCTTCCCCCCCTGTGGCCGCCGCCCCCCTTGAGATCCCATCTCTTGGGGCCGGCGCCCCCCCCCCCCAGGGGGCCTATATAAAGGGGGGGAGGGAGGGCAGCACACTACAGCCTTGGGCGCCTCCCTCCTCCCCTGCAACACCTCTCTCTCTCTCTCTCGCAGAAGCTTGGCAAAGCCCTGCCGTGACCCGCTACATCCACCACCACGCCGTCGTGCTGCTGGATCTCCATCAACCTCTCCTTCCCCCTTGCTGGATCAAGAAGGAGGAGACGTCGCTGCACCGTACGTGTGTTGAACGCGGAGGTGCCGTCCGTTCGGCACTCGGTCATCGGTGATTTGGATCACGGCGAGTACGACTCCGTCATCCACGTTCATTGGAACGCTTCCGCTCGCGATCTACAAGGGTATGTAGATGCACTCCTTTCCCCTCGTTGCTAGTAGACTCCATAGATGCATCTTGGTGAGCGTAGAAAATTTTTAAATTATGCTACGATTCCCAACAGTGGCATCATGAGCCAGGTCTATGCGTAGTTACTATGCACGAGTAGAACACAAAGCAGTTGTGGGCGTTGAGTTTGCCAATTCTTCTTGCCGCTACTAGTCGTTTCTTGTTTCGGCGGCATTGTAGGATGAAGCGGCCCGGACCGACCTTACACGTACGCTTACGTGAGACAGGTTCCACCGACTGACATGCACTAGTTGCATAAGGTGGCTAGCGGGTGTCTGTCTCTCCTACTTTAGTCGGAACGGATTCGATGAAAAGGGTCCTTATGAAGGGTAAATAGAAATTGGCAAATCACGTTGTGGTCATACGTAGGTAAGAAAACGTTCTTGCTAGAAACCTACAAACCACGTAAAAACTTGCAACAACAATTAGAGGACGTCTAACTTGTTTTTGCAGCAAGTGCTATGTGATGTGATATGGCCAGAAGATGTGATGAATGATATATGTGATGTATGAGATTGATCATATTCTTGTAATAGGAATCACGACTTGCATGTCGATGAGTATGACAACCGGCAGGAGCCATAGGAGTTGTCTTTATTATTTTGTATGACCTGCGTGTCATTGAATAACGCCATGTAAATTACTTTACTTTGTTGCTAAACGCGTTAGCCATAGAAGTAGAAGTAATCGTTGGCGTGACGACTTCATGAAGACACAATGATGGAGATCATGGTGTCATGCCGGTGACGAAGATGATCATGGTGCCCCGAAGATGGAGATCAAAGGAGCATGATGATATTGGCCATATCATGTCACTATTTGATTGCATGTGATGTTTATCATGTTTTTGCATCTTATTTGCTTAGAACGACGGTAGTAAGTAAGATGATCCCTTATAATAATTTCAAGAAAGTGTTCACCCTAACTGTGCACCGTTGCGAAGGTTCGTTGTTTCGAAGCACCACGTGATGATCGGGTGTGATAGATTCTAACGTTCGAATACAACGGGTGTTGACGAGCCTAGCATGTACAGACATGGCCTCGGAACACACGCAATACACTTAGGTTGACTTGACGAGCCTAGCATGTACAGACATGGCCTCGGAACACGGAGGACCGAAAGGTCGAGCATGAGTCGTATAGAAGATACGATCAACATGGAGATGTTCACCGATCTTGACTAGTCCGTCTCACGTGATGATCGGACACGGCCTAGTTAAACTCGGATCATGTTTCACTTAGATGACGAGAGGGATGTCTATCTGAGTGGGAGTTCATTAAATAATTTGATTAGATGAACTTAATTATCATGAACTTAGTCTAAAATCTTTACACTATGTATTGTAGATCAAATGGCCAACGTTGTCCTCAATTTCAACGCGTTCCTAGAGAAAACCAAGCTGAAAGATGATGGCAGCAACTATACGGACTGGGTCCGGAACCTGAGGCTCATCCTCATAGTAGCCAAGAAAGATTATGTCTTAGAAGCACCGCTAGGTGAAGCACCAATCCCAGAGAACCAAGACGTTATGAACGCTTGGCAGCAGCGTGCTGATGATTACTCCCTCGTTCAGTGCGGCATGCTTTACAGCTTAGAACCGGGTCTCCAAAAGCGTTTTGAGAAACATGGAGCATATGAGATGTTCGAGGAGCTGAAACTGGTTTTTCAAGCTCATGCCCGGGTCGAGAGATATGAAGTCTCCGACAAGTTCTTCAGCTGTAAAATGGAGGAGAACAGTTCTGTTAGTGAGCACATACTCAGAATGTCTGGGTTGCACAACCGCTTGTCTCAGCTGGGAGTTAATCTCCCGGATGACGCGGTCATTGACAGAATCCTCCAGTCGCTTCCACCAAGCTACAAGAGCTTTGTGATGAACTACAATATGCAGGGGATGGAAAAGACCATTCCCGAGGTATATTCAATGCTGAAATCAGCGGAAGGGGAGATCAGAAAAGAACATCAAGTGTTGATGGTGAATAAAACCACTAAGTTCAAGAAGGGCAAGGGTAAGAAGAACTTCAAGAAGGACGGCAAGGGAGTTGCCGCGCCCGGTAAACCAGTTACTGGGAAGAAGTCAAAGAATGGACCCAAGCCCGAGACTGAGTGCTTTTATTGCAAGGGAAGTGGTCACTGGAAGCGGAACTGCCCCAAATATTTAGCGGACAAGAAGAAGGCCGGCAACACCCAAGGTATATGTGATATACAAGTAATTGATGTGTACCTTACCAGTACTCGTAGTAGCTCCTGGGTATTTGATACCGGTGCGGTTGCTCATATTTGTAACTCAAAGCAGGAACTACGGAATAAACGGAGACTGGCAAAGGACGAGGTGACGATGCGCGTCGGGAATGGTTCCAAGGTCGATGTGATCGCCGTTGGCACGCTACCTCTGCATCTACCCACGGGATTAGTTTTAAACCTCAATAATTGTTATTTAGTGCCAGCTTTGAGCATGAACATTGTATCTGGATCTCGTTTAATTCGAGATGGCTACTCATTTAAATCTGAGAATAATGGTTGTTCTATTTATTTGAGAGATATGTTTTATGGTCATGCCCCGCTGGTCAATGGTTTATTTTTGATGAATCTCGAACGTGATGTTACACATGTTCATAGTGTGAATACCAAAAGATGTAAAGTTGATAACGATAGTCCCACATACTTGTGGCACTGCCGCCTTGGTCACATTGGTGTCAAGCGCATGAAGAAGCTCCATGCAGATGGACTTTTGGAGTCTCTTGATTACGAATCATTTGACACGTGCGAACCATGCCTCATGGGTAAGATGACCAAGACTCCGTTCTCCGGAACAATGGAGCGAGCAACCAACTTATTGGAAATCATACATACCGATGTGTGTGGTCCAATGAGTGTTGAGGCTCGCGGAGGATATCGTTATGTTCTCACTCTCACTGATGATTTAAGTAGATATGGGTATGTCTACCTAATGAAACACAAGTCTGAAACCTTTGAAAAGTTCAAGGAATTTCAGAGTGAAGTTGAGAATCAACGTGACAGGAAAATAAAATTCTTACGATCAGATCGTGGTGGAGAATATTTAAGTCACGAGTTTGGTGCACACTTAAGGAAATGTGGAATAGTTTCACAACTCACGCCGCCTGGAACACCTCAGAGAAATGGTGTGTCCGAACGTCGTAATCGCACTCTATTGGATATGGTGCGATCTATGATGTCTCTTACCGATTTACCGCTCTCATTTTGGGGTTATGCTTTAGAGACTGCCGCATTCACTTTAAATAGGGCTCCGTCGAAATCCGTTGAGACGACACCGTATGAATTATGGTTTGGGAAGAAACCTAAGCTGTCGTTTCTAAAAGTTTGGGGATGCGATGCTTATGTCAAGAAACTTCAACCTGAAAAGCTCGAACCCAAATCGGAAAAATGCGTCTTCATAGGATACCCTAAGGAAACTATTGGGTATACCTTCTACCTCAGATCCGAAGGCAAGATCTTCGTTGCCAAGAACGGGTCCTTTCTGGAGAAGGAGTTTCTCTCGAAAGAATTGAGTGGGAGGAAAGTGGAACTTGATGAGGTGATAGTCACCCCTTCCGAACCGGAAAGTAGCGCAGCGCGGGAAAATGTTCCTGTGGTGCCTACACCGACTGGGGAGGAAGTTAATGATGATGATCATGAAGCTTCGGATCAAGTTACTGAACTTCGTAGGTCCACAAGGACACGTTCCGCACCAGAGTGGTACGGCAACCCTGTCCTGGAAATCATGTTGTTAGACAACGGTGAACCTTCGAACTATGAAGAAGCGATGGCGGGCCCGGATTCCGACAAATGGCTAGAAGCCATGAAATCCGAGATAGGATCCATGTATGAAAACGAAGTATGGACTTTGACTGACTTGCCCGATGATCGGCGAGCCATAGAAAACAAATGGATCTTTAAGAAGAAGACGGACGCGGATGGTAATGTGACCATCTACAAAGCTCGACTTGTCGCTAAGGGTTATCGACAAGTTCAAGGGGTTGACTACGATGAGACTTTCTCACCCGTAGCGAAGCTGAAGTCCGTCCGAATCATGTTAGCAATTGCCGCATACTATGATTATGAGATATGGCAGATGGACGTCAAAACGGCATTCCTTAATGGCTTCCTTAAGGAAGAGTTGTATATGATGCAGCCGGAAGGTTTTGTCGATCCTAAGAATGCTAACAAAGTATGCAAGCTCCAGCGCTCAATCTATGGGCTGGTGCAAGCATCTCGGAGTTGGAACATTCGCTTTGATGAGATGATCAAAGCGTTTGGGTTTACACAGACTTATGGAGAAGCCTGTGTTTACAAGAAAGTGAGTGGGAGCTCTGTAGCATTTCTCATATTATATGTGGATGACATACTATTGATGGGAAATGATATAGAATTCTTGGAAAGTATAAAGGCCTATTTGAATAAGTGTTTTTCAATGAAGGACCTTGGAGAAGCTGCTTATATATTAGGCATCAAGATCTATAGAGATAGATCAAGACGCCTCATTGGTCTTTCACAGAGTACATACCTTGACAAGATATTGAAGAAGTTCAGTATGGATCAGTCCAAGAAGGGGTTCTTGCCTGTATTGCAAGGTGTGCAATTGAGCACGGCTCAATGCCCGACCACGGCAGAAGATATAGAAGAGATGAGTGTCATCCCCTATGCCTCGGCCATAGGGTCTATTATGTATGCCATGCTGTGTACCAGACCTGATGTAAACCTTGCCGTAAGTTTGGTAGGAAGGTACCAAAGTAATCCCGGCAAGGAACACTGGACAGCGGTCAAGAATATCCTGAAGTACCTGAAGAGGACTAAGGATATGTTTCTCGTTTATGGAGGTGACGAAGAGCTCGTCGTAAAGGGTTACGTCGACGCTAGCTTCGACACAGATCTGGATGACTCGAAGTCACAGACCGGATACGTGTATATTTTGAATGGAGGAGCAGTAAGCTGGTGCAGTTGCAAGCAAAGCGTCGTGGCGGGATCTACATGTGAAGCGGAGTACATGGCAGCCTCGGAGGCAGCACAGGAAGCAGTCTGGATGAAGGAGTTCATTACCGACCTAGGGGTGATTCCCAATGCGTCGGGCCCGATGACTCTCTTCTGTGACAACACTGGAGCTATTGCCCTTGCGAAGGAGCCCAGGTTTCACAGGAAGACCAGGCATATCAAGCGTCGCTTCAACTCCATTCGTGAAAGTGTTCAAAATGGAGACATAGATATTTGTAAAGTACATACGGACCTGAATGTAGCAGATCCGTTGACTAAACCTCTCCCTAGGGCAAAACATGATCAACACCAGGACGCAATGGGTGTTCGATTCATCACAATGTAACTAGATTATTGACTCTAGTGCAAGTGGGAGACTGTTGGAAATATGCCCTAGAGGCAATAATAAATGGTTATTATTATATTTCTTTGTTCATGATAATTGTCTATTATTCATGCTATAATTGTATTGTCCGGAAATCGTAATACATGTGTGAATACATAGACCACAACGTGTCCCTAGTAAGCCTCTAGTTGACTAGCTCGTTGATCAACAGATAGTCATGGTTTCCTGACTATGGACATTGGATGTCATTGATAACGGGATCACATCATTAGGAGAATGATGTGATGGACAAGACCCAATCCTAAGCATAGCATAAAAGATCGTGTAGTTTCGTTTGCTAGAGCTTTTCCAATGTCAAGTATCTTTTCCTTAGACCATGAGATCGTGCAACTCCCGGATACCGTAGGAGTGCTTTGGGTGTGCCAAACGTCACAACGTAACTGGGTGACTATAAAGGTGCACTACGGGTATCTCCGAAAGTGTCTGTTGGGTTGGCACGGATCGAGACTGGGATTTGTCACTCCGTGTGACGGAGAGGTATCTCTGGGCCCACTCGGTAATGCATCATCATAATGAGCTCAATGTGACTAAGGCGTTAGTCACGGGATCATGCATTGCGGTACGAGTAAAGAGACTTGCCGGTAACGAGATTGAACAAGGTATTGGGATACCGACGATCGAATCTCGGGCAAGTAACATACCGATTGACAAAGGGAATTGCATACGGATTGATTGAATCCTCGACACCGTGGTTCATCCGATGAGATCATCGTGGAACATGTGGGAGCCAACATGGGTATCCAGATCCCGCTGTTGGTTATTGACCGGAGAGGCGTCTCGGTCATGTCTGCATGTCTCCCGAACCCGTAGGGTCTACACACTTAAGGTCCGGTGACGCTAGGGTTGTAGAGATATATGTATGCGGAAACCCGAAAGTTGTTCGGAGTCCCGGATGAGATCCCGGACGTCACGAGAGGTTCCGGAATGGTCCGGAGGTGAAGAATTATATATAGGAAGTCCAGTTTCGGCCACCGGGAAAGTTTCGGGGGTTACCGGTATTGTACCGGGACCACCGGAAGGGTCCCGGGGGTCCACCGGGTGGGGCCACCTATCCCGGAGGGCCCCGTGGGCTGAAAGTGGAAGGGAACCAGCCCTTAGTGGGCTGGGGCGCCCCCCTTGGGCCTCCCCCCATGCGCCTAGGGTTGGGAACCCTAGGGGGGAGTTCCCCCTTGCCTTGGGGGGCAAGGCAACCCCTTCCCCCCCCCCCTTGTGGCCGCCGCCCCCCCTTGAGATCCCATCTCTTGGGGCCGGCGCCCCCCCAGGGGGCCTATATAAAGGGGGGGAGGGAGGGCAGCACACTACAGCCTTGGGCGCCTCCCTCCTCCCCTGCAACACCTCTCTCTCTCTCGCAGAAGCTTGGCAAAGCCCTGCCGAGACCCGCTACATCCACCACCACGCCGTCGTGCTGCTGGATCTCCATCAACCTCTCCTTCCCCCTTGCTGGATCAAGAAGGAGGAGACGTCGCTGCACCGTACGTGTGTTGAACGCGGAGGTGCCGTCCGTTCGGCACTCGGTCATCGGTGATTTGGATCACGGCGAGTACGACTCCGTCATCCACGTTCATTGGAACGCTTCCGCTCGCGATCTACAAGGGTATGTAGATGCACTCCTTTCCCCTCGTTGCTAGTAGACTCCATAGATGCATCTTGGTGAGCGTAGAAAAATTTTAAATTATGCTACGATTCCCAACAACTATACCATGCTCCATTAAAAGAAATTATGTTAAAACTGCTTTATGTGATCTTGGAGCCGGTGTTAGTGTTATGCCTCTCTCTTTATATCGTAGACTTGACTTGAATAAGTTGACACCTACTAAAATATATTTGCAAATGGCTGATAAATCAACTGCTATACCTGTCAGTATTTGTGAGGATGTGCCTGTTGTAGTTGCAAACGTTACTATTTTAACGGACTTTGTTATTCTTGATATTCCCGAGGACGATGGTATGTCTATTATTTTTGGAAGACCCTTTTTGAATACTACAGGGGCTGTTATTGATTGCAACAAAGGCAATGTCACTTTTCATGTTAATGGTAATGAGCATACGGTACACTTTCCGAGGAAACAACCTCAAGTCCATAGTATCAATTCTATTGGAAAAATTCCATCGATTATTTTTGGAGGTTTTGAATTTCCTCTTCCTACTGTCAAGAAGAAATATGATATTCTTATTATTGGGTACGTGCATATCCCCGTTGAGGTAACATAGTGTTATTCGAAATTTCTCCAGTTTCATGCAACTCGAAATGAGTTTGTTAACAAGACTTGATCAACCTTGTTAGTGGATTCCTTTTAATGAGCATGAAATGGATGAAGTTAGAAAGCACAACCTTCTATACCCTCCTTTTACTTTCTGTTATTTAGTTGAAATAAAGTTAAAAATAGTATTTATCTGTCTGTTTTCTGAATTATCCGTGCAATATAAAAATACCCCGAAAATAAAAGTTCTCCAAATGTCCTGAAATTGGAATATGATTTTTTCTAGAATATTTGAGAATATCTGGCACTGAGAACACAGCAGGGGGAGCAAGCACCTGGCCACGAGGGTCCAGGGCGCGCCCACCCCTACAGGGCGCGCCCCTACCTCGTGGGCCCATGGTGGCTCCCCTCCACTTATTCCTACACCCACACACTTCTTCTTCCTCCCAAAAAAATCACCATCCAGCTCAAGCACGAGTTCTAGCTCATTTTGCTGCGATTTTCGATCTCCTTGCTCAAAGCACCTCTCACAAAACTGCTTTGGGGGATTGTTCCTTGGTATGTGACTCCCCCATTGGTCCAATTAGTTTTTGTTCTAGTGCTTTATTCATTGCAAATTTGTGCTGCCTAGGTGACCATGTTCTTGAGCTTGCATGTCAAATTTATATGGTTCCAAGTAGTTCTAATGCATGATATAGTCTCTAGGCACTTGTAGGAGTAGTAGCTATCAATTTTGTTGAGCTTGGTTCACTTTTGTTTGAAGTTACTAAAATTTCAGAATTTTTCAGAAAATAATGAAGAGATTTTTGAGGGGCTCATCGAGCCGAAACTCGAAGGAAAAGCAAAGTGAGGAAGCAGAGAGGCCCAAATATAATCTGCCTCGCACCGCGGAGGTTCGGCCGTGTGAATGCACTTCCAATGATTTCTTGAGAGCAGCCGGGATTTATGATGATTTTTATGAATTGGCTGAGAATGCAGGCCTCACCGACTTCCTCCGCGACCAACGCGAACAGTATCTCTTACTCACCAATACTTTTGTGCAAAACTTCTACTATTATCCCAAGGAATCACCTCCTTCAGTAGAGTTTCATTTATATGATGTGGTTAAGAAGATGTCTCTAGATGAATTTTGCAGGGTTTGCAAAATACCTTTCGAGGGTAGTTTAGAGGAACCACATCGTAAAGATGTGGACGGGTTTATTGACACTATTACTGTAGGGGAAACTAGGAAGGTTTCCGATGCAAGAATCACTAGCATACATTTTCCTGTTTTACGCTACTTTACAATATTTGCTAGTCGTTGCTTAATTGGTCGCGGAAACTGTGGAAACCTTAGTGTTCCTGATATTATTTTGTTCCATGGTTTATTCCGCGATGACTCTGTTAGTATGGGCGGTATTATTGCCAAACGGTTAAGTCTGAACCGTACAAAGGGCCCCATCTTTGGAGGTGTCTATGCTTCATGCCTTGCTGCATATTATAACATGCCTATTAGGCACTATGAAAAAGAAGAAGAATTGTTGCCCACTGTTTATTTAGATTATAAGAGTATGGTAGCGCATGATTTTATTGTAAAGAATAGGGAAGGGGAGCTTAAATACAAATTGTTCTTTGATAAACATCATCCCGAGACTATTACCTTGCCTGCTCCTTCCTTGTTTGATTTATCTGTAGGTCAGTATCTCGTTCTGCTGGCGGCCATTCACGCCTACCGGAACCCTACATCAGCCCCAGAGCCAGTGTCGGAACCATAATTTGATCCTCCACGACAGTCTAATTACCAGTGGGATCCGGAGATGATTGCCAATCAGTGGCAATCGGAGTCCTCCTCTTCGCAGTACGACCCCAACTACAACTATGGATATCCGCCAGGCCATCCGTGGCAATAAACCAACTTAGGCCAAAAGCATAAGCTTGGGGGAGTACGTATTTCCCACCGATATTACATTTATGTTCACGCACTCATTGCTAGATGTCGGTGTTCATACTCTTTCACTGTACTATCCATGCTAGTTTATTTTCTTTTCCTGCTTTCTTCTTGTGTGTTTGAAAAACCTTAAGAAAAACCAAAAAAATAGTTGTAGCTTTAAGCTAGTTTACTTTCATGCTGTAGTAGTATTAATTAAAAAGAAACCCAAAAATATTTCATGTTCTTCTTTTGCTTGTTGGGAGCTTTCCCGTGTAAATAGTTTTATTTCTTTTCTTTTCTTTGGGGGTTGATAGGAGAAGACCATAATTAAATTGTTGAAGTGGCTCTTATATGCATTATTGTTGATTTAACCAAGAGCCCATATTGTCTTGTCTTCTCCTGTTTATTGAATGCTCGCAGATTCCAGCTTAGTCCAATGCACGTGCACTATTATTATTATTCGCATCGTTCGGTCGTGCAAGTGAAAGGCAATTATGACGATATATGATGGACTGATTGAGATGGGAGAAGCTGGTATGAACTCGACCTCTCTTGTTTTTGTAAATATGATTAGTTCATCGTTCCTGATTCAGCCTATTATGAATAAACATGTTTGCAATGACAATTAGATATTATAGTTGCTTGTGCCATGCTTGTATAGCTATGAGTTATAATGCTTTACCTTGCGTGCCAACATGCTATTAAAATGGTTGTGATGTGGTATGATAGGGTGGTATCCTCCTTTGAATGATTTAAGTGACTCGACTTGGCACATGTTCACACATGTAGTTGAAACAAATCAACATAGCCTTCATGATATTTATGTTTATGGTGGATTATATCCTACTCATGCTTGTACTTAATATTTATTAATTTTAATGCATGTTCATGACTGTTGTCGCTCTCTAGTTGGTCGCTTCCCAGTCTTTTTCTAGCCTTCACTTGTACTAAGCGGGAATACTGCTTGTGCATCCAATCCCTTAAACCCCAAAGTTATGCCATATGAGTCCACCATACCTTCCTATATGCGGTATCTACCTGCCGTTCCAAGTAAATTTGTATGTGCCAAACTCTAAACCTTCAAATGAAATTATGTTTTGTATGCTCGAATAGCTCATGTATCAACTAGGGTTGTCCTTATCTTCCATGTTAGGCGGGTTATTCTCAAGAGGAGTGGACTCCGCTCCTCACTCATGAGAAAATGATTGGTCACCGGGATGCCCAGTCCCATGCTTTATGCAAACCAAATCAAAATAATTGCAAACAAAACTCCCCCTGGGACTGTTGCTAGTTGGAGGCACTCGTTGTTTCAAGCAAGCCATGGATCGATGCTTGTTGGTGGAGGGGGAGTATAAAATTTACCATTCTGTTTGGGAACCGCCTATAATGTGTGTAGCATGGAAGATATCGCCATCTCTCGGTTGTTATGTTGACAATGAAAGTATACCGCTCAAAATATTATTTATCTCTATTTCAAAATCGAGCTCTAGCACCTCTACAAATCCCTGCTTCCCTCTGCGAAGGGCCTATCTATTTACTTTTATGTTGAGTCATCACCCTCTTATTAAAAAGCACCAGCTGGAGAGCACCGCTGTCACTTGCATTCATTACTATTAACTTATATTGGGTATGACTATGACTGGATCTCTTTTACCATGAATTACA
Organism: Triticum aestivum; assembly: GCF_018294505.1. Taxonomy (NCBI): domain Eukaryota; kingdom Viridiplantae; phylum Streptophyta; class Magnoliopsida; order Poales; family Poaceae; genus Triticum; species Triticum aestivum. The sequence continues at coordinate 640,846,771 of NC_057799.1, read as the reverse complement.
ATGTTTAGTCAGTCTTTGATCGTTAAAGGTGCTCTGCATTTATGTTTTGCGGTCTCAGAAAGGGCTAGCGAGATACCATCTTGTTATATCATATTATGATTGTTTTGAGAAAGTGTTGTCATCCGAGATTTTTTATTATTGCTCGCTAGTTGATTATGCATTGATATGAGTAAACATGAGACCTAAGTGTTATTGTGAATGTGGTTAGTCATAATCTTTGCTGAAAACTTGAATGTTGGTTTTACATATTTACAACAACAAGAGCAAAAAGAGTTTGTAAAAGTTTTTCTTTATCACTTTCAGTTTATCAACTGAATTTCTTGAGGACAAGCAAAGGTTTAAGCTTGGGGGAGTTGATACGTCTCCCTCGTATCTACTTTTTCAAACACTTTTGCCCTTGTTTTGGACTCTAACTTGCATGATTTGAATGGAACTAACCCGGACTGACGTTGTTTTCAGCAGAATTGCCATGGTGTTATTTATGTGCAGAAACAAAAGTTCTCGGAATGACCTGAAACTCCACGAAACTTATTTTTGGAAAATATTAAAAATATTGGCGAAAGAATCAAGGCCAGGGGGCCGACCACCTGTCCACGAGGGTGGGGGCGCGCCTCCCCCCTGGGCGCGCCCCCTGCCTCGTGGGCCCCCTGGAGCTCCACCGACCTCAACTCCAACTCCATATATTCGTGTTCGGGGAGAAAAAAATCAGAGAGAAGGATTCATCACGTTTTACGATATGGAGCCGCCGCCAAGCCCTAAAACCTCTCGGGAGGGCTGATCTGGAGTCCGTTCGGGGCTCCGGAGAGGGGAATCCGTCGCCATCGTCATCATCAACCATCCTCCATCACCAATTTCATGATGCTCACCGCCGTGCGTGAGTAATTCCATCGTAGGCTTGCTGGACGGTGATGGGTTGGATGAGATTTATCATGTAATCGAGTTAGTTTTGTTAGGGTTTGATCCCTAGTATCCCCTATGTTCTGAGATTGATGTTGTTATGACTTTGCTATGCTTAATGCTTGTCACTAGGGCCCGAGTGCCATGATTTCAGATCTGAACCTATTATGTTTTCATGAATATATGTGAGTTCTTGATCCTATCTTGCAAGTCTATAGTCACCTACTATGTGTTATGATCCGGCAACCCCGAAGTGACAATAATCGGGACCACTCCCGGTGATGACCGTAGTTTGAGGAGTTCATGTATTCACTATGTGTTAATGCTTTGGTCCGGTACTCTATTAAAAGGAGGCCTTAATATCCCTTAGTTTCCGCTAGGACCCCGCTGCCACGGGAGGGTAGGACAAAAGATATCATGCAAGTTCTTTTCCATAAGCACGTATGACTATATTCGGAATACATGCCTACATTACATTGATGAATTGGAGCTAGTTCTGTGTCACCCTATGTTATGACTGTTACATGATGAACCGCATCCGGCGTAATTCTCCATCACCGATCCAATGCCTACGAGCTTTTCACATATTGTTCTTCGCTTATTTACTTTACTGTTGCTATTGTTACAATCACTACAAAACCCAAAAATATTACTTTTGCTACCGTTACCGTTACTTCCATATTACTTTGCTACTAAATACTTTGCTGCAGATACTAAGTTATCCAGGTGTGGTTGAATTGACAACTCAACTGCTAATACTTGAGAATATTCTTTGGCTCCCCTTGTGTCGAATCAACAAATTTGGGTTGAAAACTCTACCCTCGAAAACTGTTGCGATCCCCTATACTTGTGGGTTATCACGCGATGGCTCGTGCGACCGCAGAAGTGGCGGATTCGGGCGGCGGGGTGGTGCGGCGGCGGCAGGAGCGGCTTGATCCGGCAGGATTTGACCGGAATCAGTGGGGGCAGCGGCGGCGCAAGCGAATTCGGCCGTGGAATGTTCTGAAGGAGACGGTTGGGCTGCGCGCGGGGATGCATTTTGTGTTTGTGGCAGTGTAAATACATAGCCTGTCGTTCCACTTTTGGGGCTTCCCAAATTTTTCTTTGTTAACTTTTTCTTTTGGGGCAGCTGTTGGAGGAGGTTGTTTTTTTTTGCTCCAAATGCCCTAGAAAATGCTCTAATTACCTTTCTGCATGCCTAAGCTGTTAGGCCGATCGACACAGTAAATTTAACACAAAACACGACGAGGTTCAGTTGTTTGCAATGCACAACCGATCGGAAGGTTCCTCCAAGGGGTTCTCCCAATGTTTGCGGATGAACATAGCCGATAGACACGGTAGTATGTACTCCTTCCTTTTCAAAATCTTAAGCGCCTAAGCTAAGCTTTTTCAGAAAATCTTAAAACTTAAGTCGTGTTAGCACTGAAAATCTGAAAATCTAAGCTGTGTTGGGGCATCTCCAACGCTGACTTCAAATTTGAGGAATGTAGTGCGATGACGCCTCCTTGTCCCTCCCCTTGTTCTTCTCTAGAAATTTCACTCGCAAATATCCCACCTAGGCGCGCAACTCCTCGACCGAGCGCTCAGTCGCTCGCTTCACCCTTACAAACTCAAGTATAGCGGGGTGGATTTCGTTGTTCTTGCTCGACATCACCAGGATCACCATTATCAGATCCGCGAGCGCCTTGGTTTGCTCCTTCAACGTCGTCGCTTTGTCATGACGGGTTTCACTACTAGGGAAAAGCCTAGCAGTAGTGTGGGTTTTAGGTATATCAGTAGCGCGGGTGCCCACACTACTGATACGGCGCTACAGCTAACTTTTAGCAGTAGCGCGGGTGGTACCCGCGCTACTGCTACTTCTAGTAGTAGTAGCGCGATTGCCACCCGCGCTACTACTACTTAGTTGTAGTGTGTGTCAGGAACCAGCGCTACTACTGACTAATTGAGAATTAAAAAAATTCCATCCATGGCGGCTGCTGCTGCTAGGCGTCATCGTCCTCTCGATCCATGGCTACTACTGGTCATGTAGGGGATGAAGTTGTCCATGGTGATGGTGCTTCCCCACCCAACTTGTGCCCGCACCTCTCGTCTACTGTTGCTATAAAAGAAGAGAAAAATATCAGAAAGAGGAAGAGAGAGATATAGAGCAGGAGGAGGAGGAACTCACCGGTGGCCGCCGGAGTTGGAGTCGACGCCTGAAACCCTAGATGAAGCCCGGTGACCTGCTGCTGCTTGTCGTGGGAGCCTTGACCATTGTGGTCACATGTCCTCATGAGGCCCTGTCCCAGCGAGGAGGTGCAAGTGGTTGCGTCCATGGCGGATCTGGCCGCCGCCATTAAAGACGCTCTGCTGGTTTCCCTCTCCTTCCAACAGAGATAAGAAGGAAGGAGGGGGAGGGGAGGGGTCTGCAGTGCGAGAGGAGGTCGTCGGATTTGTGAGTGGCGCCGAGGTGCGAGGCCGGCAGTGGCTGTGGGCGAGGAAGGGAATCGCGGGTGGGAGGAGAAGGGGAATCAGAAGAGTGTGGGTTTGGATTTGGGCCTCCGCACGCTATGTGTACACATGTCTTGGTGGGTCGATAGTAGTAGCGCGGGGTTATACCCCTCGCTACTACTATGGCATGTCCCGGGGGGTACGATAGAGACCACTTAGTAGTAGCGAGGGTTATAAACCCGTGCTACTACTATCAACTTAGTAGTAGCGTGGGTTTATACCTCTCGCTACTGCTATTGCATGTCCCAGGCGGCACGGCAGAGACCACTTAGCAGCAGCGAGGGTTATAAACCCGCGCTGCTACTATCAACTTAGTAGTAGCGGGGGTTATAAACACGCGCTACTAATAAGTAGCAGCAGCGAGGGGTATAAACCCACGCTACTAGTAAGCGTCTGCCTATAAGATTTTCTCTAATAGTGTTTGGGTGATAGAAAGAAATCAGGTGGCCAAATTTGAGGAATGTGATGGGATGAAAGGCTATAACTACCAAAATGTTACCTCACGGGACGGTGGTAGGTGGTCAAGTAGACGATTAGGTCACCATGTTGTGGGCCGGGAACAGTCGCTGGCCTTGCCCCTTCGCTGGCCCCATTCCTGGGCCGCTTCCTCTGGTGGGTCTTGGGCTGGCGTAGTGGATGCAAAGGAAGTGGGTTGGGCGGTAACAGCTACCCATCCATCCAGACCGGCCACCGTACCTGGTCAGACGGGTCGGCCGGCAAATCCTATTTGCGCTCGCGCGCGGCAAACAGCAGTGGCTACGCCCGCAGCGCCCCCAGGTGGGCCGTGAAGGAAATATTCCCTAGAGGCAATAATAAAGTTATTATTTATTTCCTTATATCATGATAAATGTTTATTATTCATGCTAGAATTGTATTAACCGAAAACTTGATACATGTGTGAATACATAGACAAACAGAGTGTCACTAGTATGCCTCTACTTGACTAGCTCGTTGATCAAAGATGGTTATGTTTCCTAGCCATAGACATGAGTTGTCATTTGATTAACGGGATCACATCATTAGGAGAATGATGTGATTGACTTGACCCATTCCGTTAGCTTAGCACTCGATCGTTTAGTATGTTGCTATTGCTTTCTTCATGACTTATACATGTTCCTATGACTATGAGATTATGCAACTCCCGTTTACCGGAGGAACACTTTGTGTGCTACCAAACGTCACAACGTAACTGGGTGATTATAAAGGTGCTCTACAGGTGTCTCCAAAGGTACTTGTTGGGTTGGCGTATTTCAAGATTAGGATTTGTCACTCCGATTGTCGGAGAGGTATCTCTGGGCCCACTCAGTAATACACATCACTATAAGCCTTGCAAGCATTGTAACTAATGAGTTAGTTGCGGGATGATGTATTACGGAACGAGTAAAGAGACTTGCCGGTAACGAGATTGAACTAGGTATCGAGATACTGACGATCGAATCTCGGGCAAGTAACATACCGATGACAAACGGAACAACGTATGTTGTTATGCGGTCTGACCGATAAAGATCTTCGTAGAATATGTGGGAACCAATATGAGCATCCAGGTTCCGCTATTGGTTATTGACCGGAGAGGTGTCTCGGTCATGTCCACATAGTTCTCGAACCCGTAGGGTCCGCACGCTTAACGTTACGATGACGGTTATATTATGAGTTTATGTGTTTTGATGTACCGAAGGAGTTCGGAGTCCCGGATGAGATCGGGGACATGACGAGGAGTCTCGAAATGGCCGAGACGTAAAGATTGATATATTGGACGACTATATTCGGACTTCGGAAAGGTTCCGAGTGATTCGGGTATTTTTCGGAGTACCGGAGAGTTACGGGAATTCGTATTGGGCCTTAATGGGCCATACGGGAAAGGAGAGAAAGGCCCCAAAGGGTGGCCGCACCCCTCCCCATGGACCAGTCCGAATTGGACTAGGGAAGGGGGGTGCCCCCTTCCTTCTTTCTCCTTCTCCCTTCCCTTCTATTCCAACAAGGAAAGGAGGAGTCCTACTCCCGGTGGGAGTAGGACTCCTCCCTTGGCGCACCCTCCTCCTTGGCCGGCCGCCTCCCCCTTGCTCCTTTATATACGGGGGCAGGGGCACCCCATAGACACAACAATTGATCTATTGATCTCTTAGCCGTGTGCGGTGCCCCCCTCCACCATATTACACCTCGATAATATCATAGCGGTGCTTAGGCGAAGCCCTGCGTCGGTAGAACATCATCATCGTCACCACGCCGTCGTGATGACGAAACTCTCCCTCAACACTCGGCTGGATCGGAGTTCGAGGGACGTCATCGAGCTGAACGTGTGCTGAACTCGGAGGTGCCGTGCGTTCGGTACTTGATCGGTCGGATCGTGAAGACGTACGACTACATCAACCGCGTTGTGTTAACGCTTCCGCTTTCGGTCTACGAGGGTACGTGGACAACACTCTCCCCTCTCGTTGCTATGCATCACCATGATCTTGCGTGTGCGTAGGAAATTTTTAAAATTACTACGTTCCCCAACAGGCCGGCCCAGTTCGCTGCATCGAGTGTTGTTCGTTCGCTTCTTCTGTCGCCTTTTTATTTTTGTTTTACCTTTTCGGTTTTTTCTTTCTGGTTCTTTCTAGTTTTTTCATTCTCTTTCTTGTCCTTTTTCTTCCATTATTAATACATGTAAAAATATTTCATCATATATTTTTTATCAATATATTATTGCGCTGAACAATCTGTGTCTTTTTGTTGATTTTTACTTTCTTCTTTTTTGTGTGTATTGTACAAGAGTTCATCATGTATTTTAAAAATGTTCATCATGTATTTAAAAAATGCCCACCGTATATTAAGAAATGTCCATTGTGTACTTAAAAAAGTTCAGCGTATATTACAAAAATGTTCAATGTGTATTTTAAAACTGTTCAGCGCATATCACAAAAATGTTCAATTTGGATTTGAAAATTGTTCAGCGTATATGATGAAAATGTTCAATGTGTATTTAAGGAATGTTCATCATATATTACAAAAATGTTCAATGCATGTTAAAAAAATGTGCAATGGTCGAAATGTTTTATTTTTTTGGATCACTGCATTTTGTTTTTAAGTACTCACGCAGGATATTAATCATTATCACTCAGCAGGTCACGTGGTAAGGGAGATTTTCTCTCTATCGTGGTGTTGCAGGTTTGATTCCTCAGTCAAACGTTTTTTTTTTGGATTTTCAGTACAGGCTCGCTGTATGGCCAGGGAATGGGCCGGCCCATTGAGATCGCTCCCTAAGCGAAAGCTCCTCTTTCTGACGCTCACGAGTGTCAGCTAGGGGCTCTCGGGTCGGCCTGGCCTCACCAGGACTATACGTGCCAGACAAGACACGACCCACCTAGGGATATACGTGCCAGACACGGCGTAGCCCACCCAGACACGCCAACAACACGGGTCGTGTCGGGCCGGCACGCGTGCCGCTCTCCCTGACCCAGGCATGGCCCCCATATTTACACGGGCCATACCGACGACGCATATACCCCGCTGGCCCGTGTAGGATCCCGCCTATTGGGCTGTTTTGAGGCTATATTCAGCCTATTGGGTTGTATATAAAAAAAATAAACAAGCCTCGCGGCCCCGGCATGCCAGGCCAGGCCCAACAGGGCAGGACTGGCCCATTTGGCCGGGTCTGCCAGCCACCAGCCCACCACCACTCTGGTTGTGTCTCTGACCCCCCGCCCCAATCGATTGGGTTGGGTTGGGTTTGCGGGTGGACCGATGACGGTGGCCGCCGCACGCTGCCTCATTCTCACCCCCACAATCTCCTCCTCCTCCGCCGTTCTCCGGCTCCCCCGGATCGCCCGCCGCCGCCCGCTCTCCTGCTCGGCCTCGCCGCTCGCCGTGTTCGCCACCATGGAGTCGCCGCCCGAGGGCTACCGCACCAACGTCGGCATCTGCCTCGCCGACCCCACCCTCACCAAGGCACCCCACCCCTCCCCCGCTCCCCCTCCCCCGTTGACGCTCTCGATGCTCCCCTCTCTCACTGATCGCTTCTCTCCCCCCGCAGATCTTCTCCGCGTCCAGGATCGACATCCCCACGGCGTGGCAGATGCCTCAGGTAGTACTAAACACAACAGTTTGACGACCATTGGAAGTCGTTGTTCACTAGTCTAATTATCGATTATTACTATCGTTGCTGCTGCATCCTGGTACACGTAATACCAGCCCGTTGTTGATTTGCCGAGTGTTCTGCGTCGCCACAGGGTGGGATAGACCCAGGGGAAGAGCCACGAGCAGCTGCCATCAGGGAATTGAGGGAAGAAACCGGTGTTAGATCTGCCGAGGTTGTCGCCGAGGTCAGTCGGCACTCGGCGGTCCTTCACTTTCTTCACATGTTCTTATAATCGTGATTTACTTTGAGGCATGTACCAGAAATGAATTGGCCAATTTCAACCGTACTAACTAGTGATAAATCTCTAGTGTCCCTCTGCTCCCAATATGCAGCTGGGTGAATTTGTTTTCATAACGAAAAAGGTTTCTTGCTGATCGCGCTGCGTGTGTCCGTGTAGGCCCCCAATTGGTTGAAATATGATTTCCCCGCGGATGTCAAAGACAAGCTGAATGCTAGGTGGGGAACCAACTGGAAGGGCCAGGCTCAGAAGTGGTAAGGCTCAGAATGATGCTTAGTAACAAAAAGTTTGTTGTGGGTTTCTACCTGTTTCAACCTGAAAGGAAAGTCTTACAAGAATCATTTTAATGCATAGGCATAGCAGTTGACACTTGACAAACAGAATACTCCAACCCCAAGATACAGCTGCGTAGCCATGGCCGTTGCAAAACTCTCTTTGCCAAACCACCACACTATTATTCATGCCATGTAGCGATTCACGAAGTAAATCTGATGTCAGTTAAGTTGTCAGCAAAATCCATTAAAAATATGTCGCACCATAATAATCCATGATTGCATCATAACATGCCTTATTATATGCATCCATACTAACATCTGAACATGCTTCATTATCCATTAAACTTTATGCATTATAGGCTCACAGCTACTCCCTCCGTAAACTAATATAAGAGTGTTTAGAATACTAAAGTAGTGATCTAAACGCTCTTATATTAGTTTACACAGGGAGTACCATGGAAGATTGTATATGCCCTAGTTGTATGTAACATACATGTTACAAATCAATTTCAACCTTTTGTATTGTTAGAAGTCAGAGAGTTTAACACCTTGTATGCATGCTCCTCTACATTTCAACCTAACATACATGATCCTCCTCTACAGTTCAACTTGCAATTGTTAATAAGTCATTCACTGGATGCACTTGTATGCATGTGCGGAGTATGCTGTGCACACTTGTCTTGCACGGTGTGCATGTGCACATACATGTCTCCAGCTGTAGTACATTGGAAAAAATTATACGAGATGCATAGACAAAAATTCAATACGAAGCTCCTTATGAGGGCATGGGCAGGAAAGTCTGAAGAGACATTAAACTGTGAGATGAACATCTTGAATCTGTCCAACCACTCACATGCACCCAAGGTCACGCTTGTACCGATCTGAAGTTTTCGTAATGCATCCGTTGGTACGAAGCTTCCTACTGAATTTTGAGTCCAGGACATGTAGTTCCTCGTAGCCTGTAACAGCTAGTCAATTTTGGTGCTCAGTAGAACTGTCCGATTCCTAGTGGTCGATTGTTAAGCTGCCGGAAGTCAAAAGGCAGAACTTACTGCAGTAAGATCGAGTTATTTCTTTATGTTGGACCGAAATAGAAACACAATTCATGTGTGAGTGATTGAAACTCTTTCTATGTTATGCAACTGCTGTTATCTCCTGATGCTGTCTAATGATTTTGATAGATTAGTATTGGATTCCTATTATCTTTCACAATGGCTCATGTCACTGACTGGTATAAATTTTATGGTTGGTAGTTGGTATGTGTGGCTATCCAAATTTGGGCTGGAGATATTTCCATGGATGTATGCTACAGTGGCCAGCCTACTTATGACATCTCCTCACCTCCCTCAAACTCTTCAATTTAGTCTTAGGGTTGGGGCCTATACCTGTCATTTAGGGCCAGTCATTCAGACTTGTGTAAGTTGGAACTTGGTTAGATGTTTCTTATTCAGAGTTAATTTCTGTCTGAAATAATCAATATCCGCCCATCGTTCTTGATTGAAATCTAAATCGATATACATAAAACATTTAGGAGCTAATCAGATCTGTACACTAACCGTGACCTTGTTGATTGAAATCTTAATCGGTGTATACATAATGCATTTACGAGGTAATCAGATTTGTACCTTAACCATGTGCTTCAAATGAGCAGGTTTCTATTTAGGAGCTGATCAGATCTGTACGTTAACCGTGTACTTCGTATGAGCAGGTTTCTATTTAGGCTTACGGGGGGTGATGACGAGATCAACCTGATGGGCGATGGATCCGAGAAGCCGGAGTTCTCCGAGTGGGCATGGATGACCCCTCAGCAAGTGATTGAGAAGGTGGTCCATTTATTCCAGCTCGATAATAACACCCGATCCCTCCTGTTTCTTGAATCTGGGGCGCCTACTAACACAGTTTCCATGTCGAACTCACACACAGGCTGTTGATTTCAAGAAACCTGTCTACAAGGAGACACTGAAGCACTTCGCCCCATATCTACAGTCAGATCCAACAGCTTCGTCATAGACTTTGCAGTCTCCCACGGGCTTTATACGTAGAGGGGCTGTGTCAATCAATAATTTCTCAAAAATGTATTGGGGCCACGGAGTATTTCTAGAACGTCTGGCGTATCGCCGCCGCCTGCTATCCCGGCATTGGATCCCCGTAGCCCGATCATGCGCAACGAGATGAGTACGTTGTTGTCGCAATAATAATAATAATCTGGCTACAGTTCCCACCCGCCGTCTGTTTGGTTCTAGTTCCGGCAAATCTTGGTAGCATGCAACATGGACGCGAGCAGGGCCTGATACTTTTTGGCCAGGAGAAAACAGCATCGCTGCTGCTGTCGCCGTGGCTCAGATCAACAGGTAGTAGAGCCTTCCTTCTTGAGCTGTTATTAAGCGCCGATCCCGGTGGCGATGGAAATGATCTTCCGTGTCCTTGGGGACCAAATGCCTGAACTGAAGCGTCCTGGCTGTTGGCCATGGCCTTTTGCTTTGCTTTGCTGTGGCTTGGTGTGGGAGCACGGAGGACAATCAAGGCCTCCACGCTTTGTACCGGGTGGTCTCTCTCCGGCATGATATTGTCTGTGAGTTTGTCCCAGTGTCCCGTGGCCGTGGGAGGAGGAGGGATTGCAGTAATGGCATGCGATGTGGTTAGGTGAGGGAGGTGGATGGATGGGGATCGGCGGCGGCGGCGTGCGTGGAGCATGGGAGCTGTTAAATGCCGCCCGTTATAAAGGTTGGTTGGGTCTCCTCGCCGGCGGGAAGGAAAGCAGCTGGGCGGAGTCAATGTTTCGCTGTGCGGCCGACGGTCGTTGGTGGCCTCCTTCCGCCTTTCCTTTCCTCATGAACTGCCCGTGCCATGCCGTGGCCTTTAATTTGTGCCCTTTGTGCTCTGCTCTGTTTTTTATGGTAAACAGATCCCTGCAAGCTGCAATGCAATGCACCTGGACAAAAGCGTATTACCGGAGCGGTGAAGCTGCCTGCCTGACGACGGCAGCACTAGGAAATTTGACTGTTGCCAGCCTTGGCGTGTGTCATGCTGTGGAGGTCTTTGAACTGAAGGATTTGATCACTGAAAATTCCAAGCTTGCTGAAAAATTCTTCATCGTGGACAGTATGGCATGACAGGGCACTAGGGTAGGAGCATCTGGGGCCAGGGCACAGCCCATGACCAGCCTCTGCCTCTCTCATCTCGCAGGGGTTTTAAGTTTTAACTGAAGCAGGTGACGCCATCCCGTGCCCGGGGAACCGGACCGGACCATGCTCGCCATTGCAAGTGGCAGCAAGCAGACCCGCCATGGCATGTGAGATGGAGGACAAGGAGGCCGCACAACCACAAGGGAAGCTTCAATGATTGCCGTGCCGCTGCCGCTGCCGCTGCCCTGCCACCACGGCGTCCGTCCGTCCGCCAGAGCTTCTCCTGTGCCACCCACATGTCCATGTCCACGCATGTCTCTCCTTCCCTCCACATGCACAACCAGGCAGTTCCCCGGCCCTGACCCTCCGACTAATCAATCACAAGTTGGGTAATAATTCCCGCGCAACCACGTACGTGACGACGATAGACATGTATGTATCATAATTCATACCACATGCGCGTACAAGATCGCAGGCACTGGCACTGTGTGCATGTGACTACTTCCTTCCTAGTGTCTACGTATGTATGAATGCCTACTTCCTCGCAAAAAAGACAGAGAGAAGAAAGCTCTACATTCCTAGCCGATAATGCTGACGGCCCAACCAACAGCAACGTGTATCCAAACGTTGCCCATTTTCTTCGGATGTATCCAAGGCCGGACGTAGGGCTTGATGCAGATGGGCCACCTGACAGACAGAGCGACTGATTGCAACCATAACTACCCGTGATGTACACACACATACATACACGGCCGGTACCGTGGCGTACAGTACAGTACAAATACGACGGACGGCGACAAGAGCACAGCACGGCAGGCGGCAGGCGGCAGGTGCGCGGTCTCGTTATACGTGACGTATACATACGCTCTACACCACGAACGTGCTGGTGCCGGAACCATCTCGCAAACACACACCCAACAGCAAGTAGCTGCTTCTCGAATTGGTACTGCAAAACATCACTACTGTTCCTCAGTCCACACTCTACACTACGCTGCCTGCCTCTCTGGTTAGCTTAGCCTTAGACCAGCTTCCACTAATTGCTCACCAGCAATGCAATGGCGTCCGGCTCAAGCTTAACAAGGACGGAGCATCTCACGTGGAGGGTACAGAGCTCGGCATTATTCTGACCTAATGCACGCTTGTACATAGAGATAGAGTGCCCAACACTTGATGTGTGTGTACTGCTAACTTGCTGTACACGATCTCTCTAGGCTGACAACAGTGTCATGTGGATTAATTAGCAGCAGCTAAGCAAGCTAAGCATAGACCAGACCAGAGATGTCGCTTTTGCTCTACTCCGTCGGCCACGCAGTTATTGCACGCCAGCTGGGACGATAGCCACGTGGCCAGGGAGACACATCATCATCGCCATCATCATCATTAAACAACAAATCATCGATGCCGTGGAGGATTCCTCGACAACGACACTTGATTAACCCCGGTAATTACACTCACTTTCAGCGCCACAGAAAAGAAAAAGGCCATCACTGGAGTCACTTTCAGCCCAGGAAGAAGATTCCTAGCAACCAACGTCAGTGGTTAATAGGAGCATATATGCAAGTGAGCCACAGCTAAGCAAGGATCACTGGCTTCACATCAAGTGTGCATTTTCAAGCGCCACTTGTCAGATAACTACAACTCCAGAGAAGAGAACCTGCATAAAGATCAGCATTCATATGTTACCTCCAGCCAGCCAGCTACTGGTGCTGCAGATTTGTTTGCTTGCTTGCTTGCTTCAATGGTGGTGGTCGATTTGTTTTGTAGCAACAATAATTGAAGTGTTGTTATTATTATTGTTATTAGAGAATGGGGCATGGGAGATCAAGTGTGTAGAGCCTGAGAAGACTGGTGCAAGCCTGGACTGGTACTTGCTGCCCCCTCAACAGTGCATACATGGCCCATGAATCATGGTGGACGGCATGGAGGATCACAGGTGATGTCCCCCTTTGGCCTTTGCAGCCATGAGGCCAAGAGCATGAGGAACCAGATGCCAGATGCCATTGCAAAGGAAAAGAAGGAGAAAATTCGGTTCCAGGTACAGGCAGTGGATCAATCAGAGAAGCATGATATGATTTGATTTGATTTGATTGCTAGGTAAAGCCAGAAGCTTCAGTCTCAAGACTGGAATAATGGAAAAAGGCGACCAATCCATCCATCCTACGGTAGCACCCAGTTGAACAAAAAAGTTAACGAAAACAAAAACAAGATGTCTATCTACAGCGGCAGAAGCACAAGCACATGGACGACGAACGACGCACCCCTTTTACTTTACCTACAAGAACGAAACGAACGCTTGTGCCGAAACAGGGGAGGGAGGTCCGGGAGAGACAATGTACTTATTTCTTGTAGACATGGCGATGACGATGATGATGATCAAGGTTCACCGGCCGTCGGCGGAGGTGAAGGACTCGGCGAACCCGGCGGGCCGGGCGGGGATGCTGCCCTTGCTGTCTTCCAGGCTCAGGCTCATGATGCTGCCGTCGGTCATGCTCGCCTCCGACTCCTGCCACCCCTTCACCATCTGGAGCAGCGGCAGGTGCAGGTCGATGCCCATGTAGTCCTCGGCCTCGTTGCTCGACGGCTTCCATTTCTCCACCATGGGCACGAGCACCGTCACGGCGTGGCCCATGTCCGGCCGCTGGGAGGGCTCCCGGGAGGTGCAGTGCCCGGCCAGCTCCGCGAGCACCGAGATGCTCTCGAAAATCTCGTCGGTGAGCTCCAGGGTCGGGTCGATGGCTGCCCTGAACTTCTCTTCGTCCTTCCTTATCTGACCGAACCACGAGGCCAGATACCGGGTTTCCTCGTCGATGCGTCTCTCGTCGATGGCGGTCATTCCGGTTATCAGCTCCATCAGCACCACCCCGAAGCTGAAAACATCTGCTTTCGTCGTGATTTTTCCGGTCACTGCAGTGATCATGTGCAACAACTTATCAGCGACACACATTCAGGAACCATAATAACACAAATAACATGAAAATGATAAATACTTGGTAGTAAATTTCTCATCATGGAAGCTTTTATATACTGCATCAGAAGGTGGTTCAAACTTCACAATGTTGGACAAAGATACATGTTCTATTGATAGAAGAGTTGGTGTATAAACTTGTGCAGTAATTTGCAAATTAGTGGTCACAGGGTTCCCAGTTAGAATAACTAGTTCATCAAACATTTCCAATGTCATTATCAAATCAACTCGGCTATCTCTTACATGAGGTTACTTACACTGGGATTTCAATCAGAATGACCAGTTCAAAAAAAATTGCAAGATATTTGCCACATCAATTCAGTTTTTCAGTTCTCTACTAAATCTAAATGAGGTTATTTACACAGCAAAGGATTCACAGGGTCACTGTATACTTAATAAAGCATGCTAAAAAATTAACACCTGATGGTCAGAAGTAAAACAGAAGTTGCAGAACTAAGCAGGGCAAAACAAGTCGAAGTATTTCATACCAGCATATTCAGGCGCCAAGTATCCAAAAGTTCCAGCGAGTCTGGTTGCCACAGAGAAGTTCCCGTCCGGTGCAGATTTAAGGAGCCCGAAATCCGACACCTTTGCTCGGAAATCATCGCCAAGTAGAATGTTTGCCGACTTAAGATCCCTGTGGATGTAGCACTGCTGTGCAAGGGTGTGAAGATACTCCATTCCACGAGCAACATCCAATGCAATGTTCAGCCTCTTCTTCCACGAGAGGGGCTCCAGCTCATGCTGCTTCCAGTGGAACAGATGCTTGCTCAGCGCTCCATTGGACATGTGCTCGTAGACCAGCAGCCTTTCATTGCCTTCGATCCCATAGCCCATTATCGACACCAGGTTGCGGTGCCGGACCTTGGTTAGAATGGCAATCTCTGCCTGGAACTCGTCGAGGGCCTTGTTGCTGATCACCGAGGACTCCATCCTCTTCACAGCAATCATGGTGCCGTCGTGCAGCACCCCTTTGTAAACGACGCCGAATCCGCCACGGCCAAGCACATTGTCCGGAGCAAAGTTCTTGGTGGCACAACGAAGAACCTGCACGGAGATCACAAAATTGCGCGCCTCGATCATGTGGATGTCACTATCCCGGCTGCTGGTTCCGCTTGACGTCGCGCCGAAGCTGTCATTGCTTGTCATGACAATCTTGACCAAGTTGTCTGGGCCAGAACTGTTGCGGGGGTGGACGACGACGGAGGAGGTCGCCTGTGGCTGAACTGACGACCCATTTTTCTTGCAGAAGAGCACCACAGCACCCAGGGACAGCAGAGCCACCACGCCGATCGCAACTGGAATGGTGGTAGCCAACAAAATTTTGCTCTTCTTGTTCCCTTGGCCAGGAGAGGCAGCCCCTTGGCCTTGTGAGCCCGGCGCGCCAGGCGTTGTTGGTGAATGAGTGGCGTCCTTGGGAGCAGAACCACCCGGCGACGTCTTGGTGTTGAAGTTGGGATTGCTGGTGAGAATGACATTGACGTCCGGTCTGAAGGCCGGCAGAGGCCCATTCAGGTCGTTCATGCCCAAATCGAGCTTCTTTAGCAGCTTGAGGCCGGTGAGGCTGTCCGGCACATGCCCGGTGAGGTTATTGCTATCAAGCCTGATGTCCGAGAGGGCAGAGAGGTCTCCGAGGCTCTTGCTGATGGTGCCATTGAGGCCAGAGGACGGCAGATTGAGCACCGACACCTTCCCCTGAGAGCAGGTGACGCCCAGCCAGCCCTTGCAGGGGTCGTTCCCGGACCATGAACTGGTCAGCTTGACGGGATAACCAGCCTCGGCTTGGAACTGGAGCAATGCCATGACCTCCGGCGCGCACTTGTCCTCGGGCTTGACGGCGCAGAAGCCGTTATGGGAGGAGCTAAGATTGCCGGCCTTGAGCGCCGGGGCGGGGCCGACGAGGTTGTTGTTGTCGAGCTTGACGTCGCGGAGCAGCGGCAGGGCGGTGAGGCCGGGCGGCACGAGGCCGACGAGGTCGTTGTTGTTGAGCCAGAGGGCGGCGAGCTGCTTGCAGTTGGAGATGGCGTCGGGGATGGGGCCGGTGAACTGGTTGCCGTGCAGCCACGCCTGCTGGAGGTCGGCCATCCCGGCGAGCACGTCGAGCGTGCCGGAGAGCTTGGTCTCGCCCAGCTGGTTGTTGAGCCAGAGCTTCTGGACGCCGGAGCCGGCGAAGGTGCCCGGGATCGGGCCGGAGAGCCTGTTGTAGGAGAGGGTGAGCATCTGCAGCCCGCTCATGCCCCCGAGGAACCCCGGGATCCCGCCGACGAGGCTGCAGTTGGTGAGGCGCAGGCTCTGCAGCTGCGGCGAGGAGGCGGCGAGCGCGGGCGGGATCTCCCACCCCCCGGCGGTCGCGTTGAGCGGGTTGTTGTCGAGGCAGATCTCCTCGAGGCTGTCGAGGCCGTCGAAGAAGTCGTTGGGGAGGGAGGAGAAGGCGTTGTCGTTGAGGTAGGCGTGGCGGAGGGCCGCCATGCCGCGGAAGGAGGGGAGCGGGCCGGAGAGCGCGTTGGTCTGGAGGCTGAGGTCCTGGAGCGCGTCGAGGGAGGAGAAGGAGGCGGGCAGGGCGCCGGCGAGGCCGATGCTCTTGAGGTCCAGGTTGTTGACCCGGCCGTCGCGGTCGCAGGAGACGTGGTCCCACCCGCCGCCGCAGGGGTCGGCGCCCTTGGGCCAGCCGAGGACCTCCGGGTTGGTGAGGGAGCGGCGCAGGTCCTCCAGCACGGCCAGGTCGCCCGGGTGGATCGTCGCGGCCGTGGCCACCCCGCCGCCGCCGACGATGGCGAGGAGGAGGATGAGGGGGAGGAGCGGTGGCGCGTCCATGGGGGGCCTCTACGCGTCCGGGTGCATTGGCGGCGCGCGGCGAGGCGGCCGGAGTTGGGTTTGCGGTGGCGGTGGGGAGGAAGGAAGGGAGGGGATGGGGGTGGGGGTGGGGATAAGCGGCGAGGTGAGAGGGATTTGCCTTCCCTTCGAGTCGCTCGCGCGCTGTGGTCGGCAGTGTCACCGGGAGGGAATGTGATGTGGGTGTCAAATGGTGTGGGTGCGTGGCGTGCCTCGCTGTCGTGCCCGACCCGACCCGACCCGACCTTGACTCGTTTCTCCTTTTTGTCTCCTCGTGGCTGGCTTGCTCCTCTGTTTTCACTTGAGTTTTCCAGTGAAACCACAGCCTTTTTGCTTTGGCTTTATTTTATTTTAGTCACGCCAACGCCACGCCGCTCTTTCGCCTTTTGATTGTCCCTCCCTCCCTCTCCCAGCCTCGGCTGCTTTTCGTTGGTTGTGAACGTGATTGTTTATTTTGGTCTTTCGAGGCGTGTGTGGGCTGTTCACTTACTTACTTACTCCTTTAATTACAATTAAATTAGTGCTGCTGCAGCTGTTTGTTTGTGCGCATGTTCAATCCGATTTGTACTGGTGTGTCCACACGGCGGCACACTGTCAGTCAGGGGCGGGCAGAGCGGCGTAGGCGGGAAAAGCGCCGGAGATGGCTGCCAAATCGGCCCGGGCCACACACACACACACACACACGGAGGAGGCAAAAATCTTTAAAGCGCCGTGTCGGTGGCGCTCACATTTCATTTCCATCCGTCCATCCATGCAAAAATAATAGGTAATACTAATACACGGTGAAAATATCCGCGTGACCCGTCGATTGAATCGAATCCAATCCGCGGGCAATCAATCACGTACTACTATTATTACTGCCTGCATGCGGGCGTGTACTAAGACTGCTTAATTGCACAGCGTAATGTACTTACTAGGCAGGTAATGAATCGAATCGAATCGAATCGAATCAAGCGGATCCATGTTCACCATGCATGCCAGCTGCTGCGGATCACGGCCCGATTTAACCTCTCCGGATCTTTTCTTTTCCTTCCGGAGCAACAACCGACGGCGGCATCGGACTGTCAGACACGCAGATTCCGACGCCATCGGTGCCTGCCTGCCGATTCGGGCGATTGGTTTGGTGGTGCTGGCCTGACAGACAGACATGCCGCTCCGCCAAGTCTTTCTCGTACCCGATCGGATGCAACTTTCTTCTCTGCGTTTTCTCCCCACTGTCTGTCCCTCCACTTCCAGTCTCGTTTCGTCTCGGTAGGACCCCGGCACGCTGTCTGTCTGCCCACCGTTTACGCTTACGTGCTTCCACTCGCTCACTCCTCACACGACCTGCGTGACAACCGGTCCCGGTGCCTCGCTCGCAACCACTCGGCCTCCCCCGCCACAGAGCATCTTTAGCATACCTCTTAAAAACGTTCAAACCCGTAAAAATATAAGGCATTTACAGTTTCGATCAAAAAACGGTTCTTGGTAGATTCAGGAAAGTTCGATCGATCCTTAAAAATTTTAAGGGTCAATCGAAAATCCATCCGCGAGAACCTCGTATTGTACAGGTTGGAAGGCAGTATACAGTTCAACCCATAAACGGTCAAACCTCGTCGGAGCAGATGCGTCGCCGCAGAACTGGCCGGAATCAACCTGAAACTCGCCGGAATCCGTCGCCGCACGCCGGAATTTGTCACTGCTGGTCCAAATTGTGGCCGGCTCGACCTTCACCGCACGCCGACCTTCACCGCCGGCGGCCCGAATCATGGCGGGAGAGGCATGGCCGGGGCTGGACGGGCGGGGCAGGCATGGCCGAGGCGCGGCGCGGCCAGGGGGAGCGCGGCCGGAGCGGGACGATTGCTTGTTGTATCGTTCCGGATACAGTTCGTAATATGGCATCTGTTCTTTTCGGCCAAGTTTCGACAGTAAAAAAGGTTTAAAGGGCCCTACTACCGTCGGTTGAAGCAAAATAGACGGCTGGTCCTAGCACCGCGCCTTATCGGTCGTAGCATCTGCATAGCATGGAAGTCGTTCCAAGCGCCTCCAGGTTTGTCATGACTAGGCTCTGCTGCTCGATTGAACCCCTGTTCTCATTCAAACTGCTCAAATGTCTGATTGGATATGATGTGTTCGGTTCCAAATCAAAGCCTAGAAGTAGATTTGATGCATAAATCGAGTCGCGAACGGTATAATCGATGCATAAATCGAATGCGCACATGCTAATTATTATCATCAGGGACAGAGGGGCATAACGCCAACGATGAACGCCTGCTTGAGCGGTGATGAAGCCGGTGCTCATCGTCCAGATCTTGGCTTTGATGCTCGCCGCCCTACCTCGCCGTCCAGATCTCGTGCTCGTAGCCACCGATGTGAGAGTGGAGAGAGGAGAGAGCGAGCAGTGAGAGAAGGGCGAGGATTTATGGCGCTGCTTCGGAAAACAACGTGCCGTCTCCCATGTGTGCAACGGTCTCCACCCACATGCCTCAAGTTGCATGCCTAACTCTGAATAATGGCTGATTTGAATGTTCCTCCGGAGCGAGACTCATAGGTGCTTTAAGGTTGTGCGGGTCAAGATTCTGATTTGGGGGGGGGGGGGGGGGGGGGGCAGTGGCCACCCCAGGACTGCCGCTGCTGATGCAACTCGGGCAACCCAACACCCTAAAATTACATCCGGTGGGTCCCGCCGAGCCTAATGCAGTGTACCAAAAACGCCCTACGGCTATGGTCATGTGCGGATGAGCTTGAGATTCTTCCCGCGGTTTACGCGAAGAACTCTGCGCGCCAAAATAAAAATGGCAGTACCAAATCGGCACGGGGCGTACGATGCGTTTCTGTTCCTTGGTTCATAGCCGTCCGAAATCGGCACGGTGCACGCCATTAATGGCGAGCAAGCAAACGACGAGCAAGTGGACAGGCGACAGTACGTGAAGTTTCCTGCTCATCCGTGCTCTCTTCAATGTCCTCACGTCTGGGTGTGGTGTGGTATATATGGTTGGGCGTTGAGGCCGCCCGGCCGGCTTCCATCTTGAGTGATGGTAAGAGTACCACCACTACTAGGTAGTAACAGTGGCAGTACTGTTTGTGTCATCATGGCCATACATGTTTCTCTTTCTGTGATGATGGTGCTGAACTGAATGGGCGGAGTGATTAGCTTTCGGCAGTACAAATTAAACAGACGTGATTCACGCATGGACAGCAGGACAGGGGCAGCCATGCATGCATGTGGTTCAATGATTCTGTCCTTGGGAGCTCACTGCCTGATGGGAATACACACTGTGTCGGCTATGTTCATGCACAAAAGAGAAGCCTATCGATGGACCTTTCGGTTTGCAAACAACCGCACCTGTTTGTGTTTGTGCTTGTGTTTGTTCTCTCCTGACAGAGGAGCTGTGATATTTAGACGAGCAAATTAATTGATGTTTACTTACTTTACATGTCACGGTGAAGTGATCGGCAAACTAAAATCCAAGAAAATAGTGCTTCTCCCTGCGTTTTTATTTACTTTGCATATGTGCTTCGATATAAGTCGAACAGAAGATCAGAAACCGGATGATCATCGATAACATCCGGACGTTGTAACTTGACTTGCAGCATTCAGTTTAAGAGCATCTTTGATTGTGGGTTAATCCGGCCATGTTGTGTATTCGGAGAGTTTGGCGGGCCGTCTGTGCGATTGTGGGGTTTCATGCCATGTGAGTAGTTTGTTCGTGCTCCCTCTTGCACCGGCTACCGTGGTTGAGTCTTCTGTTGGCTTCATGGATGAGGCGGGTGCGGAGCTCTTTGATAGCTTCTCGCCTCGTGTTGGGTCTAGTTCGACGCCCCTTGTGTTGCCGGACTCCAAAGGTGAGGCCTCCGCTGAGGGTGTGTCTCTGGTGCTGCAGATCATGCCCGAGCTACAGGTGTTGTGTGGGGAACCTGTTTCGCCTGTGCCGATGGAGCAACTCAAGTTGGGCTCTCTCCAAGCTTCGGAGGTGGACCCGGTGTCCTCACCACCCCTTGCGGAGCCTTGTCAGACTACGGAGGTGGACCTGGTGTCCTCACCACCCCCTGCGGAGCCTTGCCAGACTTTGCAGGTGGACGTGGTGCCCTCACCACCCCCCGTGGAGCCTTGTCAGGGGTTAGACAACCTACCCCTCGACGTCATGGAGCGCGGAGTTTTAGATGTTGCTATCCTTCCCTCGTTTGCGTCCGTCGGGCAGGTGATGCCTATGAGTGGCATGACCATTGAGCCAGTTGTGTTTGCACCTCCAAATCCAAATGCTCTTTTTGTTAAGGAACTTTGTGATTTGCTAGCCACCATAGATGTTGCTAGACCTGGTTTGGGCAGGTCGATTGCTTGCCTCCTAACGGGGACACCAATAAGGGGCAAACAAAAGAAGGTGGGCAAAGGCAAAAGTGATGCCAAAGGCAAGGTGTCTCTGGTTGCTTGATGGATGATCTTAGTGTAGGGAACGCAGTAATTTCAAAAAAATTCCTACGCACACGCAAGACCATGGTGATGCATAACAACGAGCGAGAGTGTTGTCCATGTACCCTCGTAGACCGCAAGCGGAAGCGTTTTATCGACGCGGTTGATGTAGTCGTACGTCTTCACGATTCGACCAATCCAAGTACCGAACGCACGGCACCTCCGAGTTCAGCACACGTTCAGCTCGATGACGTCCCTCGTACTCTTGATCCAGTTGAGGCCGAGGAAGAGTTCCGTCAGCACGACGACGTGGTGACGGTGATGATGATGTTGCCGGTGCAGGGGTTCGCCTAAGCACTACGACGATATGACCGAGGTGTGTAACTGTGGAGGGGGGCACCGCACACGACTAAGAAATCAACTTGTGTGTCTATGGGGTGCCCCTGGCCAAGTATATAAAGGATGGAGGGAGGAGGAGGCCGGCCCTCATAGGGCGCGCCCAAGTGCGGAGTCCTACTAGGACTCACTAGTCCTAGTAGGATTCCACCTCCCACATGGAATAGGAAAAAGGGAAGGGAGAAGGAGAAGGAAGGAAGGGGGCGCCCCCCTCCCTAATCCAATTCGGACCAGTCCATGGGGAGGGGTGCGGCCACCCTTTGAGGCCTTTCTCTCCTTTCCCGTATGGCCCATTAAGGCCCAATACGAATTCCTGTAACTCTCCGGTACTCCGAAAAATACCCGAATCACTCGGAACCTTTCCGATGTCTGAATATAGTCGTCCAATATATCGATCTTTACGTCTTGACCATTTCGAGACTCCTCGTCATGTCCCCGGTCTCATCAGGGACCCCGAACTACCTTCGGTACATCAAAACACATAAACTTAATACAAATCGTCACCGAACATTAAGCGTGCGGACCCTACGGGTTCGAGAACTATGTAGACATGACCGAGACACGTCTCCGGTCAATAACCAATAGCGGAACCTGGATGCTCATATTGGCTCCTACATATTCTACGAAGATCTTTATTGATCAAACCGCATAAAAACATACGTTTTTCCCTTTGTCATCGGTATGTTACTTGCCCGAGATTCGATCGTCGGTATCTCAATACCTAGTTCAATCTCGTTACCGGCAAGTCTCTTTACTCGTTCCGTAATGCATCATCCCGCAACTAACTCATTAGTCACATTGCTTGCAAGGCTTATAGTGATGTGCATTACCAAGAGGGCCCAGAGATACATCTCCGACAATCGGAGTGACAAATCCTAATCTTGATCTATGCCAACTCAACAAGTACCATCGGAGACACCTGTAGAGCACCTTTATAATCACCCAGTTACGTTGTGACGTTTGGTAGCACACAAAGTGTTCCTCCGATATTCGGGAGTTGCATAATCTCATAGTCATAGGAACATGTATAAGTCATGAAAAAAGCAATAGCAACATACTAAACAATCAAGTGCTAAGCTAACGGAATGGGTCAAGTCAATCACTTCCTGTTAATCAAATGACAACTCATGTCTATGGCTAGGAAACTTAACCATCTTTGATTCAACGAGCTAGTCAAGTAGAGGCATACTAGTGAAACTCTGTTTGTCTATGTATTCACACATGTACTAAGTTTCCGATTAATACAATTCTAGCATGAATAATAAACATTTATCATGATATAAGGAAATATAAATAATAACTTTATTATTGCCTCTAGAGCATATTTCCTGCACTTAGGTCTCTCTGCTTCTCCTTTTGGATTGGGTTGTCGTTGTGGGTAGGGACGTGCCTGATGTCTTGTGTCGAGGTGTTCTCGTGGGGGACTCATAGTGCAAAGTAACTTAGAGTAGTGTCATGCATATGGCACTAGTCTATGTTACTACCTTCATAGTGTAAAGTAACATAGAAATAGTATCATAGATGAGTGCATTTATTAGCTTGTAGACTCATTTATTCTTGGGAAGCGCTATGTTACAAGTAACATATTATGCCCTCATTAACTACTTGCCACATAAGCAAATTTGCATTGGGGTGCGTTATGTTACTAGCTAAGTTACTCCCACTATGACCAGCCTAAGGGGTTCTTCAATCCGCATGATTAAAAAAGGAGTAGAAGAAAATAAAATATAGGATTGCAATGCCACGCCTATTTCGAATCCTAAAAGATTTTACCACTCCCATAATGTAATATATTTTTTGACACTACATTATGGGATGGAGGGAGTAGTTTATTTGGTTGCATTAGAAAATAAAATAAATGATTCTTTCAAACAATAGTGTGTAGATGGAAAGTTGCTATGAGAAATATAAGGCAAAGCAATTTTATATCTATGTTGGTTTTGCATTAAAAAATTGCTTAAGAGTTCGCCCCACCTCAAAAAAGTTTCGTCCTCCGCCACTGAGAAAGAGGGCGCCATGGTGGTTCCGGATCTGGTCCCGGCAGCAGCAGGGAACGCCGGAGGAAAGAGATCGGGCGACGCCGCCGGGGACGCTCACCCGATGCGGGAGCCCATGAGCAAGCTTGCACTGCTGACCAATTTGTTTGTAAACAAGCGTGTGTGTTGTGCGTGCGTGGTGTGCGTGTTTGGTGTGCGTCTATTTGTGCGGGTGTGTTGTGTGGCTAGATTTGCCGAACGCTAATACACATGTGCACTCTTTTTCATTTTATGCAGGACTCGCGGCAACAACTGCCCTTCCATTTTTGGGAGCCTGCGTGGTTTCACTGTCTTCCTCACGATCGCGCTCGCGCTGGTTAAATGTCTAGCTATTTGGGTGTGAACTAACTATTGTATGCAGTGGCAGAGCTTGCTAAAAATCCAATCTAAGCTCTTACCCAAATAATAATGCTTCGCAACTTGATCCAAGGCTGGGGGCCAATGCCCCCCCCCCCTTCCAATGGTAGACCCCGAATGGGCGTTCTTCAAGTGCAAATTTTTTTGGGTATGTGCTTTTTTTATTCGGTTGTTCATCGGATTCGACACAATTTGTAGCATTGTATGCTCAAATTTGTGTGAATGATGGATGTAAGTTTTGGTATTGGGAAGAAGATTACATCGATCTATTTATAGCACGAAATTTGACACATGTTCGTGTACTCGTTGCTAGAATAGAGATTGGAGATAAGACTAGATGCGAAGTAACATCGAGTTTGTTCGAAGAAGAAAGAAGTGTGCAACCTCGAGAAGACAATAGAGAGAATCAACAATGAAGACATAGAGAAAATATTAATCCAACTAGTGAGAGCAGTTATGAAACTTGGATATATCTTTTAAAGTGTCTAATTGTGGTTCTTATTTTCTTTGGTTTCTTTCTCGTAGTGAAGAATTGGTGAATTATGTCCTCCAATGTGTCAAAATGTCGTTCAATGAAATAAGGAAGCGATGAAATTTGTTTTGGTGTCCGAAAATGAAATGCAAATGTTACTCAGTTATATATAGGAGACCGTCTGGGTCCGGCCAAAAGTTAGTGAAGTAAAAACACTTCACTAAGGGTTTACTCCACCGAATCCTCCTCTATTTTAGGGAATCGGCTAGAGTTTCCCTAACACACAAGTTGTCTAGCCTCGCACCCACTCGCCCTCCCCACCTCCCACGGCTCTAATTGCTCGTGCACAACCACACTGTTCAGAAAGAAACACTTGAGAGAATGCATACGGCCAGTGGATCGGCAACAGAAGAAGAGGCGATCGAGCGTGGTCCCTGTGGTCACGTACGTACGGCTGAGCTTCAGATTCTTCCCGCGTTTTACACCAAGACATCTACGCGCCAAAATCCAAATGACAGTACCAAAAGCAAGCGTTTCCCTTCTTCATTTATATAGCAGTACGAAATCGGGACGGCCGGCTTCAATGATCTTCAGTGATGGTAGGACTAGTACAACTAGCTAACAGTGGCACTAGTCGGTCCTCAGTGCTGCCTATGTCATGATGGCCATATATGTTTCTCTTCCCATAATGTTTCCTTTCAGTGATGATGGTGCTGAATTGGCAGAGAGATTAGCTATCGGCAGTACAAATTAAGCAGACGTTATTCACGCATGGACAGGGCAGCCATGCATGTGTGGTTCAATGATTCTGTCCTTGGGAGTTCAGACCCTAAGAGCATTTATAGCCGGACGCCTCAAACCTGTCTCAAACGGCCGGACGGATGGTCTGATTAGTGACCGGTCACAAAAATGTGACCCAGACGGATTCCTCCAACGGGCCTAAAACGCATGGGTTGACCGGCATCCTCATATCCAGCCCAAATCTGGGGCGGATATGGGGCGCCCAAGCACGCCGCGACATGTCCATCACATCAGAGCTGACAACCCTACCAACCGCAAATTGCGCCAAATCCACAAACCCCCCCCCCCTTCTCCCGTCTGCCTCCAACCTTTCCCGCGTTCGAGTCATGGGAAACAAGTGGGAGAAGGCAAGAGCCTCCCGTGATGCCGCGGCTACAAAAATGCCCTCCACATGGACGGGCATTTTTTCCGACAATGGAGAACAAGAAAGAGGGGAGGTACAAGCAGATGTTGGATGCGCAAAAGGAGAGGATGGATTGGGACCGGAAGGGGGTGGAGAAAAAACTGGAAATTGAGAGGGAGAATATCAAGTTGGAGAAGTAAGAGGCGGCGATAAAATAGGAGCTCGCGAAGGCCAAGGCATTTGGAGACATTGAGTTTGAGAAGGAGAGGTTGCAACTCGCACAGGACACGCATGATCATGTTGACGGACGAAACCCTCTTGAATGAGTATGCATGGAAGTGACTTGCGGAGAAGAAGAAGGAGATCAACGACATAGGGGGTACGAGGCGGCGAGCGCGGCTACGACAGCAACAGAGCATGCGGCCCCAATACAAGGATGGCCTCAGAGCAGACGGCATGGATGGCGTACGGCGAGTGATCCAGCCAACCAACGAGTGATCCGTCACGCTCGGACATTGATTTCAGTTTGGTATGTTTGGATTGTTGAACTATGCTTTATTTTGCTTTATTTCGAACTGCTGAATTGGAACAATTTGTACGGTATGATCAACGTGCATGAATTGCATATATTTGAGACTCCGCATTTGAGCTGTATAGATGTGCAGCAACCCATAAGAGGGGCACCCGACGCGTCGGGACGCTCCCGCGAGTGTATAGAGAGTGAATTTACCAAGTCTGGTTGTAAATGCTTTGATGGGAATATACACTGTGTCCACTGTCTTCATGCATGCGCAAAAGAGAAACCCATCGATGGACCTTTCGGTTTGCATTGTTTTCTGCTGACGGAGGAGCTGTGATATTAGACGAGCTAACTAATTGCTCATTACTTAGTGTACTGTGTACATGTCACGGTGAAAGAAGAACAGGTGGTCTGCATATTAAAATTTAGGAAAACAATGCTATTTCCTATGTTTTATTTACTTTGCATATTAGCTTTTATCTAAGTCGAACGGAAGACCAGGAATTGGATGGTCCTCCATAACATCCAGACCTCGTAATTTCACTTGAGGCATTCAATCCAAGAGCATCTTCAATCATGGGTTATTCGGGCCCCTTCCTGCGGAGACTGTAACCCGTTGCTTTAGTGGTGTGCAGATATCTGTAGCTGATGCCCCCCTCCCCAATTATATTATTAGGGGTGTTTGGTTACAGGTACTATACTAAAAAAAGTCTCTATAAGTCCCTTTGTACCAAACAGGAGAGACTTATTCTACAGGGACAAGAAAAAGACTTAACTGGAGGGTCTTTTTTCTTTAGTCCCTTGGACTAAAAAAAGTCTAGTCCTTTGCAACCAAACAACCCCTTAATACAAATGTTCAGGTGGACAATCGCTCCCTGTTGACAGCCGGGAAAAAAACTTTGATCTAAGTCAAGTTTTGTAATGTTTGATCGAATTTATAGAAAAACATATAAATTGTGTGACAATAAATGTATATGATGTAAAAACATATTTAATGATGATTTTAGTGGTATTCAGTTGGTACAAACTTAGTCAAAATTTAGTAAGACCACAAGTAAAGTAAATAAAAACATACGGACTGCAAATGAACAGAAAAAGAACATTAGCCCAGGCACAGTGAAAAATATCTATCTTATGAATCAAATGACATATCTTTCCTATAGGAAATGAGATACATGTCATCTCATTTTCTAGAGTTTTCATATTCCCATGAAATTCCTATCCTATAAATCAAAGGAGGCCTACATATACGAGTGTTTTGGAAGATAGACGCAACGAAAGTTAATTTATGCACATAGTCAATTACACATGCAACATATATCAATATATGCGAGTAGTACACGGGAAATGCCCTTTGGTTCCTGGGTGTATATACACCTGATATGAAAAAAGTTAATAAAATAAATGATCAAAAAAGTTCAGAAGTTTTTTAAAATAAACTTGACTTTCTTTTGCACAAGTATATAAATTTTCACCAAAAAAACCATTGTTGACTTCAGGGCATCAGGGCAAAACAACAAAAAATAATGTTATAACAAGTCACTATTCACCCTATTTCGGCCAGAAATTTGTTTTTTTAAATGAAGTCAACAGAGGTTTTTCTTTTTGAGTGATTTTTTACAAGCACAATAGAATGTCAAGTTTATTTCAGAAATATTTTTAGAATATTTTAACATTTATTTAATTACTCCAAAGTTCAACAAAAAAAAGTACACTACCTATTAAACAAAATTTCAAAAAGAAGCTCCAGGCCTGCTTGGCATACACAGGCATGAGGTCAAGTTGGTCAAGTAAATTGACCGACTAATAATAGTGATGCGGTGAACCAACCTGTGGTTGGACGGTTAGATGGACAGTGCTATTCCAAGCCCACCAAAATACAAGTCATAATGCTCGCATTTATTCCTGGATTTATTTTAGAATTTTCGGCGATGCATCTTTAATGGGAGAAGATGTCCCTGTCAACTACGAAGAGCCTTTGATGACTTCGTTAATCTCAGATTAGTATGCCGGCTCAGTCTCTCGAAAGTGCTTATAGGTGTAGGATGTGCGTGTATCTTCATAGAGATGAGTGTATGTGTGTATATATGAGCGCCTGCATATATACAGTGTTAAAGAAAACACTATGCGAGTTACGTGCGCAGCTAGTGTTTAATTAGTCATAATCGGTCCGGTGCCTTGCATGTTACCATTCCGGTATATATCCCTGTTGTCTCGTACATCATCGATCGAATACTTTAACGAATCCAGCAAGCTAGCTGTACATCATTTCATATGTACTGTTACATAGGTAGATTGACCTAATAGCTAACAGACGAGGACAGTTTTATTTTTTAAAATATCTCCGCCTGACACTCTCAAAGAAACAACGATCGCCATTTCAGGTTGAAAATCCGCAGGACAGAATAAGCCAGTGTCCATAGATTGGTTGATATATGGGCCTGATTGGATAGAATAACGCTCAGTACATCGAAATGACGGGTGTTGCACAGGAGGTGTTCGTCGGCCGGCAGCCCAATTAAGACGCGCACTCTCGGTTTTTCTTCCTTCTGTTTGTCACGCAGTTTTCGTTAAAAACAGCTTCCTCTTACTTTTTGATAGATTGAAAATATTTAATTGCAAGATTAAAATAATCAAGAACTAAAAATATGTTTGTGATTTAATGAAATGTTTTTGTACTTTAGAAAAGGTTCATGATTTATTAAAAGTTCTCGCTTAAGTGTTTTTTAAAATTGTTTAATTTACAAAATGTTTAATTTTTTAAATCCGGAACTTAAAAAAATATTCACTGGTTTTAGATATATTCTATGATTGGTTTTCTTAACATGAATTTTTAAAGTGTTCATGAATATAAAAAACATGATTTTATGAAAGGGTAAATAAAATATAAAAAGGTGGAAGAAAACCATGAAAAAAAAGAACGAAAGAAAACAAAATATAAGAAAGAAACGGAAAAGGCGAACGAAAAAAGGAAATCAGATGAAAATCAAAGAAACTATAACAAAAACACACAAATGAAAACAGAACCAAAGATAACATGCGGAATTCAACGTATTTTTTGGGCATCATGGGTTGACCCATGATAGCACATGGGGTGTGTGATTGCCCGATATCTTGTTGCAACAAGCCACAAAATAGGAGTTCCTGTTGTTCCAACAAGCCACAAAATAGGAGTTCCTGTTGTTCCAACAAGCCACAAAACAGGAGTTCCCATCGCTCCCTCGGGTGATTAAACGGACTAAAACCGAACAACTCGTACCAGTTCGCTTGTGCTCTCGTGAGTCCAAGGCGAATTGGGTTTCTCGCCTCCCGCTGGCGGCACCGCAGCTCTACCTCATCTCCTATGGCCTTAGGGCATGGCCGCACGATGGATCTCGGTCCATGCCGGCGGGAGGGCTCCTCCTCGGTTTTTAGATGTCTTTGTGAGCCTTTAGAGTTTGTGTCATGCTTAGGAAGGCAAAGTGGCGGCGACTCCTTGAAGTTGGAATAAGATTCTCCCCGCCTAGCCCCCGCCACGGCGGTTCTATTAGCATCGTCAAGGGGCGTGTGGATGTGTGTCTCTGGCGGATCTCGCATGATTCGCGCGGTGGTTGTCTTTGGTGGATCTACATAGATCCGGTCTTCGTGCGACTATGTTAGTGTGTCTTCAGGTGGGATGCTCTACGCTTCTCTTCATCATCGGCGATTGATGTTCTGGTGCGCCTTAGCATGACGACTTCTCAACTGTCTACTGCAACAAGTTTTGCCCGGCTCCGGCAAGAGAGAGGTGATGACGGCGACGCGTCTTCGGCTCGCATCAGTGCTTCTAGTCGTTGCTAGGTGGTCTACGGATCTGAATGCATTTTCTATTACTTGTTGTGTTCGTTATACCGTCATGATCGATGATGGATAAGTTAGGAAACCCCCCCCCCCCCCCCCCCCACCAAAAATCTCTACTACTTAAAAAGAACGTAGGGTTCTTATTTCACCTCTCCTTCGTCCAACATTCCTTACATACGTCACCCCTCTTCCCTTATCTTCTTTGATTTTTCCTTCCATCTCTGCTTTTTCTTCCATCAATTTTCCTAAAAGTAGAATCAATTATCCCACATTTTATTAACTTACCAAAATCAAAACATATTTTCTTTGGTAAGTCAATAAATTCTTACCAAATAAGTGCTTACAAATAAGATGACAGGTAAATCTTGGCAATTACATACAAAAATTTGCTAAGACTTTAGCTCATCAATGAAATAATAGACTTACAGTCACGGGCTAATCTACTAGAATGTTTATACTCCCGTTGCAACGCACGGGCAATTATCTAGTACTCCCTCCATTTCTTTATGTAAGGTGTACTATTTTCAGCATGATGACCAAGGCACATAATTCTAGACATGTTAGGACGAAATTAACATTGTCTAAATCATTGGTTAGCGGCAACTAAATCATTTATGCCGGGAAAGTAAGAGATGCACTCAATTAGGAGAGCGATACTTTCCTTTTTATCTTTACAAGAAGAGATGCATGCAATCAGGGAAAAGATACTTTACTTTATTTGAAGGGCTAACGATGGAATTACGAGAAATTAAAAGAAATGCATCTTACATTATGAAATTTTATCAAAAAATAAATACACCTTATATAAAGAAACAGAGAAAGTATATTTCTAAAAGATTTCCCCGATCTTGTAGACCCCGGACAGCGGGTGGGGGTCTCCCCCCCGACCCAATTACGTTGCGTGGTTCCATTCACTCATCGCCCCACAATGTGCGTGACAAATATACATGTCGTCTAGCCTCGTAACCACTCGCTCTCATGTATCCTGCTGCTTGTGCCGCACGGGGGAGTATGTACATAGATAGATCGGCATACTAGTACGCAGACCTACGGCTATGGCCCTGTTTGGATCCATGTGTTAGAGTTAGTTTGGGTTAGTTTGGACTTAACTAATTCAAAAATATCCAAACATGAAGGTTAGTTTGGGTTAGATGCATCTAACCCATTCAAAAAATCTAACCCACTCAAGAGATGCTTATTTGGATTAGTTCTTCTCGTGACCACTTAAAAAACACATTTTTCTTTCGCTTCCCCCGCTGCAGATCCCTCCCCACTTCCTCGAAGCTTCTCGTCCTCTCCCTCCCTCCTTCTCGCACTGCCCATGAAGGCGCCTCGCCGTATCCGCGCTCCATCTAACCCTGCCATCCAAACACCACTTTGGCTAGAGTTAGTTCAGGTGAGAATATAACTCTAACCTCTAAACAGGGCCTATGTTACGTACGACTCAGCTTGAGATTCTTCCTGCGGTTTACACGAAGAACTCTAGGCGCGAAAATGGCAGGTACAAAATCGGCACGGCAGACGTTTCCTTCTTTCTTTCAGGCCTCATTTGGTTCCAAGGGATCCCGAGTGGATCCCAGCCTTTTCCCCGGGTGGTCAAACCACGGGCTAAGTTGAGCCCAGGGAAGTAAACAGGCCTATTTGGTAGGATGCGAGGGGAGAAGATCCCTGGCCTTTCCACGGCCCTTCCCCGGGTCAGATCTCCTGGTGTCGACAGGTCAGGGAGAAAACCCTCGCCTCGTTCGCTCGCGACTCTCCTTGCGACCGAGAGCCGATGGCCTCCGCCTCCTCCAGCCTCCGTGCCTCCCCGTCCGATGACCTGAAAGCGACACCCCCGCCCCTTGCTCAAGAACCGCCTCCACGCGCCTCTCCTCCGGCGGCAGCCGCAGCGACGACGGCGACAGATCGGGTCGTCATCCAACCAAGCCCCCTCAGCCCGAAGCTTTTCTAGCATTTTTTGGGGGACGTGATCTGGTCTTCTCCCCTCTCCCCTATTTTGTCCAAACTGACGTGCTGGCATCCCCGTGGTGGGAGGAGAGGATCCCCTGCGTCCATGGAAACCCCCCCGTGGGGGATTAAAGCCCTGGGTTACCTCACCCTTGCAACCAAATTAGGCCTCATTGATAGCAGTACGAAATCGGCACGGTGCACGCCAATAATGGCAAGCAAGCAAATGACGAGCTAGCGGACAGGTCTAGGATTTGGTTGGGGGTTGAGGCGAGGCCGCCCGGCTTCGATCTTCAGTGATGGTATGAGTACTAGGTACTAGTCTGTACATCACGGCCATGTTTCTCTTTCTGTGATGATGGCGCTCAATGGAAGAGATTAGCTTTTGGTCGTACTACAAATTAAGCAGGCATTGATGCGTGGACAGCCATGCCCCTGCATGCATTTGAGATCACATGTTCCTCAAATGATTGTGTCCTTGGGAGTCTGGCGAGAATATCTACTGTGTCGGTTGTGTTCATGCGCAGACTAAGGGAATAGATATACGTTGTGTTTGTGTTAATTTTTCTGCTAACGTAGGACTGGGATACTGTAGACGAGGAAATTAGCTGCACTTACGTGTCACGGTGAAAGGAACATGTGATCGACTCATCGGCAACCGAAGATTTATGAAAACATAGAGAAGAATTGGACTGGTAGAAAGACACGCATGCATGCCCAACACGAAACAGAATAGTAAATAAAATAAAAGAGTAGTCTACTATACCAGCTAAATGGCTCTGGCGAATCGCCAATGGGGAGAGGGGACTCTGGCTCACCATCATCCGCAATAAGTACCTTCGGGGCCAACCCCTAGCTTTCTGTCAGCGTTCTGGTGGCTCCCAGTTCTGGCAGGCTGTGATACAGCTTCTTCCAGTGCTCCGCATTGGCATGTCCATCTCGGTTGGATCCGGGTCCTCGACCCTGTTCTGGTTCGATCGTTGGGTGGGGGACTCCCCCCTAGCCGCTCGATTCCCGGAACTATTCTCCATAGCGGTTGACCCTCGGGTCTCTGTCAAGACGGCCCTTATTGACTTAGGCGTCTCGCTTTCCGACGCCCCTTCGGCACCCTCGAGGTAGCCGCTTGGGACTCCCTCCTCCAGGACATCGCCCTTCTGCCGATGGACGTCGAGGGCGCCCTTGAGTCCATCTATTGGCGACTGGAGTCCTCCGGCCGCTTCTCCACTAAGTCCTTATACTCGGCTATCGCTCCTTCGTCGGCCCCTGAGCCCTTTAGCCTGATCTGGGACATTCGCCTCCCACTAAAGATCAGGATCTTCCTATGGCAGTGGGTCCGTGGACGCCTTCCCTCTGGAGTTGAGGTCCTCAAGCGTAATGGACCAGAGACGGGATTTGCCCCCTGTGTGGCACATTGGAGGATGCTAACCACATCTTCTTCTCCTGCTTCACAGTCCAATTCCTGTGGTCCTGCTTTCGCGAGACGGTCGGTGGACAGTGGTGCAACACCAACTTCCCGGACCTGCTTGCCGAGATCCACGCCTCCGCCCCTCGCCTGGACGCTTTGGACCATCCGCAACAAGCTTGTTATTCAGAAAGTGCCTCTTCGGCGTGCGACTGACGCGATCTTTAAAATGTGTGGTTACTTGCAGATTTGGCGGCCGCTTAGCTGCCCCCAGGACCGGACACCATCAACACCCTCCTCGCCGATCTTCGCTCGATGGCCTTTTGCGTGGCGCCCCCGCTACCGCCCCCTCCTCCGGAGCCCAATTAGGCCTGTTGCTCGGGTTGCTGTGTGTGAGTTTGTGTTTTGGATTTCAGGGCTTGTTGAGTTGTGCCCTCAGCAGTAACTCAGTGTGCTACTCTGTGTGTTTGTGAAACTTGCGTGCGTGTGTGTTTGTGAACCTTTTGGCTTGAGCAGTTAGCATTGGCTTTATCTATAAAGCGGGACAAAAGCCTTTTTCGGTAAGTAATTCATAAAGTAGTTAACCAAGGGGAACACAGCGAAAGCAACGTGCGGTCAAAAGCAAAGACGCAAATTCCGAGGGAGTTTGGTTTAGCTACGCTTTCGCTAATTCAAGCAAGATACTAACTACGGGAATCTCTGCGATGTTGGTGGAATGGTTGCAGGTGAGTGCTGCTGACCTGACAATACATATACTTCCTCTGTTTGAAAAAATTTGTCCCAAGTTTATTCCTTAAATAAATGTATCTAACAGTAACTTGATGTTAGCTATATTCATTTAAGGGACAAACTTTTCCGGTCCGGACGGAGGAAATATGGTATAATATCATGGACGAGCGAGGATATATGCGAATGTTTAGGAAGATTGATGCAACGGAAATTACTTTATGCACGGAGTCAATCACACACACGTAGTAGTAGTTGTCGTCGCCGTCATGGCTTGGCAAAAGGACGAGGCCAAATTGGGGCAGGTAAATTAACCAACTAATAATAATCATGCGAGTTGCCTGCACAGCCAATGTTTAACTAAGTTATAGTCGATCGGTGCTCTGCATGTTACCATTCTGGTATATATGCCTCCTGTCCCGTACATCCTCGACTACTTTAGCAAATCTAGCTAGCTGCGCAGCATTTCATACCATATACGCAGACATATATTCTGGTATAAACCCACATGCAGACCCACAATCGAGCACATGTACTTTTACATCGATAGGTTGACTTTGCTGGGTTCTTTGACCTGAGATCGACTGAGAGGAGGATACTACTAGCACTCTAGCAGAAGGATTCAGTTGGAGCAGAATATATAGAGAGATCGAGTTTTTTCCCTCAGAAAGTTTTTTTTTGCGAGAATAACTTCCGATCTATTCATCAACTGTCAAAAGAACACCAGAAGTAAAAAATACATCAAGATTCATAGACCATCTAGCGATGACTACTAGCACTAAAACGAGCCGAAGGCGCGCCACTGTCTTGGCCCTTCCCTCATCGGAGCCGGGTAAATCTTGTTGTAGTAGACAGTCGGGAAGTCGTCGTGCTAAGGCCCCATAGGACTAGCGCACCAAAACAGCATCCGCCGCCTATGAAGAGAAGCGTAGATCAGAAGAATCCAACCTGTAAACACACGAACATAGACGAACGAAGACAATATCCACCGAAGACAAAGGTCGACCGAATCCTGTGAGATCCGCCGGAGACAAATCTCTACACGCCCTCCGACAATGCTAGAAACACCACCGGGACGGGGACCAAATATATTTCCAGAAAGATAAACACTTGGACGTGGTTTGGAAGACCCCCTCGACAACGGTACTACATCAAAATGACGGGGCATCGCACCGGAGTTGTTCATCGGCCAGTGGCCCAATTAGGAAGCTCTCTCTCTCTCTCTCTCTTTGGGTTTTTTCCTTATGGTTTTCAACATGTTTTCCTTAAAAATAACTTCTCTATTTTTCATAGAGTGAAAAAGTGTAATCAATAACTTAAAAATATTTGTGGTTTCAGAAAATGTCCTTGAATTTTTTTAAAAAATCCAAATTTAATTAAAATCTCTTTTGCGAAAACCACATATATTTTATTTATTAAAAATGTTTATGAATTTTTCAAAATAATTATGGATTTACGAAATGTTAAAGTATTTCTAAAAAACTAAAAAAATGTAAAAATATCATATGATTGATTTTAATCAAGAAGATAGAACAAAAAGTTTCCAAATTTCAAAAAAATACACTTATAAGTTAAAAAAGACGGAAGAAAAACCGGAGGGAAACTAATAATAGAAAAACTAAAGCAAATAAATTAATGGAAAAGTAAAAAAAACAATTTCTGATTAAAATACATGAAATGGAAACAAACCAAAAGAGTCAGAAATGAAAACCACCAGAGCTAAACAAAATGTAAAATATGCCTCGTAAATGAAATTGGATTCATGAGCCGGCCCATGACAGCACCAAGGGTGTGCGATAGCCCAAAACCTTGTGTAGCCATAAATAGTGGACCTTCTATTTGACGCTCTTTGCGTAAAAAAGTAGGCTACACGTGGATCTTGTCTTCCATGAAAAGATGGGCCGGCCCATCCACGAAAAGCAGCGAGGCCGGGGCAAGCGAGTACTGTAGCACCCAAACGTACTATATGAAAGCAACTAATTAAACGGTATCCCTTGCGTGATCGTGCAAGGGTCGGTTTGGTGGCCTGAGAGGGTGCCACTTGGCATGCTGCTCTCAGCCGCCATCACGTGGCGCATGCTGGGCGCTCTCTCAGGATTTTATTTTTATTATTTTTATACAAGCTTTTGGGTTAGTTCATTTTTATTTGGTTTCGCCATGTTTTCTCTTGATTTGGGAGAAAGTATTTTTTTTGGAAAAAAGGATTTTTTTTCTCCCATGAGAAGCACATATTTGATTCTCGTGAAAGCACATATCTGCCTTCCGAGAGTCACAACCGTGCCTCTCGGAAAAGGGGGAAAACGTGTTTTTTTTGCTTCCACAAGAGGCACAAATTTGCTTCTCGTGAAGGCACAGATTTGTTTTCACGAGAATCACATTCGTGCCTCTCAGAAAAGGAGAAAATATGTTTTTTTCTTCCACAAGAGGCACAGATTTGCTTCTCGTAGAGGCATAAATTTATTTTCGTGAAACACACAATTATGCCTCTCGAAAAGTGAAAAGTAACATGTTTATTTGTTTCCACGAGAGGCCCATATTTGCTTCTCGTGGAGGCACAAATTTGCTTCTGCCAGTGCCTCTCAAAAAAGAAGAAAAAATGCTGTTTTTTTGTGCTTCCATGAGAGGCACAGATTTGCTTCGGTGATGCCTCTTGGAAAGGAAAAACATTTTTTTCTTCCATGAGAATCACAAGTTTGCTTCCCGTGGTGGCACAAATTTGCTTTTGAGAGAAGCACAGTTGTGCCCCTTGAAAAGGAAAGAAAGCAAAAAAAAAGATAGAACATTTTCCGTGATTTTGGCTTCGGCTTCGGTTTTTCCGTGATTTTTTTGTCAAAATATATTTACATGAGATCTAATTTCTAAGATCTTGACGCGAGAAATCCAACGGTGAAAATGGTTTGGGATTTGGACACACAGTTCAAAAGATAAAACATTTTGAAAAAAACAAATCTACGAAAAGAAAGCAAAAGCTACCAAGTTACGATAAAGCAACTCCCGTGCTTGCCAGCGCCTGGGAAGGTGGGGGTAATCTTTGCAAGAGGTACCCCTTAATTAGTGTTCTTGGTACTATAGCGACCGATGCACTATATTGATTTGGTGCACTATGGTAATTTGGTTTCCTAGATGGTTTTTTTATTTCGAACATTTTTGGGAAACATGAACAATTTTGAAATTAATTGAGGTTTTGGGAAACACAAAAAATATTTAAACAGTTGACCAAAATTTGAAAACAGAAACATTATTTTAACTCAGAATAAATTCGAGAATGATGATATTATTTAAAATCAGAATATTTTTTAAGTATTAATATTTATAAAATTCGTGAACATTTTTTAATTTATTAAAAAAATTATGAAAATGGTAATTGTTTTTTCCAAACTAGACATTTTTTGTAATTTCTTGAAATCAAGAAGACTTTCTGAATTTTTTTAACATTTTCACGAACATTTTTGAAATAAGGAACACTTTCTGAAAAATTGAAACATTTTTTAAAACACAAACTTATTTTGGAATTCTAAACAAAACTTAAAGAATGCAAACAGGTGGTGGAAATGCATTTTGTTTTGAAATTAAGAACATTGCTTGTAAGTCAAAATAGTTTTGAAATATTTTGAACATGTTTTGCAATTTATAAATTAAAAAAAGGATTAAAAAAAGAGAAAGTGAAACAGAAAAAAAGTCAAAACTAAAATCAATAACTGATAATATAATGTAGAAAAAAAGTTCATGAACCTTCTAGGAAGTTCCCAAATACGACCAGGAACCTCCAAAAGGTTCGCGAACGCTTTTTTTTATAAGGTATCCTCACACTTGATTAATTCAAAGGGATACAAGAGGGGTCATGACGAGTGACGACTCTTTTTTTTTGCGGGAAGTGGAGTGACGACTCTGATGGTGTGATGTAGAAATTTTTACAAGGTTGTGTGCCTAGATACTCGCACATAAAAAAAGTCAAGTGGGCCGGCTCACTTCATCAGTTGCTGGGTTATTTGTCAGCGACAATGTGCCGCAAATTCGCATCAATAGGATTACCCTTTGTCTAATTTGGGGTGCTCCTATTTAGTGGTTAACTGCTAGCAAAGAGCCACTATCAGCCAGCCCATATATGCATTAGTTAATGCATTTTTTTGCTTTTTTTGTTCTCTCGTATTGAATGATTTTTCATCTGATTTTTTCTTTTTGCCATTTTTAATTAAAGTACGTTTAGTTTAACAAAAAATCCGGGAATCTAAAAACGCTCATGAATTTATAAAAATGTCTGTGAGTTAAAACAGTACACGAACTGAAAAATGTTCACGAATTTGAAAAAGAATGTCCGTGAATTAGATTTTTTTGCTAATTAAAAAAAATTCTCATCTGAAAAATTAATTCATGAATTTCAAAAAATAATTTTATTTTAGTTTTATTTATGAATTAAGAAATGTCGTTAAATTCAAAAAATATTCCCATGTAAAATAAACGCCATGACTTTAGAAAAATCAGAAATTTGGAAAAATATGTGCAAGTCCAAAAAATATTGGATTCTGTTTTCTAAATTTGAAAGAATTTACGTGAATTCTAAAAATGTTGGCAAAGTTGAAAAATATTGCTGAATCATGTTAATGCCGTGAATTAGAAATATATTTGCAAATTTGAAAAATTTCACAAATTCAGAAATTAATCCAATTTTTTTGAAAATGTGCACAATTTTGCAAATATTCTTGAATTTTAAAACATATCGCCAAAATTTGTAAAATATTTATAATTTTTCACATATTTAAAATGCTCATGAATTAGAAGAATTTTCATTTATTGAATTTTTTGTAATATTCGGGTAGTTTAAAACAAAAAAACAAAAGAAAAACAGAGGAAAAAGAAAAACAAAAGGTGGGGCATGGTTCTAGAATCTTCGCAAAAAGCTGACTAGGGAGTTTGATCTATTTACTTGCTAGTTGGGTCGGTAGGATTCCTGTTTGTTTGGTACACGCCAGACGCAAAGCTGTTTGTGTTTGCTACTGCGGCCATGGGCCGAATAGGAAACCCTGACGAGCCAACTAACGAACACTTCTTCCACCAAATATACGTCCATGAGGTTTGCATTCTCCACTTTCTCATGGCTACCTGTTGCACCGAAATCGCACAACATGACTAGGGGTCCACTTGGTGTTTATATTTCCAAAAATGCAATTGAGTTTTCCTCTGAATCTCATATTCAAGAAGCAATGCAATTGTAGTACGGAAAAATAAACTTAATTATGAACATGGAAATATAACAATGCATTTGCCTCCAAGGCATATTTCCATCACATTGGTGTACCTCTGTAGGTCTAAATCTATTCAAATTACCGTGTCCACGGTTATGAGAGAATTGGAGCTCGATGACTTGATCATAGCATAAGTTCAACTTGTAATCTCTAAAAATTCCCAACCTTAATTTTGTTACTATAGAGCTTGCACGACTTCAACTAAAGATTAAACTTGCCAAGTAAATCCCTTGGGGATTCTTCTGGTTCTGTTGTGTTTTACAATATGATAGTCGCTCAGTGTGTGCGCAAGTTGTGGGGTTGCGTTGCACCACGATTACCGTGGATGGTCCTTCTA
Source organism: Triticum aestivum (assembly GCF_018294505.1). Classification (NCBI taxonomy): domain Eukaryota; kingdom Viridiplantae; phylum Streptophyta; class Magnoliopsida; order Poales; family Poaceae; genus Triticum; species Triticum aestivum. The sequence continues at coordinate 640,807,043 of NC_057799.1, read as the reverse complement.
CACCCTCTTTCATTATCTTTGATCAATACAAGTTGTAATGTGTCTCTATAGGTGTTGGTGCTTGCTGTTGCTAAATCCTATACCGCTTTTTTGATACCTGATATATAATTAGTGTAGGGTTTCGGTAAATCTTGCGAGTATAGTTGACTACTCACCTTGCTTAATTTACTCTTTTCCCTGGATTGCCGCCAATCCAGGAGATGACAATTCAAAATTTTGGTTTGATGATGGGCGACGTTAGCTGGTTATCCCGCAGCTGTCTGGGCAGGGATGGACCCTGGTTGCTTTTGTTTGAGCCTTCTTAAGGTAATTTGTATTCTTACTTGTCTAAGGTTTATCCCCTTTCGTTGTATGAGTTGTATGTAGTTGAATGACCTTGGTTGTATCCATTCATTAAATTTGACTCCTCAGAGTTGTTGTATATGCATATTATTGTAATTGCGGACTATTTCGTTACTTGTGTTGTGAAATCGACCGTCCTGCCATGCAACATACATGTTTCAAACGTGTACATTGTGTGAAGGTAGGCATCTTCTTATTGATATCATGCGGAGTCTAGCGAAGATTGACTAGATCTGCATAGTGTCGGTAACGAGGCGCTACAACAACATCGTCAATTCTAATACGTGCACCATTTGTGGTGTGGAATGCGTGGACACTCTCCGCATCATCTGTAGATGCCCCATAGCGCGACTACTCTGGGATGCCATGATGGAGATTTGAACTTTGCCGGACTTGAGGAAGATTACCAACAAGGACTGGACTCGCTCCTCTTGCTGCTGGATTAATGCTCGAAGAATGAAAGACCGTTGGTGATGATGCTCCTCTGCCGCATCTGGTATGTCCACAATGAGCGAACCCGCGACAAGCCGCCCCTTCCGGTGCAAAGCTCATGCCATTTTCTCTGCAGCTACATCGACTTGCTGATATGCATAAAGCAATATCCCCAGGGTGACCCTATCAAAGGAAAAATGGTGATTGACCAGGTGATACCGGCCCATCCCTTTTTTTAGAACGAAGGCTCAAGTCGAGCCCGACTTTGAATTAACAAAGCCATCAACCGGCCAGGATTACATAAACCGCCAACTTACATAGACGAAACAGAGAAACAACTAAAAGGATACAGAGTGCTGTGCAAGCAGCTAATAGGCTTCCTACCATCTACAAGCAAAGATGAAGAAACTAAAGAATAAGATCAGCTTGAAGACAATGAAGCCCTCCACCGAGTGCAATCCACCCCGCCGAGACACCAGCAAGCCTTGATGAGACCCAACTAGCATGTGAGGGTAACGCTGACAGCTCCATAGACTACGACCGAACCGTTGACAACCTCCTACATCTCCGAAGGGGCTCCCTAGCCCCTCGGCTGGCACGAGGTGCCGATCCGTCGGACGATGCAAATGCTCGCCATTGCCTCCCGGAAAGCCAGACCAGGGCACCACTGTTGGGTAACGTAGTAATTTCAAAAAAATTCCTACGCACACGCAAGATCAAGGTGATGCATAGCAACGAGAGGGGAGAGTGTCGTCTACGTACCCTCGTAGACCGTAAGCGGAAGCGTTATGACAACGCGGTTGATGTAGTCGTACGTCTTCACGATCGACCGATCCTCAGTACCGAACGGACGGCACCTCCGCGTTCAGCACACGTTCAGCTCGGTGATGTCCCGCGAACTCACGATCCAGTAGAGCTTCGGGGAAGAGCTTCGTCAGCACGACGGCGTGGTGACGGTTTTGATGAAGCTACCGATGCAGGGCTTTGCCTAAGCACCGCTACGATATGACCGAGGTGGATTATGGTGGAGGGGGGCACCGCACACGGCTAAGAGATCAATGATCAATTGTTGTGTCTTGGGGTGCCCCCTGCCCCCGTATATAAAGGAGCTAGGGGGGAGGCGGCCGGCCAAGGAGGAGGGCGCACCAAGGGGGAGTCCTACTCCCACCGGGAGTAGGACTCCTTCTTTCCTAGTAGGAGTAGGAGAAGGGGGAAGGGAAGGAGAGAGGAGGAAGGAAAGGGGGGCGCCGCCCCCCCTCCTTGTCCAATTCGGACTAGAGGGGGAGGGTGCGCGCGGCCTGCCCTGGCCGCACCTCCTCTTCTACACTAAGGCCCAATAGGCCCATTACACTCCCCGGGGGGTTCCGGTAACCCCCCGGTACTCCGGTATATGTCCGAAACCTCCCGAAACACTTCTGGTGTCCAAACATAGTCATCCAGTATATCGATCTTTACGTCTCGACCATTTCGAGACTCCTCGTCATGTCCGTGATCATATCCGGGACTCCGAACTACCTTCGGTACATCAAAACACAAAAACTCATAATACCGATCGTCATAGAACTTTAAGCGTACGGACCCTACGGGTTCGAGAACTATGTAGACATGACCGAGACATGTCTCCGGTCAATAACCAATAGCGGAACCTGGATGCTCATATTGGTTCCTACATATTCTACGAAGATCTTTATCGGTCAAACCGCATAACAACATAGCTTGTTCCCTTTGTCATCGGTATGTTACTTGCCCGAGATTCGATCGTCGGTATCTCAATACGTAGCTCAATCTCGTTACCGGCAAGTCTCTTTACTCGTTTCGTAATGCATCATCCCGCAACTAACTCATTAGTCACATTGCTTGCAAGGCTTATAGTGATGTGCATTACCGAGAGGGCCCAGAGATACCTCTCCGACAATCGGAGTGACAAATCCTAATCTCGATCTATGCCAACTCTACGAACACCATCGGAGACACCTGTAGAGCACCTTTATAATCACCCAGTTACGTTGTGACGTTTGGTAGCACACAAAGTGTTCCTCCGGTATTCGGGAGTTGCATAATCTCATAGTCATAGGAACGTGTATAAGTCATGGAGAAAGCAATAGCAGTAAACTAAACGATCAAGTGCTAAGCTAACAAAATGGGTCAAGTCAGTCACATCATTCTCCTAATGATGTGACCCCGTTAATCAAATGACAACTCATGTCTATGGTTAGGAAACTCAACCATCTTTGATCAACGAGCTAGTCAAGTAGAGGCATACTAGTGACACTATGTTTGTGTATGTATTCACACAAGAGGAGAGGAAGAAGAGGAGAAATAAAAAAGAAGAGGAAAAAAGAAGAAAAAGAAGAGGAGAAGAAGAAAGGAATAGAGGAGAAGAATTCTATTTTTTCTTCTTCTCCTCTATTCCTTTCTTCTTCTCCTCTTTTTATTTCTTCTTTTTTTCTTCAATCTTCTCCTCTTTTTATTTCTTCTTCGTCTTCTTATTTTTTATCGGATATGTCGATGTCGATATACCCCGTGTCCCGATAACTTCAACACGAGGGGGGGGGGGGGGTTCGACCTACCCCCTCCCCGATAACATTATTTTCCCATGTATGTATGTCGTTGTTGTCGATATAACCCCCTCCCGGATAACTTCGACCGTGATAACTTATACCACGGGAGCACCCCCCGGCCCTCTCGCTCGACCAAAACTCTCGAGGACACCCAAACCCTAGAAAAAACGATGTCGGTCTCCTACCCCCTCCCGCCGCGCCCCTACCCTTGAAGCGTTGCCGAGGTCACCCCAAACCCGGAATAAGCTAGGTCTACGTTTGCACTAATATATCCACCTGCTGTCATGTTTGTGTAATAATTGCCATGTTGTAATATTTACAGAAACAATGGAGCACGGACGAGACGAGGAAGCAGAAGAGGTGTTGGGGGACATAATCTTAGCCGGAGGTGATATATTGTCGTATCTTAACGACAATGATGGTCTGGAAGAACAGGGTGAAGAAGCAGGCTACGGTGATCGAAGAGTGGAGGAGGAAAGACATGATTATGATGGCTCCGGTGACCCAATGCTGGTGCAAGAAGGAGCCCGTGGTGACGGCTCCGGTGACCGAACAGAGTCCGGCCAAGTAAATATATTAGTTAAGCCTGTGCTGACTAGCTAATTGATGCATTCATTGTTTTGGTATGTACACATATTAATTAACTCTCGTCTTTCTTCTTTTTTCTAGCCCTCCGGATCGAGCACAACTTCGGTAAAGAGACGAGGCCCGAAGAGAAAGTTGCGCTCGGATGAAAGGTTTGAGATCACAGCAATCGCGCGCGACGGCCAACCGATTGAACCCATCCGGACAAAGGAAGCATTTGCTGCTCAGTGCGGGGTTCTTGTTAGGGACAAGATCCCGATCAGCATCCACCAATGGTATTAGCCTAAGAAGGAAGACCCTGAGGTGTCTTATGTCAATGATATGCAGAAAGATGATCTTTGGACTGAGCTGAAGGCAAATTTCACCCTACCGCCAGAGGAGGATCCGGAGAAGCCAGTTAAAGAGCAATTAATCAAGTCTCATGCTCTTAAGAAGATGGCAGACCTATTCAGGAGGTGGAAGAATGAGCTGAAAACGTTTGTCGATAAAGAAGAGACACCAGAATTCATCGGCCGGTATGAGAAGATCAGAGATCACTGGCCCGCATTTGTGGCCCACAAGACATCGGAAAAGAGTAAGAAGATGTCAGCGACAAACAAGAAGAATGCTGAGAAGAAGAAGCTTCACCATCGCACGCGGTCAGGTGGCTACCTCAAAGCCCGACCTAAGTGGGCCAAGGCTGAGAATGATCTACTTGATAAAGGGATCGAACCAGAGACAATGAACTGGCCAGACCGTTGCCGGACTTGGTTCTTCGGGGCTGGCGGAAAATTGGACCCTGTATCAGGGAGGTGCGTTTGGATGGACGAGCTTTTGAGAATACCAGTCAAGAGGCTTCAGCACTATATCGATGCAGCGCAGCAAGGGACGTTCGTTCCAGACAGAGAGAACGACGAGCTCACAATGGCCCTCGGGAATCCTGAGCACCCTGGACGGACACGAGGCACGCCAGGCTCCGTTCTGTGGAAGGCTGGTTTTCCGGACGCAAGCGGTTACAAAAGCCAGGAGAGGAGGAAAAAAGTGGAGCAGACCCAAATTCAGAAGCTGCACGAAAGGGTTCAAGTGCTAGAGGAACGAGACGCCAATCGACATGCCGAAACTACCCCCGAAGCTACCCCGCCATCTCAGCGGAGAAGCAGTGTGGCTTCCACCGAGCTGCTTTAGCCGGAGCATGTCTTGACGGCTCCTGCTAGCTACCCCGTGGATGCTATCACGGAGTCTCAACATTGCCACCTTATGATGCAATGGCAGAACTTCAAAGTCAAGGCGGTTGTTGGCTCTGTTTTACCTCCTGAACCCGGCGCAACCTACCACTGTCGGCCGATTCCAGAAGGATATGCTAGGGTGATGGTAGATGAAATAACGGAGGGATTTGAGGACCTCCGGCTTGACCACCCTACCGGTGAAGGGGAGACTCGGCTGGGTTCTGCTTTGAAGACTCCATGCCTATGGCGGAAAGGAGCTCATCAACCTTCCGAATTGGACGCCTCCGGCGAGTAAGGGCACTCCGCCTCCTCCTCCGGCGAGTGATCAGGGCACTCAGCCTCCTTCTCCGGCGCGTGGCGGCGCTCCACCTCCTCCTCCGGCGAGTGATCAGGGCACTCAGCCTCCTTCTCCGGCGCGTGGCGGCACTCCGCCTCCTTCTCCGCCTGCGCCGGTGCGCCAGAGCAGCCAGCCTCCTCCTTCTCCGCCTCGTCAGCAAGGGCGGAAGAGACCCGCCGCCGCTCCGGCTGCTCCGGCACGTCTGAAAGATCGTGGATGTCGCCTAGAGGGGGGGGGGTGAATAGGCGCTTTAAAATAATTACGGTTTAGGCTTGAACAAATGCGGAATAAACCTAGCGGTTAATTTGTCAAGCACAAAACCTACAACAATTAGGCTCACCTATGTGCACCAACACCTTATGCTAAGCAAGATAAACAACTAGGTGATAGCAAGATATATAACAAGAAACAATATGGCTATCACAAAGTAAAGTGCATAAGTAAAGGGCTTGGGTAAGAGATAACCGAGGCACGCGGAGACGATGATGTATCCCGAAGTTCACACCCTTGCGGATGCTAATCTCCGTTTGGAGCGGTGTGGAGGCACAATGCTCCCCAAGAAGCCACTAGGGACACCGTAATCTCCTCACGCCCTCGCACAATGCAAGATGCCGTGATTCCACTAAGGGACCCTTGAGGGCGGTCACCGAACCCGTACAAATGGCAACCCATGGGGGCGGTCACCGAACCCGTACACTTTGGCAACCCTTGGGGGCGGTCACCGGAACCCATCAAATTGCTCGGGGCGATCTCCACAACCTAATTGGAGACCCCGACGCTTGCCCGGAGCTTTACACCACAATGATTGAGCTCCGAACACCACCAACCGTCTAGGGCGCCCAAGCACCCAAGAGGAACAAGCTCAAGGGCACCAAGCACCCAAGAGTAATAAGCTTCTCAACTTGTAACTTCCACGTATCACCGTGGAGAACTCAAACCGATGCACCAAATGCAATGGCAAGGGCACACGGAGTGCCCAAGTCCTTCTCTCTCAAATCCCACCGAAGCAACTAATGCTAGGGAGGAAAAGGAGAGGAAGAACAAGAAGGAGAACACCAAGAACTCCAAGATCTAGATCCAAGGGGTTCCCCTCACTTAGAGGAGAAAGTGATTGGTGGAAATGTGGATCTAGATCTCCTCTCTCTTTTCCCTCAAAAACTAGCAAGAATCCATGGAGGGATTGAGAGTTAGCAAGCTCGAAGAAGGTCAAAAATGGGGGAAGAACACGAGCTCGAAAAGGATAAGGTTCATTGGGGAAGAAGACCCCCTTATATAGTGGGGGGAACAATCCAACCGTTACCCCCCACACCAGCCCCGCAGAGAGCGGTACTACCGCTTGGCCAGCAGTACTACCGCTTGCCCCTATAAGCGGTACTACCGCTCCCCCTCGCGGTACTGCCGCTGGGCCCAGAGCGGTACTACCGCGGTGGCAGGGCGGTACTACCGCATACGAGCGGTACAACGGCCCCCACTGCCGTGGCCAGTACCGTAAAACCCGACACGAAAAAAGACCCCTCGAATCGAGGCGGTACTAGCACGAGACCGCAGCGGTACTACGGCTGGGGGCTACCAGCGGTACTACCGCTCAGGAGCGGTACTACCGCTCTAGAGCGGTACTACCGCTTGTAGCACCCAAGCGGTACTACCGCTCCGGCCCGCGGTACTACCGCTAGGAAACCAAAACTGCCATAACTTCTGCATATGAGCTCCGACAGGGGAGGTATGCCAACAAATAGAGGAGTGAAACCTCCAACCGAGAAGAACCGGCATACACTACAGGAAACAGCTATTTTGCCGTCTGCCACGGCGGACGGCAAAGGCATGAACGGCGCCCACCATATTTCAACACCTGCCATGACAAACAGTAAACGAAATTAGTACAACATAAAAAAAAGACCGACATGAATAATAATATGTGTATCACTTAAGTGTATCATCATCAAGTACAACATTAAAAAATTTAATACCTGACACTACTAATAATCTCGATCAGTATCATCAATAAATGCATAATCATCATCATCACTATAATCAATGACGGGCTCATAGGGTTCAGTGGCATCAACATGTGGAAGGCCACCTTGACGTAATCGGTCAAGCAATGACAGGTCATCTCCAGCAGTAACCTCTTCTTGTTCCGGCTCTTCTTGTTCCTCCTCTGGGGTGATGTCGGATTCACTGTCGCTGTCTACTTCAATGTTTTGGGGTGAAGTATAGCGGTTCTTGAAACGCTTTTTTGGAAAGACATGTCTCTTGGAAGAATTCTCCTTCATATGTGTCTGGGTTAATGTGAGGTTCATAATCCTCTTCCTTTGGGGGAGATAGTCTAGCACGTGGCGGCACTTCATAAACGACATCCCAACCTTTCAGATTTGGATTAGTTTGGCAGGCCCACGGTAGATAGAATACTTGTGTCGCCTGTTGAGCCGTAATATAGACATCAGGAACATCTAAATGGGTGCTTTGGTTGATTTCAACTAGCCCTATATGTTCATGAGTCCTTCTAGTCTCCTTCGGCTGAAACCAATAGCATTTGAAGACTACGACATTCGGTGGGTTTTCACCATAGAATAGAAGTTCATAAATTGCTTCAACTCTCCCATAATACTCAGTACCTCCTTCGCCGATAGCAGATACACAACAATTTGTAGACTTTCGGTCGGCCATAGATAGCTCTTTGCCATAGGTACGAAAGCGATACCCATTGATGTCGTATTTGTCAAATGAACGGACCTTATAGTCAAAACCATTAGCGACTTGTCTTAATTCGCCGTCCATAGACTCTGAATTAGCCTACAAGTTTAATATGAAAGGATTGTTGCATTACGCACAAATTAGCGAATGAAACCGGGATAGCCGCCTACAAATTAGCCTACAAGTCTAATAGAAATTACCGTTTGTTTGAACCAAGAGATGAAACCGGGATAGCCGCCTCCTTGCTTTGCGAGAAGCTCATACTCTTCGACATAATCCTTTTGGATCACCGCTCCATACGAGAATAAGGCGACGTATCGACTGTATGAAACATCCAGGAATAAGAGCAGTTCAAAGGAAATAGAAGTTGCGAAATTATGTACCGAACTTACTCGATGTACGGCCGCACTTCTATCAGGTTGTTGAAGATATACAACGAAATGGTCCGCCATTGTTCGTTATCCAAAGATACTGGATTTGAAACACTGGCTGGTGCGAGATTCCCTTTGAATAGGCTGAGGTTGGATCCACCCTTTTTAGGGTCGTCAGCATTGTACCGAGGCTTCGGATTATGCAAATGATGATTTTTGGCTTCGTAGTGTGCTGTCACGAAGTTTGCCGCCTCCTCAGTGATGAATGCCTCAGCCATCGATGCTTCAATTCTACGTTTATTTTTACATTTTTGTCGAAGCGTCTTCTGCATCCTCTCAGTTGGGTAGCACCAACGATTTTGCACGGGCCCCCCCAATCTTGCCTCGGTCGGGAGATGCAAAATCAAATGTTGCATTGGATTAAAGAAGCCCGGTGGAAAGATCTTCTCTAACTTGCAGATCAACTCCGGTGCCAACTCTTCCATTTCTTCTAGCACGCCAGGCGATAGTTCTTTCGCACAAAGAACACGGAAGAAATAGCTGAGTTCTGCCAGTACTAGCCATTCATCCTCAGGGATGAAGCCACGCAAGATCACCGGCATTACCCGCTCAATCCATATGTGCCAATCATGACTCTTGAGACCAAATATCTTCAATTTATCAAGACTGGCTCCCCTCTGTAGATTCGCTGCATACCCATCGGGGAACATCAACTGCATTTTCACCCACAAGATAATTTCCCTCATAGCTGGCCTTCCAAGATTGAACCATGCCTTTGGCTTCGTCCAGTTCTGCTTTCCTTTCGGTTCTTTCATGTTTTGTAACGGCCTATCACATAGCGCCTCCAGATCGACTCTAGCCTTGGTATTATCCTTTGACTTCCCATCTATGCCGAACAATGTACCAAAAAGTGCCTCGGCGATATTCTTCTCAGTGTGCATCACGTCGATGTTGTGTGGGCAAAGGAGGTCTTTGAAGTAAGGCAGATCCCATAAGCATGTTTTGTGAGTCCAGGCGTGCTTAGAATTATACCCCTTGAAGTACCCTGGACGCTCTGGATCTGGCTCGAGAGCGTTTAACTGATCCAGGGTCTGTTGGCCTGTCAATGCAGGTGGTGCAGAGTTTTTGACAACTCTACCTCTGATGAAGTTCTTCTTGTCTTTCCTGAACTTATGGCGAGGATTCAGGAACTGTCTATGCATGTCGAAGCAAGAAAACTTGCGACCGGCCTGAAGCCAACGAAACTCAAGAGCTCCCTTGCATGTGGGGCACGGGAACCTTCCATGCACACACCATCCGATGTGTGTACAATCATCAGATTCCCATCTGCATCTAGTTCGGTTCTTTTGCCCGTTTTGTGCCATGTCATCTGTCTGGCCGTCTCTTCGACCATGAAAAGACGTTGAAGTCTTGGTACGATTGGCATATACCGAAGAACACTAACGGGGATTTTGGTCTGTGTCTTCTCACCCATACCGTTGTCTACCACAACATACCTGGAAGACTTGCAAATGGGACAATAGTTCAAGTCCACATAGTCAAGCCTAAACAAGACACATCCTTTCTCACAGGCATGTATCTTATCATAGGGCATCTTTAGTGCACGGAGGATTTTGTCCGACTGGTACAGGTTTGCAGGCATTACATGGCCTTTGGGTAGAAAGCGTCCAAATACTGTCATCATTGCATCGTAGCATTCTCTGCCCAAGTTGAACTGAGCCTTCAGAGCCATTACTTGTGAGATGGCATCCAACTGACAAAGCTCAGTGTGCTCATGGAGCGGACGTTTTGAAGACTCCAACATTTCATTGAAGGCCTTTGCAGATTCCTCCATCTCCTCGTACGAATCCCGAGCATCATCAAAGTCTTGCACCATGTTTTCCATCCCGGTACCATGCTCGTCGGTGCGACGACGATCCACCTCAGCTCGGTCACGTTGGGCAGACTCACCATGAAATGTCCACACCGTATAATCGGGCGTAAAACCACTCTTCTGCAGGTGTTTGCCCATTTCAGCCTCTGTCCTCTTTTCCCAATTGCCGCACCGTAAACAGGGGCACCAGGTTTTCCTCTGGCCATTTGCAAATGCGGCTCGCACAAACCCCTTGGTTTTTGTGAACCATTCAGTGCTCCATTTGTTCTGACCAGTGTGACCGTTGTACATCCACGCACGATCACTCATCTTGACTTTCAGAGCTACTAGACACACAACAAATATATATATATATAATTCAGCATGTATATATTCATCAGTTGATCTACTTTGTCAATTTTATTACGTCCATGCAACCTACACTCTAATAGGTAATGATAGGTCCTAATCCCACCCGAGTATGTTTAGATTGGGTTCATTTTCCCATGCTATGCTCCGGATCCTACGCAAAATTTCGGCAGCACCTCCCCGCTGTTCTCCTGATACACGTCTCTGCAATAAACAGAGAGGATGTGTACCCGGAGAACAACAGGGGAGGCACTGACGAAATTTATGCGTCGGATCCGGAGCAAAGCATATGGGAAAACGAACCCAATCTAAACATACTCGGGCTGTCCATGGATAGCGTTGGACAATTCGAAAGAATCAAGGTTATAAATATGCAAATGCATGCATATTTATAACTATGACGCTTTCGAACGGGAGACACATATTGGTTACGCATACTGATGATTCAAGACACATATATAGCTAGCTATCAAGTTTCATCGGAATAGATCAAATAATTAATGGGGGAGGAGGACATGTCATTTGTGCTCACCCACGAACGAAGGGGCAGAGCTCGTCAAACGCACGGCGAGGTCGTCGAACACCAAACCTCGCAGCGATGAAACAACTGCACATTTAAAACTACCCGATCAACACAATTATATATGATGTTTTTCATAACAAAATCGAAAAATATATGACCTAACTAATAATTCACAAATATATGACCCCGTCGGCCTCTGGAAGGCCAAAGAACACCTTTTCGGGAGGTGTCGGGGGTCGGGGTGTCGTGTCGGTGTCGGGGTGCCGTGTCGGGGTCGGGGTCTCGGGGTCGGGGTGCCGGGTCGGGGTCGGGGTGCCGTGTCGGTGTCGGGGTCGGGGTGTCGGGTCAGGCTCGGGGTCGGGGTGTCGGGGTCGGGGTCGGGGTGTCGGGGGTGTCGTGTCGGGGGTCGGGGTGTCGTGTCGGTGTCGGGGTGCCGTGTCGGGGTCGGGGTGCTGTTTCGGGGTCGAGGGGTCGGGGTGTCGTGTCGGGGTCAGGGGATTAGGGGGTCGGGTGTCGGGGTCGAGTCGGGGTCGGGTGTCGGGGTGTGGTGTCGGGGTTGGGGGGTCAGGGGGTCTTCTCATTCTTCTACTACTTCTACTTCTCATTCTTCTACTTCTTCTCATCCCCCGTCTTCTAGTTCTTTTCTTCTTCTTCTTCTTCTTCTTCTTCTTCTTCTTCTTCTTCTTCTTCCCCCTTCTACTTATTCTACTTTTCGTCTTCTTTTTTCACTTCCTTTAATTATGACTATTTAACTAAAACCTAACACTAGTCTAATATAATCCAATCTAATTAATCTAATCTAGCTAACTATATAACCTAAACCTAAACTAAAAACCTAAACTAATTAAAACTAAACTATTTAAACTAATTAAACCTAAACTAATTAAACTAAATAACCTAAACTAATTAATTCTAAACTGAAAAAACTTAAACTAAAAAACCTTATCTAAACAGAAAAGAAAAACAAAAAAACAGAAAAAATAGGACACAGGGGGGCGGCAGGGGCTCACCGTGGGGGGCGGCGACGGGTCGGGGAGGGGGCGGCGACGGGGCGGCAGCAAGGCGGCGCAGCGATGGGCGGCGCTCCTCGGGGGGCGGTCGACCCGCGGCTGCAGCGGCAGCGGCGGTTGGTCGGGCGTCGGGGGCGGGGACGGGCGCGGCGGTACGAGGCTTGGACGGCCGCGGCGCGGCTGGCCGACGTGGAAGGAGCGGCGGGGCTGCGATGGAGGTTGGGGAGGGGTGCGGGGCGGCGGGGAGGCCGGCTACGCCGGACGGGGTCGGCGGCGGCGGCACGGGCTGGTGTGGGCGGGGCGATGTGGAAGAGGCGGCGAGGGTGCGGTGGAGGTCGGGCCAGGGCGGCGGGGGGCCGGGGCGGGGCGGGCGGCGGCGGCGGCGGGGTGGGAGGAGAGAACGGCGATGAGAGAAGAAGTGAGTAACGGCCGGGGGGTACGGGCCGTTAGGTAGTGCCCTCTTTGTCGTCCGCCTATCTTTGCCGTCCGCCCTTTTTGCCTCTTTGCCGTCTGCTGGCGGACGGCAAAGAGGTGGGCCGTTAAGTTTTTTCCAAACGGGCGGGGGGTGGGGGCCACCTCACTCTTTGCCGTCTGCCAGCGGACGGCAAAGATTCTTTGCCCTCTGCTGGCTGACGGCAAAGAGCTCGCAGATGGCAAAGAGCTTCTTTGCCGTCTGCCGTTTCTTTGCCGTCTGCTTTTGGGTAGCTGATGGCAAAGAGCTTCTTTGCCGTCAGCTAGCGGACGGCAAAGAGCCGGCAGATGGAAAATTAGCTGATTCCAGTAGTGATAACCTCCATCATCGAAAACAACATCGAAAACCTTTGCCTTGCACATGGTCCACTTGAGCTAGATGATGACGATCTTGACTCCCTCAAGTTGGACCACCTTTCTTGGTTGCGTTGGCTCGATGAAGACTAGTTGATTGCTCCCCCATGCTCCACTATGGGTGAGCCACTCTTCCGCACATCTTCACAAGTCCATTGTCACCACAATGGACGGCAAGCTTCAAGCATTTGATCTCTTCATGACGCTTCACTTGAACTTGCACACCGCAACATCTTCACAAGTCCATTGTCACCACAATGGACGTCAAGCTTCAAGCATTTGATCTCTTCATGATGCTTCACTTGAACTTGCACACCGCAACCTAACCCCACAAAGAACTCTCACGAAGATCATGGGTTAGTACACAAAGCGTAATTGACAATGCTCACCACACCATGGGATCGCTTGATCCCTCTCGGTACATCTTGTGCGCTTTGTGTGTTGATCAACTTGATTCACTCTTGACTTAGTCTTGATCAACCTTGCTCTTTCCAACTCTCTTCATTTGGATGATGTCTTGAAGGTAAACATGAATGATCACACAATCTTCTTCTTCAAGACATGCTTGCAATAAGCTCAACTCTCACATGACCAATCTTTGGATAATTCCTTAATAACACCTTGGTCACCACATAAACTCCTTGAAACCAACACATGGACTTCAAGAAATGCCTATGGACAAATCCTTCAAATATAACTCAAGGCAACCATTAGTCCATAGAGATTGTCATCAATTACCAAAACCAAACATGGGGGCACCGCATGTTCTTTCAACCCGGGAATAATTACTGTGGATACTACGTTTGCGAGTCCAGCCGCTACACGACCTGTGAGCGGGGCTACTCTGACGAACAATAAGAAGTGCGTAAGCAATAATATTCACAATTTAATTTTATTACCATCATTTGTGTTGAGTTTCATTTATTCATATATATATATATATATATATATATATATATATATATATGTATGTATTGACCGCCTTCTTCAAATTAGATGTTTCAGAAGCGGGATGAACTCCTAGCACCAGATCGTATGCGAGCAATTCAAGAGGAATCGGCAGCATTCTTCCTTGACCACGTGATCGCTGAAAACGAAGAATACTATGTGGACCCTGTGTTCTTACAATTTAATTAGGAGATTATATTGTAAGAGATAATTATTGTATATATGTAGCCGGTAGTGTCGGATAGATATACGAGAACTTGTTGTTCGACCAATCTCTCGGAGAAGGAGAGGTGGTCGATATCACTTCTCTCTGTATGCATATGTTCATGACGATCTTCTGTTTCCTTCATTTGATTACTAGCTAGCGTGTGTAGTCCTCTCCATACGTATATAGTACATAGCGTTGACCAAGCACGGAGATAAGAGAGGACACTTCTCTCTATTAATTAGCTAGCTAACACAATATATGAAACACCTAAATTAACCCCCCAAAACCCCCAACCACCCCCCCTTTAAAAAAAAAACAAAAACCCCAGCCCCTGAAATGCTGACGCGTGGATGCCTATTGGTCCCGGTTAGTGCCACCAACCGGGACCAAAGTCCCTCCTGCCCGGGCTCGCCGCACCGGCCACGTGGAGGCCCATCTGTCCCGGTTCGTGTAAGAACCGGGACTAAAGGGTTAGGGCATTAGTAACGACCCTTTAGTCCCGGTTCAAAAACCGGGACAAAAGGCCCTTACCAACCGGGACAATAGGCCCTTTTTCTACTAGTGGGTATTCATTTTTTTATGGGATGATGATCAAAGGAAGGGAGAAAATATTGGTTGGCCGTTTTGATCTATGAGATAAATGGAAATTTTTATAGTTCTGGCTCTCTTGCCCTTTAAACTTGGGCGGAGTGTATGCATGTTATATGATACATATGTGGATCGCGTCCTTATACATGAGGTTTGATGTGTGGATCAAGCTCGAAACATCTGTTATCATGCACACGTGTGTGTTACATATTCATGTGAAGGATGATTATATGATTTGTGTAGCTTGTGGTACAATGGGTTTCTTTTTTTATAGATATTGTTCGATCTCGAATGTTCTAGCCTAAGGGAGAGGGTGCTAAAATAGGGATTCGTTGTGTCTGCAGCATGGCATTGTTTCTGTACATTGTTTTTTATGTGGACTAAAATAATCATAACCTTGCAGCTATGCGGATGCTATATGTGGACTTGAGGAAATAGAGTGCAATACATAAAGGGAAAAAGAAGATTTTATTTCTTATGGTTTTCCCTCCGTGATGAAGTATTAAAACTTGATCGAATTATTGAACTTTGTTGTGTGCTGGTGTGTGGCCAGTATATGGATTGCAGAATCATTGGTAGCTAGGTGTTGCGGGTACATGTGATACAATCAAATATTTCTTTTGGGTACAGATGATACAATCAAATCTTTATTGGGTTACATTGCATCACCTTGGGCAGTATATAAGTCAGGAATTCGAGAACATGTCAAGTTTATTTATTGATATCATTGCGCCCTTGTGCATTTCGTAGGAGGTCGATGAGTTTAAATAAGGTTATCTACACGCTGCTTGTGAAGTGTGCAGAATGGTATCTTTTGTCGAAACATGGATTAACAACAATCGAAAAATGAAGATGTTGAGTAAATAGGCAATTTCTCGATTAAATTAATCCACGAGTAAATCACTAGCATGGCATTGATACATATGATCGCATACTGATATTCAGTCAAAGTAGCACATACTACGCTAATTGCAGAAAGATCTACGTATAACGCTAGCATGGCTAAAACAGAAAACAGTAGGAGCGGGATAAACGAGTTATACCCTCCAGTAGGCCATGCAGAGGCCGCGGCTTTGGTGGCAGCAGCGGCGTCCTCGGCGGCCTTCTTGTCAGCTTCAGCTTTCTCGGCGGCGGCACGTTCGGCGTCGGTGGACATGGTGATGATGAAGGCGACGCGGACGTAGAGGAAGTAGACGATCGGAAGTGAGCAGTCGCGTAATCGCTGCCCAAAAACCTATTCGCCCCTCACCCCGTACAGGAACCAGAAGGGCGTGGTTTCGGAGACCTGCTCTCCCGTCGACCGTGTACGCGGCGGACGGGATGGAGTCACCGGCGGCGGCAGCAGCAAGGGAACGACGGTGGACGTGCGCGTGGAGCAGATGTGATCTGTTCGTGGCGTCTAGGGTTAGGAGACACCGCACACTTATAGGCGCAGCCGCGTGGAGAGACGTGGGCTCGACCCACGTCCGAGTCCGTGACAGCATCGTGGCCCAGCTATCAGAAAACTCTCCGTTAGTGACTGGCAAAAATAAGCGCGTAGGTGTAAGCTCGGCTCGGCTCAATCCCGCAACCCGCGCCGCGGCGCGGCGCGGCGCGTCGTGACGAGGCGTGGCGTGGCGAGGCGGGCGGCGGAGGAGGAGTGCGCGAGGGCCTCTTCTCTTCTCAAGCTCCAATAGCATGTAGAAGAGAAACCCTTATAAGGAGGTCCAACTCCTCTTCCACTTCCGGGGTGGGACTAAACTTCCCACTACACCTAGTGCCATATAACCCACATGGGCCCTTAGAGATTTTTCAGAAATTGCTACATGGGCCTAGAGCCCATCTCAAATTTCAGCAATCCCCCACCAGATCTCGAGGGCCCATTGTGTCCTCTGTTCCAATTACTGTTTCGATATACCAGTGTTTCAGTGAAGACCTGTTAAGGTTGAGCTTCACCTAGAGCAAGTAGCTACACTCCTTCACAACTGAACAATGGACTATGCCTTGAATTGTCAGTTTGGCGTAAAGAAGTTTCACCACATGTCTCACTAGTACTGGGCTGCCGAAGGCTGACCCCTTGGGTGGAGCATATAAGTCACACTCCTGGCCTATTCATGAGCTTACTAGAGATCACCCCAATCTCATAGACCGTGACCAGCAGTCGGACTCATATAGGTGTGTTCCTCCAAAGATCACTCTGTAGGATAGCATCTTGCTTATATAAGCTTCGGAACACATTAAGACAGTAGTCATCCTACCATACAGTATCGAGAGTATTGCATCTCCAACGGAGTGGGTTAGTATATTTACTCTCCTCAGTTCACCACTGGCTTGTTTTCCTAGGTCCTAATTCACGGGATCTCCGATCACATAGGTTGGGTTACTACCATGGCAACTCATGTGGGTCTCATACCCATCTCCCTCGATGCATTATCTATCACAACACGTGATAGCCCTTTCGTAAAGGGATCTGCCAGATTCTTAGCCGTATGGACATAGTCCAACGCTATCACTCCGGAGTTTCTTAATTTTCTGACAGCTTTTAATCTCATTCTTATGTGTTTGGTGGACTTCATGTTGTCCTTTGAACTCTTCACCTTGGTGATGACAGTCTGATTGTCACAGTTCATAAGGATAGCCGGAACCGGTTTATCAACCAATGGCAAGTCCATCAAAAGATCTCGAAGCCATCTCGCTTCGACACCAGATGTGTCTAATGCCGTTAATTCTGCTTCCATTGTCGATCTCGTTAAGATCGTTTGCTTGCAAGACTTCCAGGAAACAGCGCCACCTCCAAGAGTAAACATATACCCAGTTGTGGCCTTCATCTCATCAGCATCAGAGATCCAATTTGCATCACTATACCCTTCAAGTACCGACGGGTCTCCGGTATAGTGAAGTCCATAGTTCATAGTACCTTTCAGATAGCGCATGACTCGTTCAACAGCATGCCAATGTACATCACCCGGTTTGGAAACAAACCGGCTCAGTTTGCTCACAGCAAACGCGATGTCGGGCCTCGTTGCGCTCGCTAGGTACATCAGTGAACCAATGATTTGAGAGTATCTCAACTGATCTATAGCCGTGCCTTTGGACTTTCGAATCAACACGCTAGGATCATATGGTGTTTGAGATGGTGTGCAATCCGAATATCCAAAACGACTCAACACCTTCTCAACATAGTGGGATTGCAGAAGTGTAATTCCACCCTCATTATCTCTCAGTAGCTTGATGTTCAAGATAACATCAGCCACACCAAGGTCTTTCATCTCAAAGTTCTGAGACAAAAACGACTTGACCTCCTCAATGACTTTGAGGTTGGTTCCGAATATCAGTATGTCATCAACATACAAGCACAGTATAACTCCTTCACCCCCACCATGGCGATAGTATACACATTTGTCAGCCTCATTAACAACGAAACCAACAGATGTCAGAGTTGTATTAAACTTATCATGCCATTGCTTAGGTGCTTGCTTCAGGCCATATAAAGATTTCAGCAACCTACACACCTTTCTTTCCTGACCATCTATCACAAAGCCATCTGGCTGTTGCATGTAGATTTCCTCTTTTAGCTCTCCATTCAGAAAAGCCGTCTTAACATCCATCTGGTGGACGAGAAGACCATGCGAGGCTGCCAACGAGAGTAATACTCGAATGGTGGTCAGTCTAGCTACAGGTGAATAAGTGTCGAAGTAATCTTCCTCTTCTTTCTGGTCATAGCCCTTGGCCACAAGCCTAGCCTTGTACTTTTCAATTGTACCATCAGGCCTAAGCTTCTTCTTGAACACCCACTTACATCCTAATGTTTTGCAACCATAGGGACGTTCAGTGATCTCCCATGTCCCGTTAGCCATGATGGAATCCATCTCATTACGGACCGCATCCTTCCAGTAGTCAGCTTCTGAGGAGGCATACGCTTCTGAAATAGAAGTGGGAGTATCATCCACGAGGTACACGAAGAAATCATCACCAAAGGTCTTTGCAGTCCTTTGTCTCTTGCCCCTACCAAGGGTTTCCTCGTCATCCTCCTCAGGATTTTCATCATGTGTTTGTTCATAATATTCCATAGGGATGGCAGGTTCAGGAGTCTCCTCAGATTCCTGTCTAGAAGTGCTTTGCATATCTCTCATAGGAAAAGTATCCTCGAAGAATGTAGCATCCTTAGACTCCATAATTGTACCGACCTTCTGGTCAGGTACCTCAGATTTCACTACTAGAAATCTATAGCCAACGCTGTTCTTAGCGTAGCCCAAATTAACGCAGTCCACAGTCTTGGGTCCAAGCTTACGCTTTTTGGGGATCGGCACATTGACTTTCGCCAGACAGCCCCAAGTGCGCAAGTACGAGAGTGTTGTCCTCCTCTTTGCCCATTTCTCATAGGGAGTGATCTCATTATCCTTTGTCGGAACTTTATTCAGGACATGACATGCCGTCAATATAGCCTCCCCCCACCATGCCTTGGATAAACCCGATGTATCTAACATGGCGTTAACCAAATCAGTTAGAGTACGGTTTTTCCGCTCGGCAACCCCGTTTGACTGGGGTGAATAGGGAGGCGTCCTCTCATGAATAATGCCGTGTTCCGCACAGAAGGAATCAAACTCACTCGAGAAGTACTCTCCACCACGATCTGACCGGACTCGTTTAATTTTCTTTTCAAGTTGATTCTCAACTTCTGCCTTATAGATTTTAAAGTAGTGTAGAGCCTCATCTTTAGTATTTAACAGGTACACATAGCAATATCTAGAGGAATCATCTATCAATGTCATGAAGTATTTCTTTCCACCTTTAGTCAACACACCATTCATCTCACAAAGATCAGAATGTATGAGTTCTAATGGTGCCAAGTGTCTCTCCTCCGCGGCCTTGTGAGGCTTGCGAGGTTGCTTAGCTTGCACACATGAAAGGCACTTAGAGCCTTTGGCTAAAGTAAAACTCGGGATTAAATCCAACTTGGCTAGCCGCGTCATAACACCGAAACTAATGTGACAAAGACGTGAATGCCAAACCTCAGATTCATTAACATTCGAATGAACATGGTTCACGACTTTATTACAAAAATCTGCGAGGGAAAGGCGGAACATCCCTCCGCTCTCATAACCTTTTCCAACAAAGAGTCCATATTTCGTAACAACTAATTTATTAGACTCGAAAACCAACTTAAACCCTTCTCTACATAGAAGGGAGCCACTAACGAGGTTCTTCTTGATGGCGGGGACATGCTGCACGTTCTTCAGCTGCACGATCCTTCCCGAAGTAAACTTCAGATCGACCGTGCCAACACCATGAACAGAAGCACTCGCGCCATTCCCCATCAATACGGACCCGTGGCCTGTGACCTGGTAAGAAGTGAACAATGACATGTCAGCACACACATGTACACCTGCACCTGTGTCCACCCACCAATCGGTGGGCTGAAACACTGAAAAAACAGTAAATAAATTACCGTACCCAGGTGCACCATTCTCATTGTTGTCCACAATCATGTTGACGGACTTGGAGTCCTGTCCTGACTTCTTGTACTTGTTTGGGCACTTGTTGGCCCAATGTTCAACCGAACCACAAGTGAAGCAGCCCTCGTCCTTCTTGTTCTTCTTGAAGGTCTTCTTACCCTTCTTCTTAAAGTCGGTATTGTGTTGGACACCGTTCTTTCCCTTGGGCTTGTGGGAGTTGAAGTTCTTCTGGTTCACCATGTTGGCGACAGAAGTCCCTTCGGCCCCTTTTCCGTGCGAGTCCTTTGCCCTTGAATTCTGCTCAACACTCAGATGGCCAATGACATCCTCCACAGAGAATTCACGCCTCTGATGTTTCAGAGTGGTGGCAAAGTTCCTCCAGGAATTAGGGAGCTTAGCGATTATGCAGCCCGCGACAAACTTGCCCGGTAACTCGCACTTAAGAAGTTCAAGCTCCTTAACAATGCATATTATCTCATGAGCCTGCTCCAATACAGGACGGTTTTCAACCATCTTGTAATCATGGAACTGCTCTATAATATACATCTCGCTTCCGGCATCGGCTGCCCCGAACTTAGATTCGAGCGCCTCCCACAAGTCCTTGGCAACATGCACATGTAAATATGCGTCGACCAGTTTATCTCCGATCACGCTAAGAACTGCTCCGAGAAACACAACGGTAGCCTCCTTGAACGCCTTCTCCTGTTCAGGAGCAATCGTTCCCGTGGAGACACCGGTGACCCAGAACACGTTCATAGCCGTGAGCCATAACGTGGTCTTAGTCTGCCAACGCTTAAAGTATGTACCGGTAAACTTATCCTGTTTCAGTGCAGCGGCAAAGCCACTTGCCGAAAAATTCCTACACATAATAGGTTTTTGGATTGTTGAGTAAATAGGCAATTTCTCGATTAAATTAATCCACGAGTAAATCACTAGCATGGCATTGACACATATGATCGCATACTGATATTCAGTCAAAGTAGCACATACTACGCTAATTGCAGAAAGATCTACGTATAACGCTAGCATGGCTAAAACAGAAAACAGTAGGAGCGGGATAAACGAGTTATACCCTCCAGTAGGCCATGCAGAGGCCGCGGCTTTGGTGGCAGCAGCGGCGTCCTCGGCGGCCTTCTTGTCAGCTTCAGCTTTCTCGGCGGCGGCACGTTCGGCGTCGGTGGACATGGTGATGATGAAGGCGACGCGGACGTAGAGGAAGTAGACGATCGGAAGTGAGCAGTCGCGTAATCGCTGCCCAAAAACCTATTCGCCCCTCACCCCGTACAGGAACCAGAAGGGCGTGGTTTCGGAGACCTGCTCTCCCGTCGACCGTGTACGCGGCGGACGGGATGGAGTCACCGGCGGCGGCAGCAGCAAGGGAACGACGGTGGACGTGCGCGTGGAGCAGATGTGATCTGTTCGTGGCGTCTAGGGTTAGGAGACACCGCACACTTATAGGCGCAGCCGCGTGGAGAGACGTGGGCTCGACCCACGTCCGAGTCCGTGACAGCATCGTGGCCCAGCTGTCAGAAAACTCTCCGTTAGTGACTGGCAAAAATAAGCGCGTAGGTGTAAGCTCGGCTCGGCTCAATCCCGCAACCCGCGGCGCGGCGCGTCGCGTCGTGACGAGGCGTGGCGTGGCGAGGCGGGCGGCGGAGGAGGAGTGCGCGAGGGCCTCTTCTCTTCTCAAGCTCCAATAGCATGTAGAAGAGAAACCCTTATTAAATACAAACCTAGTCTTTCCCTTCATTTGATCTTTCTCTGTAAAGAATAGTACAATAGTGTGATCAACAGTGAGATAATTAAATAAAGCAACGTCCGGTGACTTATATAAAAATACAATATGGCACCTGATATTCAGGAGCCATCATTGTCATGAGTTTGCTTCCGATAAGAAACGAAGAGCTATTACTACTCAAGTTACTAAGAAATACTGTGTCTACACCATCCGTATACGGATCCAGTGTGAGACCATCACCTAGCTAGTACACGCATGCATCAAGCCCACACATCACACATGCAGCAGCAACACGTAAGCCCTGCACGCACGCGACGCAACAGCCCGCGCAAGCAGGAAGCACGCCGCACACAGCGAATGCGCGACAGCAGGGCGCACGGCAAGAGAGCGAGGAGAAGACAGTCGTGCGCTCACCGTCGTGCAGTTCAAGTGGAGGCGAATCGACAGGAAGCTGAAGCACTCGTGAGGGCTTCCGCGCTGATATACCGGAGGCAACAGATCCCCACAGCAACCTCACGGGCCGCAAACGGCGGGGTGCTCCCTCAGGCGGACCCCTCTTCGTCCGGCCGGCGTCCAACGATGACGACGTAGCAGGCTATCCGGGTGCACGGCGGTCGCCGCGCGCGTCAACCTCCGTAGCCAGCCACCACTCACGCTAGGCTTGCTGCCGGTGACGCTCATCTCCAGCGCCGGCAACCGGAACGCCCACAGCCCCACCAATGGCCGACTCCAGGTCGTCGGCCCTGACGTCGCTCGCCACGTGCAGGTCGTTCTGCGTCGGGAATCTTCCCAAGCAGGCGATGAAGCGGTAGGCCTCGTTGCAGCCCTGCTTCTTGCGGCCGAGCACGGGCCCGTCACGGCGGTCGTAGGCCTGCACTCGCACTCACGGCTTCTCCTCCGCCGTCAGGGTCTTGTCCAGCGGGAACGGCTAGCCGCGGCGCTAGCTCTCTCTTCCACGGCATGAGCAGCCGGTGCTGCTTCAGCACCCGGTCCGTCTTTCGCGCTTCGCGTAGACACACACCGTTCAGGACGCTCGCAGGTCCTGATGTCCCGTAGTGCGGCGTCCACCACGCCGATCGCGTCGAGCGACGGGTCGTCCTTCGTGCCTGACGCCGGCTTAGAACACGCGGTCGACCAGGGACGACACTTCTTGCTTGCAGAAGATTAGGCCCGGCGGAAGACGACATGAGGCCGGAGAGCGATCTGCAGCAGGAACACGGCCACGGCCGTTGCGCACGCGATTGATGAAGGCTGCCTGGATTCCAGGAGGATGACCCTGCCGGCCTCGACCAGAATGCATAACGCTAGAAGGAAGCATCAACAAAAATGAGTAAGCATCACCAACCGTGATGGATGAAACAGCAGCAGCGAAGGCCCATATTTACAGGAGATCCTTTAGAATAGAAAACCAAATCGAACACATCAGCCTGGACGCGAAATGACCAGAACAGCCGATCTAAGCGGTAACCACCTATATACATCCAACGCCAACGGCCCACATGTACTGAATCGAAGCCAAATTGTAATCAGCTGTTGCCGTGGCAGCCTTCCAGTAGAACAGCGGAGCACACAGGAAAAAGGAACCGATCTGCCGACGCAAACGCGCGGCACGCAGGCACGCGCATGCATGCAGGAGAAAGAAAATGAAGAGGAAAAAATAAACAAAGCAGCAGTCAACGGACGGGCATGCACGGCCAACTGAATGACGACAAAACACTGAATATACACACATGCAGCCCAATAGGAATTGAAGGATCGGGCGGACATGCACATCAAACTGAAAACCTGCTAGAGACACCCAATAACGTACCTGCTCATATCCCCAAGTAAATAACGGGTCACTACCCCATTGGCCGAGTTTTCACTGCGAGAAAAAGTCAAAAAAACAGGAAAAAAGAAACCTGGTCAGATTTAGTATATTTATAATGTTCACAGCAAGCATGCATGCAACCCTCGTCCATAGCGTGAGCTAAAAGAACCCAAAATCGGTTCGAAACAACCACACTCATCCCGAGCAACCATTAAATGAGCTAAATATAAGAGCATCGTTTGGCCCCCAGGGGCTTGAAATAGCGCCGCCTGGGGGCGCGCCGGCAAAAAAATTGCCGTGGGGCGGTCGGTTTTCCAGCCGTCCCCCCAAGGTCGCCCCACACGCCGTTTTTTAAAACCATACTCGGCCAAAATCGGCCAAACATGACACATAGTTCGGCGAAATTTAATTTAAAACATAATTCGGCCATCCATTGTAGTCGCCGCCGTCGTCGTCGTCCTCCTTCTTCACACCGCCGCCGTCCCTGCTACACCCCTGTCCTGGGTCACCTTGGCGGACGAGTTTGGTTGGCAGTGGTGCGTCATCGTCGCTGTCGTCTAGGAAGACGACGTCGCCCTCGTCGCGGCCACGGCGCCGAGCGGCGATCTCCTCGAGGGCGCGGCGCTGGCGCTCCGTCTCCATCTTGACGTAGTCCTCGCGCGCCCACTTGAGGGCGGCCTCGTTGGCGGCCACCATGTCGTCGTGCTCGCACTTCACGACGACGAGCCCCGGCTCCATCTTCGGCCTGATGAGGCGGGAGGAGGGAGGAGAGGAGCCACGGCCGCCCTCGTTGATGACGAGAGTGCCGCCGCGGGTGCGCCACCCGAGCAGCGTCTCCACGGGATCGGCCTTGACGCTGGCGAACCGGAGGAGCGAGAGGAGGAGGACGACCTGCCCGCCATGCGCCTCGGCAGCCAAATGTCGCCGCTCCGGCGGGGCACCGAGGCCGGGGCCGTTGGGTACTCGAGCGGCGGCTCGTTGCCGCCCTCGAGGTGCTCGAGGAAGTAGTGGAGCATGTGCCCGGGGACGCCCCACCACAGGCGGCGGCCGTCGGTGTTGTGGCGCCCCCTCACCAGCGCGTTGTTGGTGCAGGCGACCTGCTCCTCGTGGTGGCGTTGGAAGTACGCCGCCTAGCTGGCATGGTTGTTGGCGGCGTACTCCGGGCGGCCGCGCACCTCCTCCGGCAGGGAGGCCCGAACGCGCGCGATCTCGCCGTGGAAGCGGTCGGCGTCGGGCTGCGGGGGGACGGGGATGCCTCCGGCGCTGAGCCTCCACTGCCCCGGCACGCGCATGTCAGGCGGCATCGGGTAGTTCGCCTCGTGGAGGAGGTACGCCTCCCACTCGTGCAGGGTGCGGTGGCCGAAGCCGTTGGCCGCCGCACCGTCGCCGGGGAAACGCTCTCCCATCGGCGAATGTAGGCGCGGTGGCTGGAGACAGGAAGAGAGAGACGAGATGGGCGTCAGCGACGAGAGAGGACAGCGGGAGAAGGAGAGTGCGTCCAACGGCAAGGGAGGGGGTGGTTTTTTGTAGCCGCGGGAGGGGGACGGCGCGTCGTCGCGGCATCACTGCGCCGCCTGTGAGGAATCAATGGAAGGCTGACTAGCGGCAGCCTTGACATTGATGCCCCGCGGCCCCCGCACTGTCGTCACCCTCGTGCATATCTACATCAATCCCATTAATCGCCTCAGCAAACAGATCAGTGTCCTCAAACTCGATCTCGAGAGGGAAAACCTCTCCCCTATAAGTCCAGTTGACCACATCAGGTACAAACTCAATATCCAGAACGCTCACTAGAATCCGGACCACTCCATGAGCACGGGTAAAAGCCATATCCACTTTCTCCGTTTTCCCAACCATAATGCCCATACTGGCCAC
This sequence comes from Triticum aestivum, assembly GCF_018294505.1. Classification (NCBI taxonomy): domain Eukaryota; kingdom Viridiplantae; phylum Streptophyta; class Magnoliopsida; order Poales; family Poaceae; genus Triticum; species Triticum aestivum. The sequence continues at coordinate 640,781,335 of NC_057799.1, read as the reverse complement.
AACTCGGACATCCTGCAAAGGCTTAGAGGGAGCCCCCGAAAACCTCAACCAGACCTGTGTAAGGGGCTTGCCCTGAGGCTCCACCTTCTCCCACGCGTGAAACTCCAGAATGCACTTAGTGCCAGGAACTCTACACAAGCCAAAGCTCAGCAGCCTCTGCAAATCATCCACAGTGGGGAAGTCAACCTTAAAAACATTGGCCTCGAGACTGACCAGCTCCCATTGGAAGTCACCCGGTGCCAGCTCCTGAAGCCTCCGCACAATCTGAGCCTCAGTCACCTCACCCTGGGTAACTTTGATAATCCCCGTGGTCAAACTTTGTGTCTCCTCCGGAATCTCTCTCGCGGCCGGGGACTCAAAGAACATCAGCTCAGCACAATATACTCCATACATTGTAAGAGCCGGAGCCTAGTCACGCAAGAACGGGCAATCCCCCGAGGCATGTGCTGGCTTGCCACACGAATCACACAGCTCCGCCACACACTCAGCAATGAAGTGGCCCTTCTCACCACAACGATAGCATAACATCCTTTCCTTCTTACGTGCCCACTTGGACGCTCTCTCTGCATCAGACCTGTCGCTAGCCTCAGCCACAGCCCCAGTCGCAGGAACCTCCACATTGGCCAAGGCCGTCACCACATCCATCGCCTGGCTAGGAAGATCAGTGGACTGTGCGTGATCAGTCTCCACGGCTGACGCCGCATGGTCACCAATTGCCGGAGGCGGAGGCTGTCTGCGATACCTCCCACAGCCACCACCCCGACCACCACGATGTCCACGGTAGCCACCTCTTTGGCGGTGATCCGGACCGGAGGCTCCCTCGACAAATCCACCTGGAGGGCCGAGAAACGGTCTCTCAGCAGACCCGTCACTCTGCCAGGCATAACCACGACCTCCTCCCGTGGATGAGGAACCACGATGTTGTCCATCTCCATACGCATCATAACCATCGTCCCCCCACTGGCCTCGGGCGGATCATAGGACTCTCTAGTGTTCTTCTGCCTCGTCTGCGACGGTCCCGAACGGTTCTAAGCAGGCCACGCGACGAAGTGAGGCGGAGGCGCGGCACAAGGCTGACCGCCGGTAGGCGTTGGCACAACCCCAAGGGCCAAACCACCCCGGCCTGCAGCAGCCACAACAGCCACGCCCGGCGCCTGAGGGCGAGGCCCACCCCGACCCGCGGCCGGCTGCGCCACGGAAGCCACACCCGGCGCCGGAGGCCTCAGCCCGCCCCTTCCGGCCACAGCTTGCAAGGGCACTTGCCCCGGCGGCCGAGCGCCCAAGTGGCCATTGCCACGACCCTGGGTGCCATGAGTCACACCACCGCCCGCCGGCGGCCTCTAGCCAAGCGGCACCAGGGCACCACGCTCGGCACCCGCCGCCGGCGGCGGAGCAGCCCCGCCCCGACCTGCTGGAACAGAGGCGGCGTGCTTCTTGGCTGGCGGCGCCGCAGCCCCGCGGCCGGCCATGGCCTGTAGAGGTCGGATCCTCCTTGCCCGACCCGAACCACATGCCGGGAAGCCGCGAGTCCCGCACCTAGGAACCCTAGCACCAGTAGAAGACGGCGCACGAGGGGAAGAACGATCGATCGCGTACGTGCACGGGAAAACGCTACGAGTAGGAATAAGGTCCGGTACAGCCTGGGCCACATACCCATCTGACCCTGGCCCATCCCCTCGCGGACCCGGCTCCCTCCGAACCGGCCCAACGCTGCCCAGCAAGCGATTCAAACGCTGCGATCGCATCTCGGAGATCCCGATCGCCGGAACGGCCATCACGGTCGCCGCCGACACCGGACGGACGTCCCTCCGCTTCGCATTCTTCCTTTTCTTAACAGTAATCCACGACTCCGGCCTAATCATATCGAAAAGCGTAAGATTTGGAAGACTCACCTTAGGGAGGGGACCCTTCCAAGGTCTGAGCGCCGTCGCCGCCGTTCTCCGATGAACTACGCGTCGGATCATCTCTTTCTTCTTGCCCGCGTGAAGTCCGATTCGTGCCGGATCGTCCGATGGCAGAACACGGTCGATCGTCGTTGCCACTTCGTCTTCGTTATAACCTGAATTAAAAAACTCACAAATGATATATGAAGGTGTCGGTGACGGCGGAGAATCCGCCGGGGTCGCATCCCCATCGTCGTCCGCGTCGTCCTCGTCGGATTCGGCAAGAGCCCAAAACCGGCCGCCGAAGCGCCGGCGATCGCCGGCGGCAATGGACGGCGCCAGCGCGGTCGCGTGCACCGTCGCCCGCCCTGTCGCCCCCATCACCCCACCTTTCCCCCTGAAGGAGCTGATGACACAAGTGTCCGAGGTATTCTACCTCGTACTTGTGAAGGAAAGGGATAATAAGGCCTAGTTGTCAGAACTTTGAAACGGTTCTTTAATGTTCCAAATGCCCTTCAACAGTAGTACGAAGGGATGAGTGCCTTAAGTGGAATAGCTCATTCTGGGTGCGGGGTCTATTATTACCCCTCCATTCACGCAAATGATATCGAGTTTGACGGAACGGTGGTAGGAATCCTCTCCTAGCTGCATAACCCACATCCGCAAGATAGTATTTACCTAACATGACATTATCAACAATTAATCACTCATTCACTCTATATGTTCTATGTTCATATGTAACAAATGCAGGGGCCTACCTTCAGGGACTCTAAGGCCATTTGGATGCTCAAGAGAATGTCGTTAAACAGTTGAATCGTGGGCCGAACCCTCCCAGCCCGCACAAACATAAGTGAATAGCAAATCAAAGTCGACCGCCGCAAGAACATTTTTGGGTAGGGAATGGTTTCCTGCCACGAAATCTGTCGACTATCCGAGATGGAACCTTACATGGAACATGTGTACCATCAATAGCACCAATACAGTCCTAAACATCCAAGTAACAATTAATTAGTAATACACCTACTACACTATGAAATTATTTTAAAATTTATGGGTAACTAGATGGACACTATACTATACCTTAAAATACGGATCAAATCGTGGGTTGCCTTCAATCTTTGATGGTGTATCAAGTGTTCGATGCCTAAGCATTTCTGGTCCAAGTTTCCCAATTGCAAATAAAACTCTGTTGAAGTAACGACTCACTGTCTCACCTGACCTTGTGAAATGGAAACTAATGTCGATATTTTTCTTATGATGCCCTACTGTAGTGAGGAACATGGCAACTTGCTCCTCTACAGTACAATGCCATGTTTCTTTAAGTGGACCCATACTCCGTAATTTATCACACAGTTTGAAGAACACTGATTTTTCCCATGCGCAATTCGCCAATGCAGTGTTTCTCCTCACCGCAATACAGTTTTCGTAGATATGCCATTCTTTCTTTATTTCTCTCTAATAATGAGTATCTTGTAGGGTGACTAGAGTTGCTTAGATATATGATCAATGAACAATATGCCACTACAAAAGCACTGAAGAACGCAATTTTTCTGTTAATTTGCACACTGTCGTCCATCTATAAATAAATCAAAGAAGATCGAATATTAATAACCCACACAACACGGTGTTGTTAGTATATACACAGTCTAGGACTACCGTAGACAAACCTTTGTTGATATAAATGAAAATAAGATGCAGGCACAAGACAAAAACAGAGGAAGCTCTGTTCTTTTAGAAAATACATATGCAGAACTAATGAATCAGTTCAGATGCCTGCTAAGTAGATAGCTCTGTATGCATATTCAGCACAGACCAAATTAAGGATTCAGATGCAGATGCATCATACATGTTCCAGTAAAATCAATTCCTGTCATGCACTCCCATAAGCTACTCAATTGGAGTCTGGTTTGGAATAAAAATCAAGAGCTGGGTGCCTGCCAACAACAGTATCCTTCCCAACCCCAACGCCACAGTGGCATTATACTACAGTTTGTTATCACCTTAGCCGTACCAATCTAATCCCAAAGCCAGGTCACCCAACAAGAATCCAGCCTTGGATAAGATGACGGGGAGTATAGAAAGATAGTATTTACGATTTGTTGCTTCTAGTACTAATCAATTCCTGAACCAGCTGATCCATTGCCAAGAAAAGTGCACACGCATACACAGAAGAAATCAAGAGATGAGGCGGACACAGACCTGAGCAAGGCGGATGTAAGCTTTCCCTGTCAAATCTGATGCGCCTTCAGCTAATCGTGGAGGGCAACTTGGGCCAACTCGCTCGATTTATCTCTGCAGCTTCGAAGGATTTCGTTGGGATGAGAAAAAATCGTAGGGGAAAGTGGAGGAGGAGGTTGGAGTGGAGAACGTAGATTTAAGGATTTGTTGCAGATGGACTTATCCATCCGGAGAGTTCCGCCTAGAATTTTTCGCGCGTTCCGGCTTTGCCGTCGAGGGCGAGCCGAATCGGCTCTCCCAGCGGAGCGAGGATTTTCTGGCCGAGCGAGGGTAGCTGCCCCCAAAAGCTAGGATGTATTTGCGCTACCAAACGGCAAGCCTAGCCTAGCAAGGCAAAAACGATTTTTGCCAAGGAACCAAACGCACGTGAGCGAGTGGAGTGAGGCAATGAGGGGCGATTGACGTGTTTTCCCCAAGTAACGCTACATCTCGCGCTCTTGCACGTGTATCCCTTGGCTCATCAACCGGAGCAGCCAAAGCGAGAGCCACACCCGCCGCTGCCCTATAATCTTGCTTCTCAAATACTACATCTAAGGTTGCTTCATTTCTTTTTATCTCTATATTCTTGCCGTTGCTTCATTCCTTTTTTATCTCCTTGTTCTGATTTTAGTTCTTGATATTTGTCTCTTAGTTTTACTTTGTACAATGTCTTCTAGAACTGGAAGTATGAGTCGATCGCTGGAATTTTGTCTATTTTGGGCCAACCCAATAGCACTTTCAGAAATTTCTAATAAGTACTAGAGGCCCACGCAGCCCATTCGTGCAAGGCAAGAGGTGGAACTAAATTTTAGTCCCACATTGCTAGTTTAGAGGGAGTTGGACCTCTTTATAAGGGAGGATTTTTCCCCACATGTATGAGCATGAGAACAAGAGGGACATCCACGCGCGCTCCTCCTCCGCCGCCCGCCTCGTCCCGCCGCGCCGCGGGAATGAGCCGAGCCGATGTCTAAATTTTTGCCACGCACGACGGGTATACAAAAGGTCACGCGGGAGCTGAATCTTCTTCTTCCTCTCGCCATCGGTTCCAATCTCTGTGCTGCTGCTGTCTTCCTCATCCCGGCTTGCGGCGTGCACCGCGAGTCGGGACAGCAGGCCTCCGAAACCGCACCTCTTTGAGTCCTATACGGGAGAAGGGTGATAAGGTTTTGGGGAGCGCTCCACGCGACTACTGACTTCTTCGTCACGGACGCCCCGGACTCCGACGATTACTTCCCCGACGATGACTTCTTCCCCGACGTCGACAACCTCATCGACGACATGGCTGGCGAGGACACCGACCCCAAGACCGGTGCTTCTGCTCATACTCTTTATCACTAGTAGAAAAAGGGTCATCTGTCCCGGTTCGTAAGGCCCATTTGTCCCGGTTGTTGAACCGGGACTAAAGGGTCGTTACTAAAGCCCTAGGCCTTTAGTCCCGGTTCTTACACGAACCGGGATAGATGGGCCTCCACGTGGCCGGTGCGGCGAGCCCACGCAGGAGGGCCTTTGGTCCCGGTTGGTGGCACCAACCGGGACCAAAAGGCCTCCACGCGTCAGCATTTTAGTGGCTGGGATTTTTGTTTTTTATTTTGAAAGGGGGGAGGGTTTAGGGGGTAATTTAGGGTGTGTAAGCTAGCTAACAGAGAGAACTGTCCTCTCTTATTTCCGTGCTTGATGTATCAACTCTACTGCTATGCCTAAACATGGCTTAGGTTAAAGTGAAGGCAACATGTGGTGCATGTCGAAAGTAATATTAATCCTAACTTGATCAAGTTTGGATTAGTACTACTTTCGACATGTACCACATGCTTGTTGCCTTCACTTCATTCCAATCCATGTTCATTTCACCCACTGATATATAATAACTCTTCATGCCCGCATCATGCATCATCATAATAACAAGTCCTACTAATCATCATCATACAACTTCTACTCGTTATTAATAACAAGTCATACGATCATCATCCTCATAGTCATCGAACCAACCCTACTTAATTGTTCTTAGCACATGATCATCAGTATTCGGTAGGACCTAAATACCCTCTTTAAGGTAAAATAGCATTAAACAATATAGTCCCCGACTCTCCATTATGGAGAATGGAGATCATCCTGTCTCCAATTTTTGCGCTTCGCTTCCTTTTGCTTCCAAGAACCTCCTTGCGACTGTCCATACATTTTTTCATTCTTTGATTTTCATGTCTCCACTTCTTTTAGAAATCCGGTATGGACAGTTGAGATTCGTAGGATGACCTGGTTGTATGTTCAAAACATCAAGGCTACCATTCTGATACATCAAATGAGGCACACAATCCTCTGGGATTATCTGTTGAAAAACATAATAATAACTTCATAGTTAGCAATGATGTACTAGTTTTAGAAGTATGCAAAAGATGCACGGATGTCGTAATAGTAAGAAATCTTACCAGGGTATCTCCATAGTAGTTATCGTAGTTCAAAACGCGCATTAGTGGCACGTATTGACAATAATGTGGAGGAGTTTTACAATAGATATTGTAATTTTCAAGATCAGTACAAAATCCGACCAGATGAGTTTTCTCCTTATAAGTTAACTCAGAGCCATCGGTGTAGTAGGTTCTGTCTACCATGTTCCGCACATTTTTTGAACAATCAAAATAAGCTGTCAATGAAAATAAGCTGTCAACTATTTTGAAATGAACAATATAAATTAGCTAATAACTATGTTTGAGAAACTCACATAGCGGTAGAATTGGAGGCATATCAACAAGGACCCAAATGTCCATATTGTCTTGCTCGATGTCAGGATCACCAAGATCCATGGTGACAAGCATACCCTCATCAAAACCATACATCTTGCAAAATGCTTCCCGATTTTTGCAACCAAAATGGGTTACGCTCTCAGAATTATACAGATTTACTTCAAAATCTATATCATGATGGGTCCTTAGGTGAATTTTCTTTGTTTCCATACTTTCATGGTCTTCAAAACCCATCCTCTCCAAGACATAGCATCTTGCATGGCATGGGATAAGCTAGTCGAATTGTAAAAGATGAAAAGTACACGTTGAAATAGTTGAAGTCGTGCTTAATTACGAAAAAATAACACTTGTCGTCATTGCGTACCGTTTCAACATTGAAGGTCTCCTCCAGCTTAATACTGAAGCGCCGATTTTCGTCCAGGTGAGGCCTGCCGCACAGACCTCGGTTGTCGTGGCACCAGTCGCACTCCCACGGGAGACTTTCGTCGTCCGAGTACGACATTTCCTATGTTCCTAATTCAAATATTAAACGTCTACAATTAAATATATGTACTAAAAAACCTAAGTTAGATCATTATCATTCATCACGGGTTGACTATCAGTTTGTCGAGTCTTTTCTTGAAAACTCTCAGCTCACGTGGTGTATACATTCGACCGTTGGTGATGGTCGCTCCTCCATTTGTCCCCGAGTGCATTACACCAAAATGTAGCACACGGGAACGAAGGAGAAGCGACCCCCACGACAACAGTCGGGATTCTTCTTCCTCTCATATATATCTGCTGGAACTCTCCCTCACTGATTCCTCTCAGACATTTCCGACCGTCGGTGATGGTAGCTCCTTCCTTTCGTTCCCGAGTGCATTACACCAAATTGTCTAGCACACGGGAACGAAGGAGAAGCTACCCCCATGACAATAGTCGGGATTCTTCGTCCTCTCATATATGGTGGAGACTCAATAGACTTAAAGTCAACCCGAAATATCGTTTAATTATCTTTCTAAAACCGGTTCGTGGCTGGTCTCACCTCGAGGTCGGAGGGGGTCGGTGACGGGGACGACGGCAAGGATGATGGAGGGGGGCTCCTAGATTTCTGCGAAAACAAAAACCCTATAAGCTATCAACTAATCATATGCATACGCCTTGCATAGTGCTCTCCAATTTTAGCATTCAAAGTAGGAGTAGTTTTCCAATTTGAGCATTCAATAAGCAAAATCAAATCACAAAATAAAGTAGTATTCAAATTAGGATGCATTCAATTATAAGCAAAACTACATCATCTCCATGCGTCCATACATCGTCGAATATTATCACTAATACACCTCGAATACTATCATACATATCGCCAGTACAGCTAGAACCGTAGCGCCCGACGGGTATCGGCGCGGGCGGTGGACACCCAAAGGAAGGAACCATCACAGGATCATAGCTCCAGTGAGATCCCTGAGAACCTGCCAGGTATTGTCGAATCTGCCCTCCAACGCAACCATGTAGCGACGGACGTGCTGGTCCTCCTCGCTGACACGGTGACGTACCACCTCCGCGGTGTCCGGAAGCCACGGCACCGTCACTGGCCCACGCGACCGCCACCAAACAAGGATCGGGTCAACGACGGGCTGGCTCCTCACCAACCTACGCCCCCCGGAAGGTTGCACCTCCCAAAACCAGCCCGGCGGAGCCCAGTCCCGGACATGGCCCCTCTGATCAAGCCGGCCTCCTCCGCCGAGTCGACGACGAGGATGTGGGATTGGCATCGTCGACGTCGATGCGGGAATAATTGCTTTAACTAAAAAAATAAACTAGTTCTATTAATTTTCTTGCTAAAAATAAACTACTTCTATGTATAGTAAAATAAAGTAGTTTTATTAAATCAACTGGTTCAACTAGCTACTAAGCACTTATAAATAAAATAAAGTAGTACTTACTAAAAACAAACTACTTCAACATATAGTAAAATAAAGTAGTTTTATTAAATAAACTAGTTCAACTATTAAGCACTTACTATAAATAAAATAAAGTAGTACTTACTAAAAATAAACTACTTCTATATATAGTAAAATAAAGTAGTTTTATTAAATCAACTAGTTCAACTACTAAGCGCTAACCTAAAATCAAGTAGTACTTACTAATTTTACTTTTTCCTCTACACTAACCTAAAATGCACTAACCTAAATAAAAAATTAATACATATATGAAAAAAAACATATATAAACAAAAAAATGCTATGAACATTATATTCATACATACATAGCCACATCCATTCATCATATAGCTACCACATACATATATACATTATATATATATGAAAAAAATGCAATGAACAAAAAAATAATACACATTATATGAAAAAAAACACTGAACAGAGCCGTGGCGGCGGCGGCTCACATCGGGGGCGGCCGACGAGGGCGACGGCGACGGCCACGGTGGGGGCGCGGGCCGGGGCAGGGGCGTGGCCGGCGAGGACGGCGACGGTGGGGGCGGGTCGTGGTGCATGGGCGCGGCCGGGCGTGCTCGGGGGCGGCAGAGGGCGACGGCGTGGGTGGCGGACGGCGTCGGCGTGGGCTCGGGGGCGGCGGACGGCTTCGGCATGGGCTCGGGGGCACGGGCGACGGCGACGGCGGCGGGGCAGCCTTGCGGCGTCGAGGAGGTCGGCGTCGTCGGGGGCAACTGGCGATGAAATTCCGAATTTTCGCCAAGTGTTTCTTATATAGGAAAGGCTTTGGTCCCGGTTCGTCGCACCAACCGGGACCAACGCCACCTTTAGTCCCGGTTGGTGCCACCAACCGGGACCAATGGCCTCTTTTCAGCAGCCCAAAGGGCGGGAAGCGGCGGCCTTTGGTCCCGGTTGGTGGCACCAACCGGGACTAAAGGGGTGGCATTGGTACCGGTTGGCGCCACGAACCGGTACCAATGCACACCTTTAGTCTCGGTTGGTGCCACCAACCAGGACCAAAGGCCTTGTGCTGCTGCGCCCGCGTCGAAAGTTTAGTCCCACCTCGCTAGTTGAGAGGGGCGCGCAGTGGTTTATAAGCCCCACTGCCGCACCCCTCTCCATTGCAGGCTTACGGGCCTAATTGTCACTGCTATGCCTGATGGGCTTACTGGGCCTTCTGCGGGCCTGAATCCTGGCCCATCGATGGGTTTCTAGTCGTATTCAGGCCGTGGTGGCCCAGTAGGTGGCATATTTTTTATTTTTTGCCTGTTTTTTGTTTTCTTTTTTGCTTTATTTATTTTGTTTTGTTTCTACTTACAACAAAAAACTTATTTATTTTATTTTATTTTGTTTCTAATTACTTATTTATTTTACTTTATGATAATTCTTTTTGCTATTAAAGTTTCTATCAAAAAAAGTTCTTTATGAAAATTCCTTTTGAACAGAAAATACTTCGATAATTTTAGTTGCATCAATTTTATATGATTTTAGTTTCAATAATACTAGAGGTTTCTTATAATGTTTTGAACAGAAAATACTTTGTTAATTTTAGTTTCATAAATTTTATTAAAGTTTATTTTATTTTATTTCTACTTATATATTTTAATAAAGTTTATATTATTTTGTTTCTAATTACTTATTTATTTTATTTTTTATTTTTCACGCACCATTTTTCATGCATTTACTAATTATTTTGAGCTATAAGACCCTAAAATTGAAAAGCATTTCAAATGAACTCTGAAAAGGTTGAAAGTTGGCATGGTATCATCATTTCATCCACATAGCATGTGCAAGAAAGTTGAGAGGGTTACGGCAAAAACTGGATGCACTTCGTGTACAAAACGGACAATCTCTTTCAAAGTATCAGGATTTCATACGGAAACTCGTCTGTTACAAAGGGATTTCATTTTTTAAAATTTATTTGAACTCCTGACTTTTTGTGTGTTCAAAATGCACCATTCAAAGCCACATCATTATTTTTCAATCCTTTTTGACTTCATTTGTTATTTTTCATGCATTTACTAATTATTTTGAGTTATAAGACCCTAAAATTGAAAAGCATTTCAAATGAACTCTGAAAAGGTTGAAAGTTGGCATGGTATCATCATTTCATCCACATAGCATATGCAAGAAAGTTGAGAGGGTTACGGCGAAAACTGGATGCACTTCGTGTACAAAACGGACAATCTCTTTCAAAGTATCAAGATTTCATACGGAAACTCGTCTGTTACAAAGGGATTTCATTTTTTAAAACTTATTTGAACTCCTGACTTTTTGTGTGTTCAAAATGCACCATTCAAAGCCACATCATCATTTTTCAATCCTTTCTGACTTCATTTGTTATTTTTCATGCATTTACTAATTATTTTGAGCTATAAGACCCTAAAATTGAAAAGCATTTCAAATGAACTCTGAAAAGGTTGAAAGTAGGCATGGTATCATCATTTCATCCACATAGCATATGCAAGAAAGTTGAGAGGGTTATGGCAAAAACTGGATGCACTTCGTGTACAAAACGGACAATCTCTTTCAAAGTATCAGGATTTCATACGGAAACTCGTCTGTTACAAAGGGATTTCATTTTTTAAAACTTATTTGAACTCCTGACTTTTTGTGTGTTCAAAATGCACCATTCAAAGCCACATCATCATTTTTCAATCCTTTCTGACTTCATTTGTTATTTTTTATGCAATTACTAATTATTTTGAGTTATAAGACCCTAAAATTGAAAAGCGTTTCAAATGAACTCTGAAAAGGTTGAAAGTTGGCATGGTATCATCATTTCATCCACATAGCATGTGCAAGAAAGTTGAGAGGGTTACGGCAAAAACTGGATGCACTTCGTGTACAAAACGGACAATCTCTTTCAAAGTATCATGATTTCATACGGAAACTCGTCTGTTACAAAGGGATTTCATTTTTTAAAACTTATTTGAACTCCTGACTTTTTGTGTGTACAAAATGCACCATTCAAAGCCACATCATCATTTTTCAATCCTTTCTGACTTCATTTGTTATTTTTCATGCATTTACTAATTATTTTGAGCTATAAGACCCTAAAATTGAAAAGCATTTCAAATGAACTCTGAAAAGGTTGAAAGTTGGCATGGTATCATCATTTCATCCACATAGCATGTGCAATAAAGTTGAGAGGGTTACGGCAAAAACTGGATGCACTTCGTGTACAAAACGGATAATCTCTTTCAAAGTATCAGGATTTCATACGGAAACTCATCTGTTACAAAGGGATTTCATTTTCTTGAACTTATTTGAACTCCAGACTTTTTGTGTGTTCAAAATGAACCATTCAAAGCAGAGACTGATCGTGAATGGTGCATATTCAACACACAAAAAGTCTGTAAAGATCGCCAACCCCAACATAAAAAAAATGAGCATAGATGTGCCTATAGAGAGAATTCAACCTAAATTCATAATAAATTTCTATGAATTTCAGAGAAATTCACTCTGAATTTAGGTCAAATTCCCTGTATAAGGGCATCTATTTTCATTTTGAGAGGAGCTCAACAAGGCAGAGAGGGACGGGCTTATAAACCAGTGTGAGCGCCCTTCGGTTGGCGAGGTGGGACTAAACTCTGACCGCAACGAGGACCAACCCTTTAGTCCCGATTTGTGGCATAAACCGGGACTAATGGTCATGGGCCAGGGGCGAGGCGCATTGGTCCCGGTTCGTGCGTGGAACCGGGGCCAAAAGGTCCAGACGAACCGGGACCAGTTGCCCACGTGGCCCGACCGGCCCCCTGGGCTCACGAACCGGGACAGTTGCCTCCTTTGGTCCCGGTTCATGAGCGAACCGGGATTAATGGTATTACGAGGGCCGAACCAATGCCCTGTTTTCTACTAGTGTATGTTAGAGGTTCTACCACAACTTCTTGCTCTAGTGTCTGTTCTAGATGTGTTCCGTTCTAATTCATATATGCAGATACTATTTACCTTCTCTCTGTCAGTTTGCATGACTTACTTTATCTCTGCTATATTAGTCATGCGTTATCTAGTATTTCTGTTAATTAAATTATTCGATAAATTGCCCGAGTGACCGGTGTGCGGTATTGTAATGGTGTCACGGGGAGGAGCACCCGTAGTCAGGTCCCGGGAATATAGCCATATCGGTGAACCTTGAACAAACCTCGGTGTCATGCCTCGTGTGATTGCTTGGTCTTCGGATGATCGACTACATGCCTCAGATTTATTCTAACAAGGAAATGAAGGAGAACTCAGGTCTTCAGGAATGTTATAGTCTTTGCCAACATCTAGAGCAGTAATGTTGGTCTTTTGTGAATAAATTACTCCAGTTCTTTGCGGCGGTGCCATGAAGAGTTCTACAGTCTTCATAGAGCCTATTAATCGACTGACGCCTAGTAATGTTGGTTAGATCATTTTTAAGTTGGAATCTCCATGACAATATAGTGATGTTTCTGTGGTTCGACAGCCTGTATTTCTGGGGAATCATCCCCAGCCCAAGCACACTCATCGCTCACGACTTCACATCTTTTTAGATGTGCGACCGAAGGGCCTTCAGAAATCCTTATTGGTAGTAATGTTCGTGCATATAACTGAGTAGGAGTAGCACTGCTCTAGTCGAATTGCGGTCTCTTTAAATTCTTATCTTGCAAATATTGATACCACAAAGAAGACATATCTCCAAGACAATTTATTATAGTTTTAGTTTGAGAGACAGAGAGCTAGTATTTTTTTTTTTGGGAAACAGAGAGCTACTATGTATTACCTCCGTCCCAATTACTTGTCTTATATATTTATCTAACACGTCTAATGCGGAGTAATTTTTTGGATTTTGGATCCAAAACAATTTATTTGGATGTTTCTGAGTATGAATAAAGTTATGGCTGTTTCTAAAGAAACTGGATTCATTTTTTGTTTGGAGAGAAAAGAAACTGGATTCAAGAGGGCCCATTGTGGAAATCTGCGTGCTCCCATCCGCAACAGACTTCCATAGTTTTGCCGTCTACGTGCGTACATCTATAAAGAAATAAAAATCTACATATACTCTGATCCGTATCTCGGTCGAGGAATACATACAGATCGTCGACCGAACCCTGCCCTAGCTAGCAAACCGAGATCGATCGATGGCCGATGCACGCGTACGACGCCGCGTCGGCGTCGAGATCGGGGACGACGCCCTCGGCGAGATCCTGGCGCGCGTGCGGGGCCTGCGGGACCTCCTCCGCTGCGCGGCCACGTGCAAGCGGTGGTGCCGCCTCGTCACCGATCGAGACTTCCTCCGCCGCCGCCCGTGCGTCCTCGCCGGGATCTTCTCCCAGGACTATTACCCCGACGACGACATGGCCGGGCGCCCCTCGGCCTTGGGAAAGACATCAGCCTGTACAGGCCTCCGTGGTTTCTGAGCCTTCAGGCCGGTCTCGACGACATGCAGGAGCGTCTTGCCTTGGACTCGCTAGTCACCGCCGGCACCAACTTCCACAGGCTAGCTGTTCGACTGCGCGAGGCCACTAGCGGCGCGTCGTGGTTACCTCCTCACGCGCGTCCTCCCATCCTTCTCGGCTGATGTCAGCTATGGCGACAACCACCGTAGGCGGCAGTGTGCCGCCCTCTGCACGACAAGACAGGCACAAGCACGCATCTCCTCCCGCCACCTCCCTTTGACATGACCGAGTACTTGGATCGCACTCTGAAAGTTTGCGCTATTCTCACCGCCGCGGACCACATGAGCGGTGATGGTAACTTGGTGGACCACATGTCGCCGCCGAAGTTTCAAGTGTGATGTGATGGACAAGACCCATCCGTTAGCTTAGCATAATGATCGTTAAGTTTTATTGCTATTGCTTTCTTCTTGACTTATACATATTCCTTTGACTATGAGATTATGCAACTCTCGAATACCGGAGGAATACCTTGTGTGCTATCAAACTTCACAATGTAACTGGGTGATTATAAATATGCTCTGCAGGTATCTCCGAAGGAGTTTGTTGGGTTGGCATAGATCGAGATTAAGATTTGTCACTCCGAGTATCGGAGAGGTATCTCTGGGCCCTCTCGGTAATGCACATCATGATAAGGCTTGCAAGCAATGTGACTAATGAGTTAGTTACGGGATGATGCATTACGGAACGAGTAAAGAGACTTGCTGGTAACGAGATTGAACTAGGTATGAAGATACCGACGATCGAATCCCGGGCAAGTAACATACCGATGACAAAGGGAATGACGTATATATGTTGTCATTACGGTTTCACCGATAAAGATCTTCGTAGAATATGTAGGAACCAATATGAGCATCCAGGTTCCGCTGTTGGTTATTGACCGGAGAGGTGTCTCGGTCATGTCTACATAGTTCTCAAACCCGTAGGGTCCGCACGCTTAACGTTCGATGACGATTTGTATTATGAGTTATGTTTTTTGGTGACCGAAGATTGTTCGGAGTCTCGAATGAGATCACGGACATGACGAGGAGTCTCTAAATGGTCGAGAGGTAAAGATTGATATATTTGACGATAGTATTCGGACACCAAAAGTGTTTCGGAATGTATCGGGTTCGTATCGGAGTACCGGGGGGGTTACCGGCACCCCCGGGGGAAGATATGGGCCATATGGGCCATAGGAGGGAGGCAAGTCAGCCCACAAGGGGTGGCGCCCCACCCCCAAGGGAGGAGTCCGAATTGGACAAGGGGAGGGGGGCGGTGCCCCCCTTTCCTTCTCCTCCTCTCTCTCCTTCCCCCTTTCCCCTTCCGGTAAAAGGAAAGGGGAGGGGGGCGAATTGGACTAGGAGTCCAAGTGGGACTCCTCCCACTTGGGGCGCGCCTAAATCTGGGAGTGGTTTTGGAAAAACTGGTTTAAACGGTTTGGTTTTTTATTATGGGCTTGATTGGTTTAGGTTTTATTGGGCTGAAGCTTTCTTAAGTTCGGTTTGGTTTGGGTTTGGAGGGAAACCAGTTTGGGTTAGCTGGTTATGGGCTGAAACCAGCAGATGTATTATGGGCTACAAACTGTGGGTACAACCTGATTCGTTGTATTGGTTCGTTGCCTTCGACTGCTCCCCAACCCAACCCACGCGCCGCCCCCTGTCTTTTCCCTTCGACTGCTCCCCAACCCAACCCACGCGCCGCCCCCCTGTCTTTTCCCCCGCGCCGCCGCCCGCCCGCCCGCTGTCTCTACCCCCTCGCCACCCCTTCCTCGCGCCGCCGCCTCGCCGTCACCCTCCGGCGCCGGCCCCTCCTCGGCATAGCATGAGCTACCTAGAGCTGGCCCTCCCATCAGTGCTGCTGCCCCTCCCCGCCCGCTAGGGTTGAGGTCGTCGGGCCGTCTCCGCCGCGCCACCTTCCCTCCGCCGGCAGGTAGCGCTCTCCCTCTCTCTCTCTCTCTCTCTCTCTCTCTCTCTCTCTCTCTCTCTCTCTCTCTCTCTCTCTCTCTCTCTCTCTCTGACCGGCCTGTTTCTTCTCTTTTGACCAGGTTCTGCTCCTCCTGCGGCAAGGTCTTGGTCCTCCACTTGCTCCTCCAAGGTGCTCCGGCGGCAAGGTGCCCGTCCCCTCCTCGTCTGCAGCAACAACAGCAGCAACCAGGTATGCAACAACAAATAACCACTTTGATTTGTTCTCTGTACATGTTCGGTTCAGGTTCAGTTTCAGTTTGCATCTGTCCATTACAATAGTTTGCAAATTTATTTGAATGCAATTTTTATGGACACGGCAGCAAGTGTATGAGATGCAGTTTGTTCTTCCTTGTGAAGAGCTTTGATGATAAAAGTAGCATTTTTAAGCTGCAGCTTAGGGTTACAGGAGTTTGTATTAGCACCAAAATTCTCAGTAGGAACAAAATTGCATTCAAATACAGGGGCAATAGGACCAAAATCTGTGGCGCTTTAAGACATCTGCAGGGTCTCTAACATGACAACTTCAAATATTTGACACTCGTTGCTTCCCAGATTAGATTGTACTTCTCTACTGAATCCGGCTTTCATTTGTTCAAGTATTTGGCGCTAGTTGCTTCTCAGTTTAGATCCCATATCTGTACTGAATCATCCTTCTATTTGACACTCGTTGCAATATGTAGAAGTGATGGAATTCTCCTGCTGAGGCGAGTACAGTGTCCAATGTTTTGGTTTGCCGATATTCTTTTTGAGAAACTTTGTAGCGACATTGGTCAATCTCTAGAGCAGGAATTATGTGTCTCGGTTCCTTACATCTTCATTGATCAAGCTACACAAATACACTATGTGATAAACTATTTTATTTATGTATTTCATGTCACCGAGAGAGGGCAATAAAACATGTCATGCAAATTGTAGTTTGTTCTTCCTTGTGAAATGCTCACATTGCTCAGGTTCGACTATTTCCCTTGCTCAAGTTTCTCATTGCATGGAGTGTATGTATCTGTACTAAGACTAGAACAGAGTAGCACAGAGTATTCTGTAATGGAATTTTCTCAGTAAGAAATATTAGCAAGACTGTAAGATATGCAATTTAATCGTTAGATGGTAAAGCTTAGTTCACAATTACAAATTCTTTGTTAGGAATAGTGACTTTTACTGCTACTAGTACTAGTATTAACCTGCTTGCACCTTGCATCTGCATTCACAGGCCACGCACCAAGGACGGGAAAAACACACCAACCCAGACCACTCGACCGATCGATCAGTCACTGTAGTAATTACTCACTAGTAATTTGAGGCATGTCTACATCAAAGGGTTCGGAGAGTGCTGATTCCATGGATGAGGATACGAGTCAAGTACCACATGCTAGAAGGTCCAAGGTATGGGAGCATTATGAAGTAGATCTGGTTCTCGTAGATGGTGATCTCAAGGCTATGTGCAAATACTGTGGAGTGCAACTTCACACCAAGTTTGGGACAAGCAGTTTGAGGACCCATATTGCAGAGGCTTGCCGATCAATTCCGGATGCTTGCAGGAAGAGGTTTTTGTTGACCATGAAAAAAAACCATCTGAAAGTCTGTTTGTGTTTGATGAAAAAGTTTGTCGTGAACTCATGGTCAAGTATTGCGTCCATGCTGAGATCCCCTTTCTTAAGTTTGAAGATCCCCACCTCCAGCCATGGATTGACTCAATGCAGCCGGCGTTTCAAATCAAGGGTTGTCACACAATTCATGATGATGCAGTGAAGATGTATAAGGGAATGAAGAAAGATATTGAAGTAGAGCTACAAAATTTGGATTCTCGCATTTGCTTAACATCTGACATGTGGACATCATCACAGGACTTGGGCTACATGTGCATCACCGCCCATTATATCAATGCAGAATTCAACTACAAGAAGAAGACCATAAGTTTCGCAGAAGTGAAGTATCCCCACACAGGCTATGTGATAGAGGAAGAAATAGTTCGTTGCTTAACAGAATGGGGCATAAGAGGCAAATTATTCACTTTGACACTAGATAATGCTAGCAATAATACTAATGCATGTGAGGAGTTGATAAAATATCACAAACATGAGCTGCTCCTTGAAGGTCAACATTTGCATGTCAGGTGTTGTGGGCACATTCTTAATATCTTGGTTCAGGATGGAATGAAAATAATCCATGAAGCTATTGACATGATACGTGAGCTGATGAAGTATATTGACTCTTCTCCTTCAAGACTTCAAGATTTCAATACAATTGCAAGTGGGATGGGTCTGCGTGCAAAGAAAGGCATCTTTGTTGATACACCAACCAGATGGAACTCAACCTGGAAAATGCTTGTAGAAGCATTGACGTACAAATCTGTTCTCACTAGTTATGCCAACAGAAAGATGATAGATTCTCCAAGTGAGGAGGAATGGGAGAAGGCAAAAGCTATTTGTGAGTTTCTAAAAGCTTTTGAAGAGCTTACTTTGATTGTTTCAGCTCATAGGAAGCCAACTTCACATAAGTTTCTGCTAGTTGTGCTTTCTATTCGCCATGCATTGAAAGATCCGGGTTGGCAGACCTCTGATGTGTTGAAGGAATTGGCGGCAGTGATGCAAACGAAGCTTGATAAATATTGGGATCCCGAGGAGAAGGAGAATGCAGATCCTAACCGTCGTAGAAAAAGCAAGGGCATTGAGTTTAACCATGCACTTGTCATTGCTACATTCCTGGATCCAAGGAGGAAAGAAGATTACTTGGATTTCTTTTATTGCAAGTTGTCTACCGACGGGGAGCAAATTACAAAACAAGTGGAGATTGCTTTAGAATGGGTGAGAAAGTATGTCAAGGAATATGAGCTACTTGCAGCGACAAGCACTGCACACTCGACACCTTCTAGTCAAGGCAATACCATTATTGGATCACCTGTTGGAGGGAAAAGGAAGTTGGAAGAAGAGTTTGCCCAGCACAAGTCTCGTCGGAGGTCACGTGTACACAAATCCGAGCTTGATGCATACTTGGAAGAAGCATCCGAGAAGGTCGGTGATGACTTTGATGTCTTGGGTTGGTGGAAGAGGCATGGCGAAAAGTTTCCTATATTGGCATCTATGGCCCGTGACTTTCTTGCAATTCCTTTGAGCACAGTGGCATCTGAATCAGCCTTCAGTTGTGGTTAGTGATATGCTAGAAGTGCTTGTTTGTGCTAAAGATTGGTTGTTCAAACCAAAGGAGGGTGAGTTAACCGCTTACATTTTGGTTCTACTACTTGTGTAGAATGGGATATATAAAACCTACAGTATAGAAGTAGTATAGAAGTGTTGATATGCCTTTAAATTAATATTTTGTTTCATTTGCAGGAGATGGACAGTAAGGACGCAGCTAAAAGTTTGGAACCAATCAAAGGTAAAAAGATAATCCTGATCATCCATATATATATATATATATATATATATATATATATATATATATATATATATATATATATATATATATATATATATATATGCAATGGCTAGTGAAGTTTCGAAGTTGGTGGCCAAGTTGGCTCTTTAGAAAATCCTGATCATCGATAAAATGCTAGACACAAGTTGACACAAATTGTTATGTTTATAAGTCTACCTTTTTGTGATGTTGCACAAGTTAGTGGCACCTCTTTGGTGTCCGTTCTTTATTTTACTAGAAAAGGCTAGAGAATCACATCCATGCTCTTGTATATTCCAGGTTATTCACTCTGTCATACGCACCTACTTTACATAGTGTAAAGCAGCCATATGTAATATGTTGCCAAAAATTACATAAACTTGAGATGTTCTCAAACCTGGGAGAAGCTGGAGCATGGCATGAGCAACTAGTGATCCAGACTCATAGTTCTAAAAATTGTATCTTTTCAGATCAAGGTACAAGCTGACTACTACCTCTATGAGAACTCGGTGACATCCATCATTGGCAGATGGCGTAACGCAATCCCGGCTTGGAATCCATTATCAGCCTTAATTCAGCTCCGTTTGTTATTACCTATGTACTTCAAGTGCTGGTAGTGCAGAATGTGTAAGCTATCAAGTGTAATATTTGTGCTTCAAAATTTGTGTTTTGTACATGTTATGAAGCTGTCAAGTGTTCATGTTATGAAGCTGTCAATTGTTCATCAAGTTAAGTGTTGGTAGTGCAGAATATGTAAGCTGTCAAGTGCAATGTCTGTATATGTTATTAAGCTGGTGCTATGTTTTAGCAGTGAAGTGCAGGATCGTACATATATTGAGCTGAACATGTATGGGTGGGGAACTGATATAGAACCATAGGCTAAAACCATAGTTCCTAGAATGGGTTAGTTTGGTTTTGGGGAATTTATCATGTAGTTTAGTTTGGGCTGGGTGCCAACGCCAATTACGTGGGGTTAGTTTGGTTCAGTTTCCAAAACATCATCACGTGGGTTCAGTTCAGGTTTGGTTTGGTTAACCACCCATTCTCAGATTTAGGCGCGCCTAGGCCGGCCTCCTCCCCTCTCCCTTCTTTGTTGAGTAAATAGGCAATTTCTCGATTAAATTAGTCCATGAGTAAATCACTAGCATGGCATTGACACATATAAACGCATACTGATATTCAATCAAACTAGCACATACTACGCTAATTGCAGAAAGATCTACGTATAACGCTAGCATGGCTAAAACAGAAAACAGTAGGAGTGGGATAAACGAGTTATACCCTCCAGTAGGCCATGCAGAGGCCGCGGCTTTGGTGGCAGCGGCGTCCTCGGCGGCCTTCTTGTCAGCTTCAGCTTTCCCGGCGGCGGCACGTTCGGCGTCGGTGGACATGGTGATGATGAAGGCGACGCAGACGTAGAGGAAGTAGATGATCAGAAGTGAGCAGTCGCGTAATCGCTGCCCAAAAACCTATTCGCCCCTCACCCCGTACAGGAACCAGAAGGGCGTGGTTTCGGAGACCTGCTCTCCCGTCGACCGTGTACGCGGCGGACGGGATGGAGTCACCGGCGGCAGTAGCAGCAAGGGAACGACGGTGGGCGTGTGCGTGGAGCAGATGTGATCTGTTCGTGGCGGCTAGGGTTAGGAGACACCGCACACTTATATAGGCGCAGCTGTGTGGAGAGACGTGGGCTCGACCCACGTCCGAGTCTGTGACAGCCCACGATCCGACGTCTCAGATCATGGCCCAGCTGTCAGAGAACTCTTCGTTAGTGACTGGCAAAAATAAGCGCGTAGGTGTGAGCTCGGCTCGGCTCAATCCCGCAACCCGCGGCGCGGCGCGTCGCGTCGTGACGAGGCGAGGCGGGCGGCGGAGGAGGAGTGCGCGAGGGCCTCTTCTCTTCTCAAGCTCCAATAGCATGTAGAAGAGAAACCCTTATAATTAAGGAGGTCCAACTCCTCTTCCACTTCCGGGGTGGGACTAAACTTCCCACTACACCTAGTGCCATATAACCCACATGGGCCCTTAGAGATTTTCCAGAAATTGCTATATGGGCCTAGAGCCCATCTCAAATTTCAGCAATCCCCCACCAGATCTCGAGGGCCCATTGTGTCCTCTGTTCCAATTACTGTTTCGATATACCAGTGTTTCAGTGAAGACCTGTTAATGTTGAGCTTCACCTAGAGCAAGTAGGTACACTCCTTCACAACTGAACAATGGACTATGCCTTGAATTGTCAGTTTGGCGTAAAGAAGTTTCACCACATGTCTCACTAGTACTGGGCTGCCGAAGGCTGACCCCTCGGGTGGAGCATATAAGTCACACTCCTGGCCTATTCATGAGCTTACTAGAGATCACCCCAATCTCATAGACTCTGACCAGCAGTCGGGCTCATATAGGTGTGTTCCTCCAAAGATCGCTCTGTAGGATAGCATCTTGCTTATATAAGCTTCGGAACACATTAAGACAGTAGTCATCCTACCATACAGTATCGAGAGTATTGCATCTCCAACGGAGTGGGTTAGTATAGTTACTCTCCTCAGTTCACCACTGGCTTGTTTTCCAAGGTCCTAATTCACGGGATCTCCGATCACATAGGTTGGGTTACTACCATGGCAACTCATGTGGGTCTTATACCCATCTCCCTCGATGCATTATCTATCACAACACGTGATAGCCCTTTCGTAAAGGGATCTGCCAGATTCTTAGCCGTATGGACATAGTCCAACGCTATCACTCCGGAGTTTCTTAATTTTCTGACAGCTTTTAATCTCATTCTTATGTGTTTGGTGGACTTCATGTTGTCCTTTGAACTCTTCACCTTGGTGATGACAGTCTGATTCTCACAGTTCATAAGGACAGCCGGAACCGGTTTATCAACCAATGGCAAGTCCATCAAAAGATCTCGAAGCCATCTCGCTTCAACACCAGATGTGTCTAATGCCGTTAATTCTGCTTCCATTGTCGATCTCGTTAAGATCGTTTGCTTGCAAGACTTCCAGGAAACAGCGCCACCTCCAAGAGTAAACATATACCCAGTTGTGGCCTTCATCTCATCAGCATCAGAGATCCAATTTGCATCACTATACCCTTCAAGTACCGACGGGTCTCCGGTATAGTGAAGTCCATAGTTCATAGTACCTTTCAGATAGCGCATAACTCGTGCAACAACATGCCAATGTACATCACCCGGTTTGGAAACAAACCGGCTCAGCTTGCTCACAGCAAACGCGAAGTCGGGCCTCGTTGTGCTCGCTAGGTACATCAGTGAACCAATGATTTGAGAGTATCTCAACTGATCTATAGCTGTGCCTTTGGACTTTCGAATCAACACGCTAGGATCATATGGTGTTTGAGATGGTGTGCAATCCGAATATCCAAAACGACTCAACACCTTCTCAACATAGTGGGATTGCAGAAGTGTAATCCCACCCTCATTATCTCTCGGTAGCTTGATGTTCAAGATAACATCAGCCACACCAAGGTCTTTCATCTCAAAGTTCTGAGACAGAAACAACTTGACCTCCTCAATGACTTTGAGGTTGGTTCGGAATATCAGTATGTCATCAACATACAAGCACAGTATAACTCCTTCGCCCCCACCATGGCGATAGTATACACATTTGTCAGCCTCATTAACAACGAAACCAACAGATGTCAGAGTTGTATTAAACTTATCATGCCATTGCTTAGGTGCTTGCTTCAGGCCATATAAAGATTTCAGCAACCTACACACCTTTCTTTCCTGACCATCTATCACAAAGCCATCTGGCTGTTGCATGTAGATTTCCTCGTTTAGCTCTCCATTCAGAAAAGCCGTCTACATCCATCTGGTGGACGAGAAGACCATGCGAGGCTGCCAACGAGAGTAATACTCGAATGGTGGTCAGTCTAGCCACAGGTGAATAAGTGTCGAAGAAATCTTCCTCTTCTTTCTGGTCATAGCCCTTGGCCACAAGCCTAGCCTTGTACTTTTCAATCGTACCATCGGGCCTAAGCTTCTTCTTGAACACCCACTTACATCCTAATGGTTGGCAACCATAGGGACGTTCAGTGATCTCCCATGTCCCGTTAGCCATGATGGAATCCATCTCATTACGGACCGCATCCTTCCAGTAGTCAGCTTCTGGAGAGGCATACGCTTCTGAAATAGAAGTGGGAGTATCATCCACGAGGTACACGAAGAAATCATCACCAAAGGTCTTTGCAGTCCTTTGTCTCTTGCCCTACCAAGGGTTTCCTCGTCATCCTCCTCAGGATTTTCATCATGTGTTTGTTCATAATATTCCATAGGGATGGCAGGTTCAGGAGTCTCCTCAGATTCTTGTCTAGAAGTGCTTTGCATATCTCTCATAGGAAAAATATCCTCGAAGAATGTAGCATCCTTAGACTCCATAATTGTACCGACCTTCTGGTCAGGTACCTCAGATTTCACTACTAGAAATCTATAGCCAACGTTGTTCTTAGCGTAGCCCAAATTAACGCAGTCCACAGTCTTGGGTCAAAGCTTACGCTTTTTGGGGATCGGCACATTCACTTTCGCCAGACAGCCCCAAGTGCGCAAGTACGAGAGTGTTGTCCTTCTCTTTGCCCATTTCTCATAGGGAGTGATCTCATTATCCTTTGTCGGAACTTTATTCAGGACATGACATGCCGTCAATATAGCCACCCCCCACCATGCCTTGGATAAACCCAATGTATCTAACATTGCGTTAACCAAATCAGTTAGAGTACGGTTTTTCCGCTCGGCAACCCCGTTTGACTGGGGTGAATAGGGAGGCGTCCTCTCATGAATAATGTCGTGTTCCACACAGAAGGAATCAAACTCACTCGAGAAGTACTCTCCACCACGATCTGACCGGACTCGTTTAATTTTCTTTTCAAGTTGATTCTCAACTTCTGCCTTATAGATTTTAAAGTAGTGTACAGCCTCATCTTTAGTATTTAACAGATACACATAGCAATATCTAGTGGAATCATCTATCAATGTCATGAAGTATTTCTTTCCACCTTTAGTCAACACATCATTCATCTCACAAAGATCAGAATGTATGAGTTCTAATAGTGCCAAGTGTCTCTCCTCCGCGGCCTTGTGAGGCTTGCGAGGTTGCTTAGCTTGCACACATGAAAGACACTTAGAACCTTTGGCTAAATTAAAACTCGGGATCAAATCCAACTTGGCTAGCCGCGTCATAACACCGAAACTAATGTGACAAAGACGTGAATGCCAAACTTCAGATTCATTAACATTCGAATGAACATGGTTCACGACTTTATTACAAAAATGTGCGAGGGAAAGGCGGAACATCCCTCCGCTCTCATAACCTTTTCCAACTAAGAGTCCATATTTCGCAACAACTAATTTATTAGACTCGAAAACCAACTTAAACCCTTCTCTACATAGAAGGGAGCCACTAACGAGGTTCTTCTTGATGGCGGGGACATGCTGCATGTTCTTCAGCTGCACGATCCTTCCCGAAGTAAACTTCAGATCGACCGTGCCAACACCATGAACAGAAGCACTCGCGCCATTCCCCATCAATACGGACCCATGGCCTGTGACCTGCTAAGAAGTGAACAATGACATGTCAGCACACACATGTACACTTGCACCTGTGTCCACCCACCAATCGGTGGGCTGAAACACTGAAAAAACAGTAAATAAATTACCGTACCCAGGTGCACCATTCTCATTGTTGTCCACAATCATGTTGACGGACTTGGAGTCCTGTCCTGACTTCTTGTACTTGTTTGGGCACTTGTTGGCCCAATGTTCAACCGAACCACAAGTAAAGCAGCCCTCGTCCTTCTTGTTCCTCTTGAAGGTCTTCTTACCCTTCTTCTTAAAGTCGGTATTGTGTTGGACACCGTTCTTTCCCTTGGGCTTGTGGGAGTTGAAGTTCTTCTGGTTCACCATGTTGGCGACAGAAGTCCCTTCGGCCCCTTTTCCGTGCGAGTCCTTTGCCCTTGAATTCTGCTCAACACTCAGATGGCCAATGACATCCTCCACAGAGAATTCATGCCTCTGATGTTTCAGAGTGGTGGCAAAGTTCCTCCAGGAATTAGGGAGCTTAGCGATTATGCAGCCCGCGACAAACTTGCCCGGTAACTCACACTTAAGAAGTTCAAGCTCCTTAACAATGCATATTATCTCATGATTCTGCTCCAATACAGGATGGTTTTCAACCATCTTGTAATCGTGGAACTGCTCTATAATATACATCTCGCTTTCGGCATCGGCTGCCCCGAACTTAGATTTGAGCGCCTCCCACAAGTCCTTGGTGACATGCACATGTAAATATGCGTCGACCAGTTTATCTCCGATCACGCTAAGAACTGCTCCGAGAAACACAACGGTAGCCTCCTTGAACGCCTTCTCCTGTTCAGGAGCAATTGTTCCCGTGGAGACACCGGTCACCCAGAACACGTTCATAGCCGTGAGCCATAACGTGGTCTTAGTCTGCCAACGCTTAAAGTATGTACCGGTAAACTTATCGGGTTTTAGTGCAGCGGCAAAGCCACTTGCCGAAAAATTCCCTCCAAATAATAGGTTTTTGGATTGTTGAGTAAATAGGCAATTTCTCGATTAAATTAATCTACGAGTAAATCACTAGCATGGCATTGACACATATAAACGCATACTGATATTCAGTCAAACTAGCACATACTACGCTAATTGCAGAAAGATCTACGTATAACGCTAGCATGGCTAAAACAGAAAATAGTAGGAGCGGGATAAACGAGTTATACCCTCCAGTAGGCCATGCAGAGGCCGCGGCTTTGGTGGCAGCAGCGGCGTCCTCGGCGGCCTTCTTGTCAGCTTCAGCTTTCTCGGCGGTGGCACGTTCGGCGTCGGTGGACATGGTGATGATGAAGGCGACGCGGACGTAGAGGAAGTAGACGATCGGAAGTGAGCAGTCGCGTAATCTCTGCCCAAAAACCTATTTGCCCCTCACCCCGTACAGGAACCAGAAGGGCGTGGTTTCGGAGACCTGCTCTCCCGTCAACCGTGTACGCGGCAGACGGGATGGAGTCACCGGCGGCAGCAGCAGCAAGGGAACGACGGTGGGCGTGTGCGTGGAGCAGATGTGATCTGTTCGTGGCGGCTAGGGTTAGGTGTGAGCTCGGCTCGGCTCAATTCCGCAACCCGCGGCGCGGCGCGGCGCGTCATGACGAGGCGAGGCGGGCGGCGGAGGAGGAGTGCGCGAGGGCCTCTTCTCTTCTCAAGCTCCAATAGCATGTAGAAGAGAAACCCTTATAAGGAGGTCCAACTCCTCTTCCACTTCCGGGGTGGGACTAAACTTCCCACTACACCTAGTGCCATATAACCCACATGGGCCCTTAGAGATTTTTCAGAAATTGCTATATGGGCCTAGAGCCCATCTCATATTTCAGCATTCTTTATATACGAGGGCGGAGGGCGCCTCTAACACACATCAATTGTTCTAAGCCGTGTGCGGCGCCCCCCTCCACAGTTTACTTCTCCAGTCATATTCACGTAGTGCTTAGGCGAAGCCCTGCGCGAATCACTTCACAATCACCATCACCACGCCGTCGTGCTGAGGGAACTCTCCCTCGACACTTTGCTGGATCAAGAGTTCGAGGGACGTCATCGAGCTGAACTTGTGCAGAACTCGAAGGTGCCGTACGTTCGGTGCTTGATCGGTTGGATCGCGAAGACGTTCGACTACATCAACCGCGTTAAGTAAACGCTTCCGCTTTCGGTCTACGAGGGTACGTGGACACACTCTCCCCCTCTCGTTGCTATGCATCTCCTAGATAGATCTTGCGTAATCGTAGGAATTTTTTTGAAATTGCATGCTACGTCCCCAACAAATTTATCTCCGGTGAGAGAGGTGCTTTGTGGTAGGTTCAATCTTGCGGTCTCCTCACCTCATGATAGAAGGGGTAGCGAGACACGTATTTGTATTACTGCTATTAAGGATAAAATGATGGGGTTATATCCTATTGCTTGGTCTTATTTTGTCTACATTATGTCATCATACTTAAAGTATTACTCTGTTTGTCATGAACTTAATACCTAGAGAGGCAATCATAGAAGCGCTCTCGAAGTGAAGTAATAGTAGTAGGCGTCAGTAAGTTTAACGGTCTACTTGTCTCGGACATAATGCCTATGTATATGCTTAGGTATGCATGATGTTTCTGTTCTGATCAAGATCTACGTGTTGATAGTTTTAGGCTTTAAGTCAACGTATGTGCAGTGCATAGTGTTGGTGATTGTACTCCAACTCTTATGGAGTTTCTTGACAAATTTTGTTTGTGGTCCTGTTCTCTTTAGTCCTCTTCTTGTTTTTCTTTTTAGAAAAAGTAGCTAATTCTTTGAGGTCGGCTGGTCTATGTCAACTTTAGGAGAATTTTGCAGGGGTCTTGTATTACATTACAGAGGGAGTATCTTTTAGGACGCCCTAAGCCCCTAACACAAGTACTTTCAAGAAAATGAAAAACAAGCTGGCCAATGACACTCCGATGAGCTAGCAGCAGGATGTCGTCGACGGAGATCTTCTCCATGCATATCTTCTTTAGTACGTAAGCATTATTACATGTTACAAGTTCCTCTACAATGAATGACTGAATGAATGAAAGGCACACAAGCAGAATAGGAAGGAGCAAAAGAAAGAAAATAAAATAACAAAACCCTTTCTACACCCCCAGCTTGGCTCAGCTTCTTCTTCTCCTTTGACTTCTTCTCCTTTTGAGTTAAACCTGCAAAAAAGATGAAAGGCCGGAGCATTTAAGGGGCACCAGCTGGTTTCCAACAGACTCGTGCAGTAGCACCTGTTGCCGCACCAGCTATCGTACACACTGTGGTGGCGCCCGTGTTGTACGAGATGGATTGGGCCTTTATATCCCTCTCTTCTCATGTGGGAGATGACATAAAGAGTAGATTGATTAACACTATCTAAACATGATACATTAAAGTGGTACCTAGTTAGTTGGTTAGTTATAGGATCGGACCAATAATATAAACATTTTGATGAAGATGGATAGGTGTTGCTGGAATTAGTGAGAGATGGCAATCACCTTCATCCACTACTGGAAATTCCTTTTTTGCTGAATGTTGCCGTTTTTGTTGTGTTCCGATTCTGATCCATTCCACGGGCGGTTGGCAAATTAAGATGGTCTTTGCCACTGCAATGTCAACCTGCATGCATTTTTGGATGGTTATTTGTGATGCCTCCACTTGAGTGAACATGCTATGTTGTTGTCTCTGCCTTGCTCGCTGGTTTGACAAATTATGAAATGTTAGCTATGCTATTTGTTCATTTCCGGTATCAGTTTTGTCATGTTTCAGATAAAGAGAGAGCATTAGATCCAGTTAAATTTAGTTAACACTGTAGATAAACAACCTTTTCCCTGTACTTCTTCTCTTGAAAAAGAGATAACACTGCAGTTTCTGTGTTTCAGAGAAAGAGATAGTGTAGATCAAGTTAAATTAGATAAAACTGCAGATAAGCAATCTATTTTCCTGTACTTCATCTCTTGAAAAATGTTCTGTCAGTTTTTCAGAATATAGCTAACATTGCAACCAAACATGCATCCAGGCATGGTGATCCTGGGCATCGGTCAAACATCTGGCATAACATTCCGTCTGCCGTGTCGCCAGTGGCATACATACATGCAGGAATATCTGTGATTAGTTTACATCTTTGTATAAGAGAAAAGCATCTCGATCGATCTTGTGTCAGACGCACCTGATATATGGCTCCAGTTTACACACAACTGAAGAAGAAAAATGTTACTGCATGATGAAAACAAATAAGCAAGTGGGTCATGCACCTGAAGAAGATTCACTTGTTTCCTCGAGTAAAATCAGACTACCAACCGACTCTATTTAGTTAGACAAACAAGCAGGTAGAAGCTTCATGCTATGCTACCATAATAATATAAGTCAGCAACCACCAGTAGTAATTAACCAGAGAACAAGACCAAAGCAGATTAATCAACACAGAAATGCTTAAAAGTCTTAGTTGGACAGGTTATAGTTGGACATCTTACATATATAACCAGATGCAGATACATAGCATAAGTCATAGTTGGACACCTTGCATATAGAGCCAAACACAATGCAGAAATACTACTATAGGGAGCAGCTCTTAAAAGATTCGTTCGGTGTCAGGCTCTCCGTTCAGTCCTACTTGTGTGAACGCAACCTCTGGTTCGTCCCTTTCAAAATCCCTTTCGATAGCTGCAAGCATCTCCATGTCCGAAGCAAGACGGGACCAAGCAACAGAGATCTCCACCTCAGCACCGAGGAGGGGCAGCATCTACCACGAACTATGTTGCATTCTTGGGCATCGAAGTAGACCTGAGCTTTTGCAGGGACAATGCCGGGTGGTGCATAGGCCTGTATTTCAACTTCCAGGTGTCCGCTTGGTTCTACAGAAACAACTTGCCTTGACAGATAAAGGTATCCATTTGAATTCGCAGGTCTTCTCCCATCTTTTGAATCAAGCAGCAAGATTTCCCCAGATGAAGGCTCGGCAACGTACTTGAGTTCACCATCACTGTCCTCCACAAGTTCCCGTGATACCGGGGAGCAAGCAACCCGAACACCATGTCCAAAAGGCCACAACCCGCCGTATTTGATGACACGTACGCCCAAGATGGTGGCCTGGACCGAACCTAGAAATCGCTCCGGTCGTAACTCCGTCGTGCAGAAGCAGTTCTCAAAGCAGATCGTGGATACACCAATACGACATCGGATTTAACGGTATGTATCGGTGATCAACGGCCTGTCCCGAGACTTCACGCTGCCTTTCACCATAAGCTGGACCTCATAGACCGCACGAGACAGGCCGATCAGGCGCAGATAAGGATCCTGCGTGCAAAATCATCATCATATCAAGCACCGCACTGATTAATACTCAACAAGGGAGGACACAGGCAGCAACATCCCAAAAGGAAAATGGAGAGCAAATTAATACACCAGCAACCGTACATCTTGAGTGAGTTTTTGGGAGTTGTTCCTATCACAAAAGAAGAGAAGGTGACGGTTGTAGTCCGCGGTATCACGAGCAGCGACCACCCCATACACGGACGATGGAAATTTGAAGCCGCCTTTCACTTCCATGAGCTTGAAGGAGAAGATCTGCACGACAGATTCTATGTCAGCACCGCATGGGATGCGCCCAGGTGCCAAGTTTGCAAACTGCATGGAACTCAGTGTCGCTGCACCCAAGTAAATCTGATGTGAGAAATCTAACATGAACTGATACGTACTACTAGATTTTCCCAGAGTAAATCCCCTATTCACTTGTTAAGGAAGGACGATCGGTAAAGGTAAACTAATGAAACAAGAGTGAGGAAACAAAGCCACAGGTTTAGTTACTACTCACTCTTGTTAAGGAAGTGGCCGCTGCGCCGGCTAAACGCAGTCTCCCAGTCATGACGGAAGAAATCAAACATGTCCTTCTCAATGGCCATCGCCCTGGCCTCCTTGGCTAATTGTTGCTCTGTTTTGCCCCTGTCTATCTCATCGTCGTCGACACCATCAGCGTCAGCTTGAGCATGGCCATCATCGTTTATGGGCACTTTTGCCGTTGTGTTGGTGAGAATGGGATTAGGTTTGACCGTTTGAGTACCAAATTCTCTGATACATCTGTAACTTGGACATCTGCCTCCATCACTGCCTCTGCATCAATCTCTGACATTGGTGTAGGGCCGGTGATCCTTCGGACTTCCTCCTCCTCCATGGCTGGCTTGCCCCACTCCATCTCATCCTCTTCCTCCTCATCACCGCAGCCATCAGCACTACCATCACAATCATCTTGAATTGGATCTGCTCCTATTGTCAAACCGAGATCATTCACATGCTTCTCCAAGGGGTCAGTCGGATCAGATATCGCGGGGGAACTGTGGGCAGTTCCGGCGGTTATCCCCAGACGCTTGCGCAAGACCTTGATACGATTGCTGACAAAACCAAGTCCCTTCTGTGTGTCCAATCTACAGTACGAGTTGGAAGAATCAAACCTCTCCTTCATCAGCGTATTGCGGAGCTCCGTGAAGAACTCGAGCTCATCAGCAAGGTCAGCTCGATTCTTCTTGGGACGAGACTGTACGATCTCCCCTTCCTTCTGCATCTCCCTCTTTTGCCGGGCCGCCAGCCCGCCACCCGCCGTCGCTCGCCTTTTGTGGTTTCTCTCGCCGCCGCCTGGTCCTAGCTTAGGGTTTCCCTGAAAGAGGTTTCTTTTTTCCTGAGTGATTCTAGGAAAACTTTGGGCTCATCAGTGTGGGTGTGGGGTGGCCATACCTTTCGTCTCACTCTCAAAATAATTGCTTGTAGTAGTGGTTTGCTGCTTAATTAGTAAGTATCTGTACCACAAAATGCTAGGGTTGAATGCAATTGAAGTTCTTTTGCTAACTCGTAGATGACGAAAAGTAACAACTTGATGCTGCAGCTCAGAGGCATATATCAGACCAGTGAAGAGAGAAGCGTAAGAATACCGTATAGCACTTGTATCATCAGAAAAGTGAAGATGCAATTTGATGTTTTTGCAAGTTCCAACTTCTCGTTATTTTGTTAAATACAAAGTTCATTTCAAGTCAAGTTTAACAGCTCATACATCCCAATAAGACTTGCTTAATGCACGCATCTTACGAATGGTTGTACTGATGTATTGATATTATATTATATAAAAGTTTTATAGTTCAATGGCTGGTTACCAACTGAAGGTCTATCCCAAATCAAGTCCAAGTAGGTCAAAACAATCAGCCATTTGCTTCCTCCCATAGAAATTTCCTGCTAATTATGTCTTATGCCTCACCATTGCCTTAACGCACACAACTCTGCTGACAGCAGCACTACAAGTGCAGGCCACAATGTTTTCATGTGCACGGAAGGTGATGATTTCCACTGCTGTAATAGCCTTGAAGCACCTCTTATTGGTTGGGCCCTTTGCAATTATAGCTACCTAAGACACAAAGATATGATGATACTTGTGGTGATTTGGGTAAAAGAACAGGTCATCATTATGTGGGGGTATCTGGACCAAAGAGCAGAGTGATTTCATATCCCTTGCTATTTCGTTCTTACTCTCGAATAAGTACAATTTGTTCTTACTCCTGAATAACCACAAAAAGAACAGAAACTATGAAACACTTTAAGCCACAAAACATGAATCTATGGTTCGTACTTCAGCCTACCAAACCAGCAAAACAACATAGTCACGTCTATTTAAAAATTTACAATGCAAACGGACCTGATAGATTATACAGAAGTATGTAATAGATACAAGAATGCAAAACAGAAAAGAAATACTCCCTCCGTCCAGAAATACTTGTCGGAGAAATGGATGTATCTAGAGTTCTAGACATATTTTAGTTCTACATACATCCATTTTTATCCATTTCTTGTACAAGTATTTTCGGACGGAGGGAGTACTGCAAAACATCTTACATCAGTGAACAGAGGTAGCATATGTTAACCTCAATACAAGTTGGCCTCAAACACATTCTTTCTCAAGCAACTTAAATAAAAATACTACCTTTTGAGCATGGCTAAAATAGTTTAGGCAGAGGGGACAATTATCAAGAAAATACCAGTACTATAATTATGAATTAGTGTACGCACCTTAATATGATCCCAGTCTATGTTAACAACGGCAAGCCTTGTGAGTTTCCTTGTCAATCATAGGTGTCATGCCTCGCCATCAAGTAATGAGCAATGCCACTGAAGAGCACTACATAAAAGAAAACTTGAGCGTGAGCCTGAGCCTGAGAGGATACTTATCAAGAAAATACTAGTACTCTAATTAATGAACTAGTGTACGCACCTTAAGATGATCCCAGTCTATGTTAACAACGGCAAAGCCTTCAAGTAATGAGCAATGCCACTAAAGAATACTGCAGAAAGAAAAACGTTGAGCCTGAGCCTGAGCGTGAGCCTGAGAGGGAAAGGAAGCGAGGAGCCCACCACCGACTTGCCGCCGACGAGGTGCTGCTAGATCCTGAGAGGGGAAGGGGAGGGAGGTAGGGAACCCACCACAGGATTGCTGAACGCGAGATGCCGGGGCCTCGGATTGGGAGGATGCGA
Organism: Triticum aestivum; assembly: GCF_018294505.1. Classification (NCBI taxonomy): domain Eukaryota; kingdom Viridiplantae; phylum Streptophyta; class Magnoliopsida; order Poales; family Poaceae; genus Triticum; species Triticum aestivum. Next base: position 640,747,761 of record NC_057799.1, on the reverse strand, counting down.
CGAGCACAACGCGGGGGCGGAGCTTGGCAACGGATCTGGACCGCCGTCGCCGTCGCCGTCGGCAAGCGAGAGGGAAATTATTGGGGAATTTCAGGGCCTGTGCTGTGCTGCGAAGGGGACACGAAGAAGAAGGATACTTAGAAAAAATAACTACTCCACAAGATCTGGGCCATCCAATTCCAATCCCGCAGTTTTGATTGATTTTTTCTAGTTTTTTTCTACTAGATGCCTAGTTTCTATCCCAGTCTTTCCTCCTGGACTAGAGACACGGATCATCAAACGGACAACACAACATTTATGAACATTCAGACGTGGCCGTGGACAGCCGGACAAAGGGAGGCCATCCAACTTTAGTCACCAAATAAAATGAACACCTACTTTTCATTCTTTTTATGGATTAATTTTTACAAGGCAAAAGAACCCTAAAACAACTAAAAATCATCAACTAGCGGACGATGTGTGACAATCCCGCCTCGTCGTCATTGGCGTCTGGCCTGAACGAGGCGAAGGTGACGACGAAGGCCTCTTGGCAGCATTGTCATGCTGCTTCGAGGCATCGTTGTCCTTCACATCCAAGCCCTCGAAGTGTCGATTGCGCTTCACCTCATTGACGTAGAGCTACCAACGCTCACAACGGATTGAGCGGGCGCTTTCACGAGGCAAGCACAACTCGGTTGACGTAGACGCTCGTCGGGGTCCGCCGCAACCATGGGAGTGACATCAACTTCGGACACACGCTTCCCTCTAGTTGGTCCTCTATCCAGGAGCTGGAGGTTGTGGTCCGCCAGCAGCTGCTTGAACGTGGACACCTATGCCTCCTCCACTGGTGCAGGCGTTAGTTCCTTCTCCTCCACCTCCACCAGCACCCAGTCGTAGTGTTGCCTCGCCTACAGCATGCTGAACTCGGACACCGATGGCTCCTCCACCGACACCTCCTCCATGGCGACTTCCACATGGCCATGGGATTACCATCCTCCTCGTGCTCCTCCATCCCTTCCTCCGAGCGCTCAGGTGAGCTTGGAGGTTTGCCCACATCAATCCGGGCTTGTCTCAGGCTTCCACGTCATGGATCTCCGTCCCGATTCGGGTGTAGCGGGCCAGCATGAGCCTCCGATAGCACATATAGCAAATGACCGGGCCATGGCGATAGCGGACGAGGATGCGGGGGGGGGGGGGGGGGTAGTGTTGGGGAACGTAGTACTTTCAAAAAAATTCCTACGCACACGCAAGATCATGGTGATGCATAGCAACGAGAGGGGAGAGTGTTGTCCACGTACCCTCGTAGACCGACAGCGGAAGCGTTATCACAACGCAGTTGATGTAGTCGTACGTCTTCACGATCCGACCGATCAAGTACCGAACGTACGGCACCTCCGAGTTCTACACACGTTCAGCTCGATGACGTCCCTCGAACTCCGATCCAGCCGAGTGTTGAGGGAGAGTTTCGTCAGCACGACGGCGTGGTGACGATGATGATGTTCCACCGACGCAGGGCTTCGCCTAAGCTCCGCGACGGTATTATCGAGGTGTAATCTGGTGGAGGGGGCACCGCACACGGCTAAAATATCGTATATCAAGTGTGTCCATGGGGTGCCCCCTGCCCTCGTATATAAAGGAGCAAGGGAGGAGGAGGCCGGCCCTAGGAGGGGGCGCACCAAGTGTGGAGTCCTACTAGGACTCCCTAGTCCTAGTAGGATTCCACCTCCCATATGGAATAGGAAAAGAGGAAGGGGAAAAGAGAAGGAAGGAAGGGGGCACCCCCCTTCCCTAGTCCAATTCGGACCAGACCAAGGGGAGGGGTGCGGCCACCCTTGAGGCCCTTTTCCTTCCCGTATGGCCCAATAAGGCCCAATACGTATTCCCGTAACTCTCCGGTACTCCGAAAAATACCCGAATCACTCGGAACCTTTCCGAAGTCCGAATATAGTCGTCCAATATATCGATCCTTACGTCTCGACCATTTCGAGACTCCTCGTCATGTCCCCGATCTCATCCGGGACTCTGAACTCCTTCGGTACATCAACATACATAAACTCATAATAAAACTGTCATCGTAACTTTAAGCGTGCGGACCCTACGGGTTCGAGAACTATGTAGACATGACCGAGACACGTCTCCGGTCAATAACCAATAGCGGACCTGGATGCCCATATTGGCTCCCACATATTCTACGAAGATCTTTATCGGTCAGACTGCATAACAACATACGTTGTTCCCTTTGTCATCGGTATGTTACTTGCCCGAGATTCGATCGTCGGTATCTCGATACCTAGTTCAATCTCGTTACCGTCAAGTCTCTTTACTCGTTCCGTAATACATCATCCCGCAACTAACTCATTAGTCACAATGCTTGCAAGGCTTATAGTGATGTGCATTACCGAGTGGGCCCAGAGATACCTCTCCGACAATTGGAGTGACAAATCCTAATCTCGAAATACGCCAACCCAACAAGTACCTTTGGAGACACCTGTAGAGCACCTTTATAATCACCCATTTACGTTGTGACGTTTGGTAGCACACAAACTGTTCCTCCGGTAAACGGGAGTTGCATAATCTCATAGTCATAGGAACATGTATAAGTCATGAAGAAAGCAATAGCAACATACTAAACGATCGAGTGCTAAGCTAACGGAATGGGTCAAGTCAATCACGTCATTCTCCTAATGAGGTGATCTCGTTAATCAAATGACAACTTATGTCTATGGCTAGGAAACATAACCATCTTTGATTAACGAGCTAGTCAAGTAGAGGCATACTAGTGACACTCTGTTTGTCTATATATTCACACATGTATTATGTTTCTGGTTAATACAATTCTAGCATGAATAATAAACATTTATCATGGTACAAGGAAATAAATAATACTTATTATTGTCTGTAGGGCATATTTCCTTCAGTCTCCCACTTGCACTAGAGTCAATAATCTAGATTACACAGTAATGATTCTTACACCCATGGAGCCTTGGTGCTGATCATGTTTTGCTCGTGGAAGAGGCTTAGTCAACGGGTTTGCAACATTCAGATCCGTATGTATCTTGCAAATTTCTATGTCTCCCACCTGGACTAAATCCCGGATGGAATTGAAGCGTCTTTTGATGTGCTTGGTTCTCTTGTGAAATCTGGATTCCTTTGCCAAGGCAATTGCACCAGTATTGTCACAAAAGATTTTCATAGGACCCGATGCACTAGGTATGACACCTAGATCGGATATGAACTCCTTCATCCAGACTCCTTCATTTGCTGCTTCCGAAGCAGCTATGTACTCCGCTTCACATGTAGATCCCGCCACGACGCTTTGTTTAGAACTGCACCAACTGACAGCTCCACCGTTCAATGTAAATACATATCCCGTTTGCGATTTAGAATCGTCCGGATCAGTGCAAAGCTTGCATCAACGTAACCATTTATGATGAGCTCTTTGTCACCTCCATATACGAGAAACACATCCTTAGTCCTTTTCAGGTATTTCAGGATGTTCTTGACCGCTGTCCAGTGATCCACTCCTGGATTACTTTGGTACCTTCCTGCTAGACTTATAGCAAGGCATACATCAGGTCTGGTACACAGCATTGCATACATCATAGAGCCTATGGCTGAAGCATAGGGGACATCTTTCATCTTCTCTCTATCTTCTGCAGTGGTCGGGCATTGAGTCTTACTCAACTTCACACCTTGCAACACAGGCAAGAATCCTTTCTTTGCTTGATCCATTTTGAACTTCTTCAAAACTTTGTCAAGGTATGTGCTTTGTGAAGTCCAATTAAGCGTCTTGATCTATCTCTATAGATCTTGATGCCCAATATATAGGCAGCTTCACCGAGGTCTTTCATTGAAAAACTCTTATTCAAGTATCCCTTTATGCTATCCAGAAATTCTATATCATTTTCAGTCAGTAATATGTCATCCACATATAATATCAGAAATGCTACAGAGCTCCCACTCACTTTCTTGTAAATACAGGCTTCTCCAAAAGTCTGTATAAAACCAAATGCTTTGATCACACTATCAAAGCGTTTATTCCAACTCCGAGAGGCTTGCACCAGTCCATAAATGGATCGCTGGAGCTTGCACACTTTGTTAGCTCCCTTTGGATCGACAAAACCTTCTGGTTGCATCATATACAACTCTTCTTCCAGAAATCCATTCAGGAATGCAGTTTTGACATCCATTTGCCAAATTTCATAATCATAAAATGCGGCAATTGCTAACATAATTCGGACAGACTTAAGCATCGCTACGGGTGAGAAGGTCTCATCATAGTCAATCCCTTGAACTTGTCGAAAACCTTTCGCAACAAGTCGAGCTTTATAGACAGTAACATTACCATCAGCGTCAGTCTTCTTCTTGAAGATCCATTTATTTTCAATGGCTTGCCGATCATTGGGCAAGTCAACCAAAGTCCATACTTTGTTCTCATACATGGATCCCATCTCAGATTTCATGGCCTCAAGCCATTTTGCGGAATCTGGGCTCACCATCGCTTCTTCATAGTTCGTAGGTTCGCCATGGTCTAGTAACATGACCTCCAGAACAGGATTACCGTACCACTCTAGTGCGGATCTTGATCTGGTTGATCTACGAGGTTCAGTAATAACTTGATCTGAAGTTTCATGATCATCATCATTAACTTCCTCACTAATTGGTGTAGGTGTCTCAGAAACTGGTTTCTGTGATGAACTACTTTCCAATAAGGGAGCAGGAATAGTTACCTCATCAAGTTCTACTTTCCTCCCACTCACTTCTTTCGAGAGAAACTCCTTCTCTAGAAAATTTCCGAATTTAGCAACAAAAGTTTTGCCTTCGGATCTGTGATAGAAGGTATACCCAACAGTCTCCTTTGGGTAACCTATGAAGACACATTTCTCCGATTTGGGTTCGAGCTTATTAGGTTGAAGTTTCTTCACATAAGCATCGCAACCCCAAACTTTAAGAAACGACAACTTTGGTTTCTTGCCAAACCACAGTTCATAAGGCGTCTTCTCAACGGATTTTGATGGTGCCCTATTTAACGTGAATGCAGCCGTCTCTAAAGCATAACCCCAAAACGATAGCGGTAAATCAGTAAGAGACATCATAGATCGCACCATATCTAGTAAAGTGCGATTACGACGTTCGGACACACCATTACGCTGTGGTGTTCCGGGTGGCGTGAGTTGCGAAACTAATCCGCATTGTTTCAAATGTAGACCAAACTCGTAACTCAAATATTCTCCTCCACGATCTGATCGTAGAAACTTTATTTTCTTGTTACGATGATTTTCAACTTCACTCTGAAATTCTTTGAACTTTTCAAATGTTTCAGACTTATGTTTCATTAAGTAGATATACCCATATCTGCTTAAATCATCTGTGAAGGTGAGAAAATAACGATATCCGCCACGAGCCTCAACATTCATCGGACCACATACATCTGTATGTATGATTTCCAACAAATCTGTTGCTCTCTCCATAGTTCCAGAGAACGGTGTTTTAGTCATCTTGCCCATGAGGCACGGTTCGCAAGTACCAAGTGATTCATAATCAAGTGGTTCCAAAAGTCCATCAGTATGGAGTTTCTTCATGCGCTTTACACCGATATGACCCAAACGGCAGTGCCACAAATAAGTTGCACTGTCATTATTAACTCTGCATCTTTTGGCTTCAACGTTATGAATATGTGTATCACTACTATCGAGATTCATTAAAAATAGACCACTCTTCAAGGGTGCATGACCATAAAAGATATTATTCATATAAATAGAACAACCATTATTCTCTGATTTAAATGAATAACCGTCTCGCATTAAACAAGATCCAGATATAATGTTTGTGCTTAACGCTGTCACCAAATAACAATTATTTAGGTCTAATATTAATCCCGAAGGTAGATGTAGAGGTAGCGTGCCGACGGCGATCACATCGACTTTGGAACCATTTCCCACGCGCATCGTCACCTCGTCCTTAGCCAATCTTCGCTCAATCCGTAGCCCCTGTTTCGAGTTGCAAATATTAGCAACAGAACCACTATCAAATACCCAGGTGCTACTACGAGCATTGGTAAGGTACACATCAATAACATCTATATCACATATACCTTTGTTAACCTTGACATCCTTCTTTTCCGCCAAATACTTGGGGCAGTTCCGCTTCCAGTGACCAGTTTGCTTGCAGTAGAAGCACTCAGTTTCAGGCTTAGGTCCAGACTTGGGTTTCTTCTCCTGAACAACAACTTGCTTGCTATTCTTCTTGAAGTTCCCTTTCTTCTTCCCTTTGCCCTTTTTCTTGAAACTAGTGGTTTTACTGACCATCAACACTTGATGCTCCTTTTTGATTTCTACCTCCGCTGCCTTTAGCATTGCGAAGAGCTCGGGAATAGTCTTATTCATCCCTTGCATGTTATAGTTCATCACGAAGCTCTTGTAGCTTGGTGGCAGTGATTGAAGAATTCTGTCAATGACGCAATCATCCGGAAGTTGAACTCCCAGTTGAATCAAGTGATTATTATACCCAGACATTCTGAGTATATGCTCACTGACAGAACTATTCTCTTCCATCTTGCAGCTATAGAACTTATTGGAGACTTCATATCTCTCAATCCGGGCATTTGCTTGAAATATTAACTTCAACTCCTGGAACATCTCATATGCTCCATGACGTTCAAAACGTCGTTGAAGTCCCGGTTCTAAGCCGTAAAGCATGGCACATTGAACTATCGAGTAGTCATCAACACGTGACTGCCAGGCATTCACAATGTCTGCAGTTGCTGGCGCAGGTGGTACACCTAGCGGTGCTTCCAGGACGTAATTTTTCTGTGCAGCAATGAGGATAATCCTCAAGTTACGGACCCAGTCCGTGTAATTGCTACCATCATCTTTCAACTTTACTTTCTCAAGGAACGCATTAAAATTCAACGGAACAACAGCACGGGCCATCTATCTACAATTAACATAGACAAGCAAAATACTATCAGGTACTAAGTTCATGATAAATTCAAGTTCAATTAATCATATTACTTAAGAACTCCCACTTAGATAGACATCCCTCTAATCCTCTAAGTGATCACGTGATCCATATCAACTAAACCATGTCCGATCATCACGTGAGATGGAGTAGTTTCAATGGTGAACATCACTATGTTGATCATATCTACTATATGATTCACGCTCGACCTTTCGGTCTCCGTGTTCCGAGGCCATATCTGTTATATGCTAGGCTCGTCAAGTTTAACCTGAGTATTCCGCGTGTGCAACTATTTTGCACCCGTTGTATTTGAACGTAGAGCCTATCACACCCGATCATCACGTGGTGTCTCAGCACGAAGAACTTTTGCAATGGTGCATACTCAGGGAGAACACTTATACTTTGATAATTTAGTGAAGGATCATCTTATAATGCTACCGTCAAACAAAGCAAGATAAGATGCATAAAGGATTAACATCACATGCAATCAATATAAGTGATATGATATGGCCATCATCATCTTGTGCTTGTGATCTCCATCTCCGAAGCACCGTGCTTGTGATCTCCATCTCCGAAGCACCGTCATGATCACCATCGTCAACGGCACGACACCTTGATCTCCATCGTAGCATCGTTGTCGTCTCGCCAACTTATTGCTTTTACGACTATCGCTACCGCTTGGTGATAAAGTAAAACTATTACATGGCGATTGCATCTCATACAATAAAGCGACAACCATATGGCTCCTGCCAGTTGCCGATAACTCGGTTACAAAACATGATCATCTCATACAACACATTATATCACATCATGTCTTGACCATATCACATCACAACATGCCCTGCAAAAACAAGTTAGACGTCCTCTACTTTGTTGTTGCATATTTTACGTGGCTGCTACGGGCTTAGCAAGAACCGTTCTTACCTACGCATCAAAACCACAACGATAGTTTGTCAAGTTGGTGCTGTTTTAACCTTCGCAAGGACCGGGCGTAGCCACACTCGGTTCAACTAAAGTGAGAGAGACAGACACCCGCCAGTCACCTTTAAGCAACGAGTGCTCCGAACGGTGAAACCAGTCTCGCGTAAGCGTACGCGTAATGTCGGTCCGGGCCGCTTCATCTCACAATACCGCTGAACCAAAGTATGACATGTTGGTAAGCAGTATGACTTATATCGCCCACAACTCACTTGTGTTCTACTCGTGCATAGCATCAACGCATAAAACCAGGCTCGGATGCCACTGTTGGGGAACGTAGTACTTTCAAAAAATTTCCTATGCACACGCAAGATCATGGTGATGCATAGCAACGAGAGGGGAGAGTGTTGTCCACGTACCCTCGTAGACCGACAGCGGAAGCGTTATCACAACGCAGTTGATGTAGTCGTACGTCTTCACGATCCGACCGATCAAGTACCGAACGTACGGCACCTCCGAGTTCTACACACGTTCAGCTCGATGACGTCCCTCGAACTCCGATCCAGCCGAGTGTTGAGGGAGAGTTTCGTCAGCACGACGGCGTGGTGACGATGATGATGTTCCACCGACGCAGGGCTTCGCCTAAGCTCCGCGATGGTATTATCGAGGTGTAATCTGGTGGAGGGGGGCACCGCACACGGCTAAAATATCGTATATCAAGTGTGTCCATGGGGTGCCCCCTGCCCCCGTATATAAAGGAGAAAGGGAGGAGGAGGCCGGCCCTAGGAGGGGGCGCACCAAGTGTGGAGTCCTACTAGGACTCCCTAGTCCTAGTAGGATTCCACCTCCCATATGGAATAGGAAAAGAGGAAGGGAAAAAGAGAAGGAAGGAAGGGGGCGCCCCCCTTCCCTAGTCCAATTCGGACCAGACCAAGGGGAGGGGTGCGGCCACCCTTGAGGCCCTTTTCCTTCCCGTATGGCCCAAGAAGGCCCAATACGTATTCCCGTAACTCTCCGGTACTCCGAAAAATACCCGAATCACTCGGAACCTTTCCGAAGTCCGAATATAGTCGTCCAATATATCGATCTTTACGTCTCGACCATTTCGAGACTCCTCGTCATGTCCCCGATCTCATCCGGGACTCTGAACTCCTTCGGTACATCAACATACATAAACTCATAATAAAACTGTCATCGTAACTTTAAGCGTGCGGACCCTACGGGTTCGAGAACTATGTAGACATGACCGAGACACGTCTCTGGTCAATAACCAATAGCGGGACCTGGATGCCCATATTGGCTCCCACATATTCTACGAAGATCTTTATCGGTCAGACTGCATAACAACATACGTTGTTCCCTTTGTCATCGGTATGTTACTTGCCCGAGATTCGATCGTCGGTATCTCGATACCTAGTTCAATCTCGTTACCGTCAAGTCTCTTTACTCGTTCCGTAATACATCATCCCGCAACTAACTCATTAGTCACAATGCTTGCAAGGCTTATAGTGATGTGCATTACCGAGTGGGCCCAGAGATACCTCTCCGACAATTGGAGTGACAAATCCTAATCTCGAAATACGCCAACCCAACAAGTACCTTTGGAGACACCTGTAGAGCACCTTTATAATCACCCATTTACGTTGTGACGTTTGGTAGCACACAAACTGTTCCTCCGGTAAACGGGAGTTGCATAATCTCATAGTCATAGGAACATGTATAAGTCATGAAGAAAGCAATAGCAACATACTAAACGATCGAGTGCTAAGCTAACGGAATGGGTCAAGTCAATCACGTCATTCTCCTAATGAGGTGATCTCGTTAATCAAATGACAACTTATGTCTATGGCTAGGAAACATAACCATCTTTGATTAACGAGCTAGTCAAGTAGAGGCATACTAGTGACACTCTGTTTGTCTATATATTCACACATGTATTATGTTTCCGGTTAATACAATTCTAGCATGAATAATAAACATTTATCATGATACAAGGAAATAAATAATACTTTATTATTGCCTCTAGGGCATATTTCCTTCAGGTAGTTGGACGGCAGCTTGGATGATGAGAGAGGAGCTCAGAGGGGTAGGGTTTGGTGCGTGTTTGGCCGGCTTAAATAGTCGGGGTAGGCAGAGCAGCGGGTTGCATGTGGAACACGAGAGTAGCCTTTCCTTTCGTCGTGCTGGTGTAAATGCTTGGTAGGAGAAAAATCAGTCAGTCGGCATGAATGTGGTGTGGAGGGCAATGGAACACGACGGGAGAGGCAAGGGAGGAGGGGTTGGGTTGGTGCGTGTTGCCGGAGTCCAATGTGGCACAAGTCCAGAATCCCACAAACCACCCATCAGTTTGGTCTTGTTTGAGGGATTTCAGACATTTGGACTGCTTCAAACAAATTTGGTGACTACGGCTGTATGACCATAAGTGTCTAAATCATCCAGTCGAGACAATGATGCGTGATTTGGTGATCCGTGTTGGAATTTTCTGTCTTCCACTGTTTGGACATTTATGAGAGATTTAGTGATCCATGTTGGAATTGCCCTGTATGCAAATATTTGTGCATATGTTAGGCCCTATTTATTTTTTGAGCCTTTACCTATGCTTTTGCTGCTTTTTAGCCTTCCCAAAGAAAAAGCCCTGTCAGACACCTGACTTCTCACTTGGGTTCCCTACAAGCTGCTCTCCTAAATGCACTATGAGAAAAAAGCTTGTCCAAACAAGCTTCCCACAAGCTCCACCGTCTTCTCAGTCCTCACCCAAAAGCATGGCTTTCCATTTTGCTCTAATTACATAAAAATGCCATCGATACTTATAGCTCGTGCCCGTTTAGTTTTCCCCCATCTCACACGGCCCTCACCCCATTCCGCCCACCCCTGAGCTCATGAGAAAGAGAACAGAGGAGACACACTAGGGTTCGGGGTCGCTGCCGCCGCCATCTCCGACCACCTCGATAACCAGGGCTCATGCCCCCTCAACCGTCCTCTTCCCCGCCTCTCCTCCTCGATCTGGGAGCTTGCTCCCTGGTCTGCTTCGAGCCCCCCATGACCTAGCGTTTCCGCCATCTACAACAACAACGCTAACATGATCCAGTCATCCTCAACCATCTCCAGCCATGACACCAACGGCATTCGGCCTATTAAAGTGGTATTAAAGTGAATGTGTGCCAAGCTTTTAAATCTAGGACAATATGACCGATATATAGGTTGATATGTCAGTTTTGGGGCTCTACTGATATAAACATAACATGTCATTTTGTAAATAACATTTCCACACATATCACCGATATGGACCAAAATATCGACCGATATGACCGACAACTGACCCAATATGTCCACTGATATAGATGATACATATCAAATGTATCTATAATTTATTGTTCCATGCTATTATAGTATCAATCTTGGATGTTTTATATTCATTTACAAGCAACTTTCTATCATTTTTGGGGACTAACCTATTAACTTAGTGCCCAGTGGCAGTTGTTATTTTCTGCATGCTTTTGGCTTTTCAGGAAATCAATATCAGACGAAGTCCAAACAAAGAAAAAACTTTGGATTATGTTTTTTTGGACCAGAAGAGACCCCAGAAGGTTCGGGAGAAGGTCAGAAGAGCGAGAAGGCCACACGCCTGGAGGTGCCACGAAGTCCAAGCTTGTGAGCCCCTCGTGGCACCTCCAACCCTAGTTCCACCTCTATAAATACTCAAACATTCCCCTACCGTCAGAGAGCCACCTGAAATACTTCTTCCACCGCCGCAAGTTTCTGTTCTCGTGAGACCCCATCTGGAGGCCTCCGCCGGCACTCTGTCGGAGGGGGAATTGATCACGGAGGGGCTCTACATCAACCTTTCTACCTTCCGATGATGCGTGAGTAGTTTACCACATACCTATGCGTCCCTAGTTAGTAGCTAGATGGCTTCTTCTCTCTCAATTTTCTTCAATACAACGTTCTCCTTGATGTTCTTGGAGTTCTATCCGATGTAATGACTTTTTGCGATGTGTTTGTTGGGATCCGATGAATTCTGAGTTTATGATCAGATTATCTATGAATATTATTTGAGTTTTCTCTTAACTCTTTTATGCATGATTGCTATAGCTTTGTATTTCTTCTCTGATTTATTGGTTTGGTTTCGCCAACTAGATTGAGGTATCTTGCAATGGGAAGAGGTGCTTTGTAATGTGTTCGATTTTATGGTGCTCAATCCCAGTGACAGAAGGGGACATGACACGTATGTATTGTTGCTATTAAGGGTAAAAATATGGGGTTTATTCATACGTTAGTTTATCTTGTCTACATCATGTCATCTTGCTTAAGGCATTACTCCGTTCTTTATGAACTTAATACTCTAGATGCATGCTGGATAGCGGTCGATGTGTGAAGTAACAGTAGTAGATGCAGGAAGGAGTCGGTCTACTTGTCTCGGACGTGATGCCTATATATGATCATTGCCTTGGATATCGTCATGATTATTTGTTTTTCTATCAATTGCCCAACAGTAATTTGTCTACCCACCGCATGATATTTCCTCGAGAGAAGCCTCTAGTGAAAACTATGGCCCCTGGGTCTACTTTTACCACATATTATAGATCCAAAAATACCTTGCTGCAATTTTCTTTCTTTATTTTATTTTATATTTAGTGTGATCTATTTATGTATCACCATACAATTTAATCTTGCAATTAACCGCCAAGGGATTGACAACCCCTTGTTCGCGTTGGATGCAAGGATTTGTTATCTTATGTGCAGGTACTGCTTACATAGTGTTGTGTGGTTCTTCTACTGGATTGATAATCTTGGTTCTTAACTGAGGGAAATATTTATCTCTACTATACTACATCATCTTCTCCTCTTCGAGGAAATCCTAACGCAGCTCACAAGTAGCAGTAGACCGGTACGTCGATGAACACAATTATTTCTCAGGAAGTGGTGAATTATATATATATATATATATATAGCTTTATCGTATTATCAAAGTGATGCATAATGTTTCATAGAACACATATATAACATATTGTTCTTAATCTTAGAGTGAGGATTTCGTGAATCTATCTTAAATAGTTAATTAATTAATAAGTTCATAAACTAGGGAAAAAACGCTAGACCATTGACAACATATATTTTATTTTTACTAACAAGACATTTTTTACAAAGAATATTGGGAAAAATTCTGGATAAATTTTCTCCGATATATCACCCGATATCCGACATCCGATATGTTCAAGCCAAACCGATACGAACCCGATATACGATATTTTGAACCTTTATGTGTGCATATGTTAATTTTTCAGCTAAAATAGGTGCTAAGCATGTTTATTGAGATAATCTAAAACATAGCCTGATACCAGTGTTCAAATAGCATCTTCGATATCCAGGGGCATTATAGACTTTTACCAGCATTTATAGCCTCACCAGGTATCCTAGAAAAGTTTCCAAGTAGGCTTTTTGGTCTTCTCGGTTTCTACCAACTCCAGCCCACTTCTCAGCTTCTACCAGCTTCAACCGCTTATCGTTCAGCCGAAACCCAAATAAACAGGGCCTTAGTCTATGACGAGAAATACAAGCAACACCACATGTCAAAGAGGTTGTGCACACAATCATAAAGAAGGAAATGCTCGTGCTCATTCATTGAAAGGGATGTGATGTGAATATTAAGGGAAATGCCAGAAGAAAAGCATGTAGACAAGTACATACACATGCGAATCTAATTGTATATTTATACACATAATAGTACAGTTCTTTGATCATTGAAAGAACACTGAAAGAAGAAAGAAAAGAGAAGACAAAATTCTGGAATTGGTAATGGCAACGTCGAACACTCCGAAGGTTCCCCATTATTTATGGACATACCTTGTCGATTACTATGGTGTTTTCATATGCATTATGGAGATGTCAATGTAAGTAAATTAAAGATCAAGGATTTGAATCATGCAATGCATAAAGATCCTCGGTTATAGTTTCTACATCACAGTTTTTCTTACATCAAGCTCAGAGACTCAGAGAAACACCCCTAGAGCACTTTTCCAACAGTGCAAGGAAAAAAAAGTGATGCCCACTCTCAAACTCACCATAGAACAAACAAGTCAAGTCAAAAATATTTTGTCTCTTAATTAGATTAACTCTGGGCAATACCTTTGATCCTAACCAATCTATAGTAAAACATGGAACTTAGGAGAAATGGGTATCTTCCACAAGAATTTCCAGAAGGGGGCATACGCACACCCCAAAACTAATGATGTTGTAGAAAGATTTTATGGTATAAACCCTAGAAATTTCAAGCATCCACAAGTTTATCACCACCCCCTTGTGGTTTTACATATTGCACCCCGAGCAAAAGCTCAAACCATTTGGGCATGAAGCTAGGATCAACATAACTTCGAAAAGTCAATTTGAGCACAAGCCCATCCCAAACTTGGGCAACAAAGCTTTCTTGTTGCTGATTCCACCAACACTAAGCTAATGTAATGTAATGTAATGTATGTGGACGTTGCTATCCTATACTTATAGGACACCAATAACTCCCGAACGTTCGCTCTGGGAGCTCCCCAGACCGAACAAAAAGTTCGTAGCGACCCATCAATCAAAACGAACTACAATCTTCGGCTAAGAAAGATTCCACACCGAACGTTTCTTCCATGCGACCTTTTTCTACTGGCCCAACAAGCACTAATTCTAGCAGGCCCAGATAATAGAAAAAGACCACAATGGTAGAGGAAAACATATTATAGAAAACACGGCAAAATCTACTGCATGTGCTATGGCATTTTTGTTCTGATCATAATATATATCCATGGCAAGAAATACATGGTTTTGTAATGAAAAGAACAAGAAAAATTGCCATGATCAGACAAATAAATATCTGCCATGGTAAAAAAGGCAATATATTTTCCATGGCAAAAATACTTTTATTCAATTGGCAACTGTTAGTTCAATTTGCCATTGCAAAAATTTACTCTATTTTTTCCATCGCAAAATTTTACACTATTCTTCCATGACAAAAAATTTACACTATTCTTCCATGGCAAAATTTACACAAATATCCAAAGTATTAATAAGCTAGCAATTTCACACATACTAGGAAAATCAAAAAAGAAAAAATGCTAGGGCCAAATTAACATTATTCTTCCATGGCAATTTGTTTTATTCAAACAGAAAAAAACATAGGAGAGAAAAAAAACCTGAGAGAAGCTAAAGTAAGCTCCCATTGGTAGAAAAAAACCCACAACCCCTTTGGGTTATCCTGCGCTTGGAAGAAGAATACTATAATTAAGCAATTGTTTTCTTTTAATATCCTTTTCAAATCTAGTATTTATATCATTCGTGGGCGCTGCTAATTCCCCATATGTATTTGCAATTCAATCCGAATCAATATATCCAAAAGTTTTTATCTCCCCCACCTCCCGTCTTACAGTCATACTCAATTCGATGGAATTGTTTGATCTTAAAGGGGATCTTCTATAATTTCGCACATAAGGGGTTATTTCTTGCATGATCCCAGGCGGATACTTGACATGTATGGCTAATTTTTGTTTAATTTGCCATGGCAAAATTTACTCTATTTTTGCCATGGAAAAATTTACACTATTCTTCCATGGCAAAACTACTTCTATTCACATGGCAAAATTTAGTTTAATTTTCCATGGCAAAATTTACTCTATTTTTGCCATGGGAAAAATTTACACTATTCTTCATGGCAAAAATACGTTTATTCACATGGCAAATTTTAGTTTAATTTGCCATGGAAAAATTCACTCTATTTTTGCCATGGCGAAATGTACGCAAAGGCCCAAATTATTAATAAGCTA
This sequence comes from Triticum aestivum, assembly GCF_018294505.1. NCBI lineage: Eukaryota > Viridiplantae > Streptophyta > Magnoliopsida > Poales > Poaceae > Triticum > Triticum aestivum. The sequence continues at coordinate 640,732,105 of NC_057799.1, read as the reverse complement.
GCAATTGCACACATACTAGGAAAATCAAAAAAGAACAATTGCCATGGCAAATTTAACATCATTCTTCCATGGAAAAAATAATCTTATTCACATGGCTATTTTTTTTAATTTTCCATGGCAACCTTTACTCTATTTTTGCCATGGCAAAATTTACACTATTCTTCCGTGGAAAAACTGCTTCTATTCACATGGCAAATTTTAGTTTAATTTGCCATGGCAAAATTTACTCTATTTTACCATGGCAAAATTTACGCTATTCTTCCATGGCAAAACTACTTCTATTCACATGGCAAAATTTAGTTTAATTTGCCATGGTAAAATTTATTCTATTTTGCCATGGGAAAATTTACACTATTCTTCCATGGCAAAAATGCTTTTATTCACTTGTTGTTAAAAGTAAATTTGCCATGGCAAAATAAAATATGACAGTTCCATGGCAAAAGAAGAGTATAAATTGACATGGCAATAGTAGTTAAATATTTGCCATGTCGATATAGGTAATTTAGCCATGGAAACAAAATGTAGATTTGCAATGGCAAATAAAGAGTAAAAACTGCCATGGCAATAATAGTTAAAAATTGCCATGGCAATTTGGGTAAATTTGCGATGCCAATTAAGGGAAAATTGCCATGGCAAAAAAAGTTAAATTTATTGCCATGGTATTTTACTATATAGTACATGAAGACACAAAAATGTGGATTGAAAAATTGCCATAATGTAGAACAAAAAAAAAGTACCATATATTGTTGGTGATAATTGCCATGTTTTATAGAGGAAATGTACCATGGTCCCATGAATAAGAAAAAATTCCCACGAAAAAAAGATGAAAGTGAAATTTGCCATGGCATTAGAAAGTGAAAAAATTGGACATGATATGAAAAAAAGATATGGTAACTAAAAAAAAAAGACTAAAGTTGCCATTGGCAATAAAGAAATAAATTTTGCCATGATACGAAAAAAGCAAATTTTCCATGGTATTTGAATTAAATTTGCCATGGTCCATAAATTAAGTTTGCCATGTCCATAAAAATAAGTTTGCCATGTTAGGAAAAATAAAAATAATATAAAAATCCCTCTTTACTAAAATTGCCACGTTCCATGAAGTAGTAATGCCAAGACACGGGAAAGAGAGTTTTCCATGGGCCAGGAATGAAATTAGCCATTGTAATAAAAATGAAATTGATATGGTTAATGAAGTAAATTTGCCTACATTATGCATATGATCATTACAAAACAAAACAAAAAATCTAGAACTTGCCATTTTGTTCTATCTGAAGAATATATTGCAATGTGGCACAAGGCAGATGGTTTTTTTTCTATCAACATTGTAAGTACCATTTTCATAATTTTTGTCATGATGTGTAAAAAATGGCATGGTAATTGAAACAAAGAGACATCGTAAAAAGTTGCCATGGCAATAAAAAGTAAATATTGTCATGATACAAAAAAGACATGATCAATGAAAATGTATTCTGCCATACACCATAACATAGGATTTCCATGGTCCATGCACTAAGTTTGCCATGATGTATGGACTATATTTGCCATGGGTACATAGAAATGAAATGTTGGCATGAACAAGAAGAAAAAAGTTCCATGCCCATGGCAGCAAATACGAGCTAAACTTGCCATGGTAGTTTTGGAGATTGTGAACTTGAGTGAAAATGGCCGTCACAGCAAAAAAATCATCGCTATATAACATGCCAAAAAATGTTTGAAAGTGCCCATGGAAAAGTAGAAGACTGTATTTCCATGGTCCACGCACTAAGTTTGTCATGATGTATGAACTAGACTTGCTATCGTTACATAGAAAGAAATTTTTTCCATGTTGCAAAAGAAGGAAAATTTTCCATGCTCATGGCAAAATATACGAGCTAAATTTCCATGGCAATTTTGGAGATTGTGAACTTGGGTGAAAATTGCCATCACAACAACAAAATCATCACTATATAACATGACCAAAACTTGTGTGAAAGTGCCCACCATGGCAAAAAAAGAATAATATATTGCATGGCAATTTACGGATTGTAAATTAGGGTGTTAAAAGAGAAGACTATATTTGCCATGTTTCTACACAATAGTGCCCCAAAAGTATCATGATCCAATAGGAACTAGCTGAAAAGAAGGAGAATCTAGACATTAGAGCAGTAACAACTTGGGGACATGGGAAACGGAGATGGATCGACCTTGTGCGGACTGGGGACAGCTGGTGGTTGGGTGGACGATCTTATCGCCGTCGAGCTCGTCGGGTGCCGAAGAAGGGTCGGTCAGGCATGACAGGTCCCGGTCTGTGGGTATAGGAAAGTCGAGCTCAGAACCCTTGCAGACCCGCTCCGGCCAGCCAGCCCGGGTGAAGTCGACCGCGATGGGGAGCTGGAGCTGGCGCGATCATCGAAGACGACGCAGACTGAGTCGACCGAGTGGGCGACGAAGGGGTGTGAGAGCAGGAGCAGGTGCGGCTTGATGGTGGGCATGGGCAGGACGCGGCGGAGCGAGAGCCGGAGCACGACGAGGTCATCGAGCAGGTTCGGCGGCGCCTCCGCCGCGCACTCACGCATCCACTTGGTGAGGACGCCACGGCGCTGGCCACTGTCGCGTAGGGCACCTCATGTGCCGCCTTGTCCTCCTCCTGCTGCTGCTGCTGCGGTGTAGCAGAGGACGCCAAAAAAGTGACGACGGTGATGTGCCCGTGGACCTCATTGTAGAAGTGCATGCTCTAGCCAATGCAATCAAAAGACCGATCTGATGGAAGAGACTAGTCAATACATTTATACGTCAACACTCCCCCTCACTTGAGGATCCCGCAGGCCTAAACGTGGACCGAAAGTGGGCTGCAATTTAATTGCGCCAGCCGGGTCTTGAACTCAAGACCTCTTGGCTCTGATACCATGTAGAAGTGCATGCTCTAGCCAATGCAACCAAAAGATCGACTTGATGGAAGAGACTAGTCAATACATCTATACGTCAACAATCATCATCCGCCCTTGACGCGCAGACGGAGGTGCCTTCACGATAGAGTCGAGAAGCCTCTCCGTCGGGCCCGTGCGGGACGCGTCACCGGAGGGCGTGTGGGCGCGAGCGTCGCTGGGGATGGCGAGGTGGAGCTGCATCACAACGGCGGCCATGGGACAGAGCTAGCGTGTGGTGGAAGGGGAGATGTGCCGACGGCTTCTGGAGAGAGTGGGGTGCGGTTGGGGAGAGAAAGAGGATAAGGAGGAGACTAGAGCATTCGTTTCGGTCATGCAAACGCTCGAACGAGATGGAAAAATGACGTGGACCTACACTGAAGTCAAGATCCGTGCTATTTAATCAAACGGGAGACACAACTTTCGGCTTGAAATGTCATAAATCTGACGCTCGGGCTTTATAGAATCCGTACTTATAAGCATTGCTAACTAAGAAAAAACTGAAATATTCTTTTTGTGAATTATACGGGAATTTTATTCTAAAGTCACAGAGTCACAATCAAGAGGCAATAAGTTTTGGAGGATATCTGCTCATCCATATCACAGTACATGACTCGGTACAGCTACAATTTGTTATACAATTTACTACCCTATTTTAAGTCCTAATAATTTTTTGCGGAACAAACTCACATAGCCATGTTCGCGCAAGCTTCTCCCTGTAGCCGCACATGTCGAGATGTTGCTACCATCGACATTTGACCCCAAAACCGAACGCACGTTGATGCGTGTAGATACGAGGTTTGCCCTAGACCTTATCATACCGTGGTGGATTAATAAAAATACAGCCAGCTCAGGAAAATAATAACTGAGACAACGGAACGACACAAACAAGTGTTTTTCTGGTACTGTCAAAATAATAATAGGAAAAAATACATTTGATCATGGCATCATCTAGTATTGACCAAAGCATATGTAGTACATCCCTTCAGACATAACGTTATACCCCATTGGTAGCAGAAGAGGTACGCGGAAATCTGTTGGTGCTCCCGGGAGTGCGTGCTCCTGCACATGAAAATATTTTTTAAATGCCAAAAATATTCCAACAAAAATCTATATGTTCTTTGTCACATCCAAATGCTACATACGAATTTGCAGGCAAAAAGATTAAACATTTTGGCCCTTGCAAATAAATAAATAAACACCAAATGTTACCTTAAATTTTTTTTTTACGGGTGAAACACCGCTGCTCCATTTCGCATAAAATTTTTCAAGAATACTTGCGACACTAACATGAACATCTACAAAAAATTCTGAATTTTTAAAAAACATTTACTATAATTTTTTGTTTACTATTCACCGGGAGCGGACGTTCCCGGGAGCCAAAACACAATTGTAGTAGCAACTTCTATAGAGCGTCGTAGCATCACTAGTTGAATGCCCGTGCGTTGCCACGGGATAAAAGAATAGATATGTTGACATATGGTTGTTTTAATTCGAAATATCTGTCAAAATTGATTGTATGTGGTTTGGATTCATTTAGCAAAAAACCATTGATTCCCTCCCATTTTTTTCCTCTTAGTCTTTCTGTTTCCTTAACCATCCGCTCCTTGCACTAAAAAATTTGGTATATTTCTCCTTGTCTCAGTGCCCCACCGCCATTCTCTTCACCCACCCTTAATCTGGCATTGTCGGCTCTAGCCATGGACTTATATTTTTTGTTCTCAATGCCGTAATGGTCACAAGCATTCTTTCACCACTTCCCCACAAAAAAATGTATTCTTTCACCACTTATGCTTCTTGCCACATCTTGGACCAATACATCCTCGCATCAAATTCGGACCAAAACACCATGCACTATAGTTCACAACTATCAAACCAGTGTGGAGAATAGATTATTGCAGAGAGTGCAAAATTGGGTTGAATTTTTTGGATGTCTTCTTGATGAAAAATCATAAATCATGGTGACAATGTCACCCTCAATATTCCGCTCAACAACAGCAAAAGCAACCAGCAGAAAACAATTCATTTCTTTACTTTCACCCATCGTACTCCTCGACTCTAATTTCCACTCACTTTGTTACAACATATTGATCCTCCATTGTGATCTCACAACTAACAAAGAGACATTAAGTATACCAAACATTGGACAACAAGTATTAAATGCCAGATTTTGGAAAACCAGTTTTAGGGAAACCAGTTTTAGTTAGTTTTTCTGTTAAGATAAGTATATGTGGTTCCTTGTTTGGATCAAGAAAAAATATAACGTGATTATGTAGTTCTTCGTTCAGGAAGCAGCGAGTTGTATTATGTAAAGATTCCGTCGAGCATTAGATTTGAGCTTCCCAACGTGCTCTCTGTTGGTTACCCAGAAGGGCGGAAGTACTAATCTACGTATGTATTCTTCCTACTGCATGCAGTTCACTGTGCCAACCAACGCGGTGCCGACCAGGCGTTGCGCCAATGGTTCCAAGTTTCTAGGCGTCTGAGCATCGTGCAAATGATCTTGACGGTGTCCCAGTCGTCACCTTGGAACCTCTCCAGCTAAAGTGGCTACCGTGGTGCTCACAATGTACAATATTGGAACCTGTGGTCTAAAAGAGAAATTGGATTACATGCATAAGACAATATGTATCCTTGGTAGGCTACCATGTGATACCTCTCCAGCTACCCTCCCGTTGGCCACACATTGACCGCACAAACACCCTGTTCTCATGGTGTGATATGCTCAGATCATAAGGCATTGATCAAGCAAAGCGAAATCAACCAAGTTTCAGCTATTCTAGCTGTATATTAACATAATTGGTATCATAGTGAATATAGAAAGGGATATTTTAGCAAATATGGATAGCGCTGATCACGAGACAATAAATTGATGTCAATGAAATAACAACTATTCTAGCGTTTAATTACAATCTCCACTTAATAGGTAGTTAATCAAAAGTCTTAGCGCAAAGAAATGGCATAAAAATGATTTAGGAGAGAGAAGAACAACATAAAAAAATTGGGGAACTTTTGCAGTTGATGAAAAGATTGATCATGATGGTACTGGATTGGATGAGGTTCACCGAAAATACTTGTAGTGGTTTTAGTTCTAATTTGAACTAACGATAACATGTGTTTTGTAACTGAGGGAGTACTCGGTAGGTGTTACGAGGAATGGTTTAAAACATCACTCAACTTCATAAAGGCATCCATCGATCTAGTGAGTGCCTCGTTCACACTTGCTCTTTGCCTCACTGTTGTATGCTTCAATTCAACATGACCATGACCAACTGGGTGCTCATCTTAACCTAAACTCAGCATGGCCGAAAGCACACTCTTTAGTAAACTATGTCAGCTCTCTTGGATAATGAAAACCACTACCGTCATTTTTTCTCCTAGCATTTTGATTTTTTTTCAAAAGAAGCCCATTTCATTCTGGAAGGAGCCATAGTTTACAATTCTACCCGGCTAGTAAATGATCAACGTGGAAAAAATTGCGACTATATTCAAATAACAAACTTGGGCTATAGTTTTGCACAAGAGGGTACTATTACTGATGAATAATGAAGCCCATATAAATATTGAAAGCATAGAACAACCCAGAAAGGAACGACTAAAAAGGCACATGCTAAGCATAACGTACTGAAATTGCAGTTGCATAAGTAAATATGGTTTTGTTTAAATACCAGCTGGTATGAACTTTTTGTGAAAAACATGTAGCAAGCTTCAAATCTGCCAACAAAGATTACATTAATTGATATCTGAAAATTCTTTGGAACGATAACAAGGATAGTCACGTCTCTGTCTACCAGGTTTCAGTAACTTCAAACAGGTTGATCATGTTACAGTCTTGTATGCTCTCACTTGGACAAACACGCATCATCTTTTTTGTACGGAGGTCAATGCAAAAAATGCAAATTATTGTCAGAATTATTGTTATTTGTTGGCGAAAGATTTATAAGTAGTGTTATTTGTTTGCAGAAGGAAACGAAAGCACTACTTCTGGTAATCCTACTGCCAATATTTAAGTGTACTTTCACGTCCCATATATATGATATGGCATAGTTAATCATTGGTCAGGGAACCGGCCAACACTCCAGACTGATTAGCTCTAAACAACTGATGTTTGAAGAAACAAAGTAGCTGTTTAAGCACTCACCAGAGCCTTTGGTGCATTGAAATTTTCAATGGTCGTGCATTAGTACATGTTTGTACCATCCAAACTAAAGCTCCACCTTGTCTTTCACAACTGCTGCATCGCCACATACCTGGTGATTCCTGTAATTTTTTTCCATCCACTTCATGCTGCCTAAGAAGAAACTCAATCAGATAAGTATAGAAAATCAATCACGCATCTCATGCTATGCCATGTTGCTTGGTGGCTTCCACCGCCATCACCAAGCTATCAAAAACACAAACCCAGGATGCTATCACAATCACATGCAAGACTCATTTGAATCCCATATAACTACATCTAAGAAGACCTTCCATGTGTACATCGTTGTTGTATTTACAGAAAAAAAATTAATGCCACGTTGCTTGGTGGCTTCCACCGCCATCACCAAGCTATCAAAAACACAAACCCAGCATGCTATCACAATCACATGCAAGACTCATTTGTATCCCATATAACCACATCTAAGAAGACCTTCTATGTGTACATCGTTGTTGTATTTACAGAAAAAAAGAATATTCAGCACCATACAATATGTACTTATGTATTCTACCCTCAACAATCTTTACCTATGTCTTGTACCGTATCTTATACAAGGGTTGGATCATGAGTGAGTTAAGTAAAGAGAGGAAGGGATTTCGTCCATATGCAGGTAAACCAAATTGGCCCCAAAAAACTGAACCAAGTCAAGTAGCAAGAGAGGGTGGGATTTCATCCTACCACCTAGTCGGAGGAGGTCGAGCCGTCGCCGCTCAGTCGAGGAGGCCGCGCCGTTGGAGGTGAAAGGCGCTGAGCGCTGGATCCGTTGACTTCCGTCCAGGTCTGTCCACGCGGAGGGGATAACGCCGGTGTACCGGCTCGCGGTTCGCCGGCGGCACCACAACGGCGACTCAGCAGCAGCATAAACCGCCAGTGCCCCTACGGTAGCAAGCAGGCGTTGAGCTGCCACCAGCAGAAGGGCAGCGACACCGCCGCCAAGGATGTGGTGGTGGTGTTCGGTGTCCACGGCATGGGGGGCTGTAGTACGGAGGAGATCTGCACCGTAGCAAGGGGAACGAGATTTGGAGAGGAGATTTTTGCAGCGACATGGGGAGGAGAACGGAGTGGGAGAGGAGATTGGCGACGGTGGCTGCGGTTGGGAAGATGTACGGGTGCGGGGGAGATTGGGTGTGCGTGAGTTGGCTTCTGACGATTTGATCGTGGGGAAAAACGTGGGACGTCGACGGACAGGCCGTGTGACTGGGTTGCCTTGGGATGGTGGGCTTCAATTTTTGGGATGATGCAGGCGTGGCCCATTGCGCGTGATGGTTGTCGTATGAAGGGAGGTGGGGATCGAACGAGGTCGAACCATCACGACGTTCGATCCCCCTTTAATAGTAGAGATAACATGATGATTAGTATTGATCATGTATCAACCCATATGTGCAAGAACAGAGCCGATGTGCATCATAAGTTCATAACGTTATACCCGCACTGGTAGCAGTCTAGCTACGCAACTTGTTTTTTTGGCGGAAAACCCACACAATATTAGTATATTGATAAAATAAAGAATCATTCTCCTCGCTTTAGTTTACTAATACTGGAATATCTCAATCACTGTAAAGTTCGATGTGAATGTTACTACGTCGAGGAATTTATTCAATGTTTGTTGCAAATTTGTTTTTTTAGCTAGGGAAGTCGCTAAAAAGTTTTTTTTTATATATACCACGGATTTTGACGATTGGAGGCCGGCCTGCTTCAAGGCTCATGCTACTTTAATAAGCAGTTTTTTTTTTGCCCTCAAAAGAAATAAGCAGGTTTTTTTAGGGAAAATTGCTGGCCCCGATCGACGGTTAGTGCGTTCAGCCGCGTTGGGTCGGTCGACAAATACACGATCATGCGGGAGGACCCTAACCACCAAGAGATAGATCGATCCATCGATGGACAACGCACGCGTACGCCGCCGCCGCGACGGCGCTGAGATCGGGGACGACGCCGTCCGCGAGGTCCTGGCGCGGCTGCCGGGCCTGCGGGAACTCCTGCGCTGCGCGGCCACGTGCAAGCACTGGCGCCGCCTCGTCATCGACCGGGCCTTCCTCCGCCGCCTCGGCCTCTGGCCGGACACGGCGCGCCGCCCCTGCATCCTCGCCGGGGTCTTCTCCCAGATGTGCTACTCCCGCGACGACTCGAGGGACAAGGGCAGCCTCTACGCGCCTCCGCGGTTCATCAACCTCCAGGCCGGCCTTGACGACGTGCGTCATCCTCCTCGTACGTTCTACTCGTTCGTCACCATCGACGGCGACGACCGCGGGCTCTTCCATCTCGCGAGGCCACTGGCGGCGCGCCGCGGCTTCCTCCTCGCGCGGCTCCTGCAGCCGTATTCTCCCGGCAACCGCGAGGACGGGCCCAAGAAGCTCCACCTGGCTGTGTGCCGTCCTCTGCTCGACAGGAGCAGCGCGCATCTGCTCCCGCCGCCTCCCTTCAACATGGACGACTACTTGGACAACAATCTGATAGGCTGCGCGATCGTCACCGCCGCAGACCACGCCGCGGCCGCCGGCGATGCTAGTTTGCTTCCGGTGGACCACAAGCAGCAGCAGGATCAATCCGTGTTTCAAGTCTTATTGATGTACAAGGACAACAACGACGGCTTTGCGTACGCCTGCGCCTACTCCTCGGACGTGCCCGGTGGTGGTGGTTGGACTGCTCCGGTCAGGTCCTACCTGGCTTCCCGGTACACCAGGTGCGGCCCACGCGCCGGCCTAGTCACCCGCGGCATCGTGCACTGGTTGTTCATGCATTATCAAAACCATCAGATCTACGCCCTTAAGGTAAGCATGGACACGCTCCATGCAACTTTGACCGAGATACCGATCGAAGTGCACCCTACCATGCCACGACCGCCAATCCCATGCACCGTCGAAGGAAGGCTCTCGTTTGTTACCATACGAGAAGACGGCGTAGCAGATCTTTGGACCAAGCAAGAACAAGATGGCATAGTAGTCAAAGAAAAAGAACAAGATGACAACGCCTGGCAAAACTCCGAGCTGACGAACCTGGGGAGCGAGAGAATAAGCTCGGTATTCTTTGCAGAGAGCAGAGGTGCTTTGCTCGTCGAACAACATGGTGGTGCCCTCTCTATTGTCGACCTCAAGAGCAAGGAGAAGTTGCCGATGCATCTAAAGGACGAAACAAGTGAGCATTCAAGGGGCACGTGTCGGTTTCTAGAGTCGTGCAGCAGTAGCTGCTGCCGTGGATACAGCCATGGATACAGAGGCACGACATGTCTACAAGCACCCCCGGTGCTGTACGAGATGGATTGGGTCTTTCCGTCGACCCTTGTCTCTCCTGAGGTGAGAGCCGAGAAACAAGAGTAACCAAGTGGGATACATTTAAGTGGTAACTTGTTAGCTAGTTTCAGAGTGGGTCGTTGTTTTGAAAGTACGTGTTAGTTTGCAGATTATTTTTGGTTTTAGTGGCAGCATATCGTTGTTGATTTTGAGTAATTTTGAAAGTAGTGGTCATTGATATCGTTGTTGGGTTTGTGGTACTAGAACAAGAAAACTACATTTAAGAGATTTGTTGATTCCTTGGACCGTCGGACGTGATGGTGAAATTCATATCTATTCTTCCGTTAGGCTCAATAAATAATACTCCATCCGTCCCATAATATAAAGCGTTTTTGACACAAAAACACTTTTATATTATCGGACAGAGGGAGTAGATTTCTTCAGTTGCTGACAAGCTCGTATCTTTATGTATAATTAAGGTGATATTGCATCATTGTTAGAACTTAGAAATATGCACGATCTGCTTTGCCTCCTATACAATTTTTTTAACTACCAAATATGAGAAACGTGGTACATCTCCTGCAGTTGTTGCTTGCATGTTGACAGATGAGTATCTTATACTGTTTTGTATTTACTAATTGGAGGGACCAAATGAGGCTCCACGATAATCCTTGGAAACTAAGAAAATTGTGTGTCCGATCTCTTTATTAACTGTCATGAAAATTGCTCCACGTTAATCCTTGAAATTCACATATCTATTCCCTCAGTTTCTAAATATAAGATGTTTTGGTAGTTCAAATTAAATTACCAAACGTCATATATTTAGCAACGAAGGGAGTATTTTTTTTAGTGAATTATGTTGAATATGTCATGAAATTGGTCTGGTTTGCATGAAAACAGTCCAGTTTGTTCAGATTCCGTTTGAATTGTGTCCGAACGTTTGAGTTACACTATTGGAGGGCCGCCTCCCATACCAGTGTCCGTGAACATACTGTGTTTGTTTTAGGGGTCCGCATTGGAGATGCCCTAACAAGTTTACCTTCTATGGTCGTCTTTCTATATTTCTGTAAGGGAATAAGGATTAAGGAATTTACCTGCTGCTTATAGATTTCTAACACATGCTTCACCTGGGTGCAGCGAGTGTGAGTTCAATGCAGTTTACACACTTGGCACCTAGGTGCATCCCATATGGTACCAGGATAGAATCTGACGTGTAGATCTTCTCCTTAAAGCTCACGGAGATGAAAGGCAGCTTCAAACTTCCATTGTCCGTGTATGGCATGGTCGCTGCTCGCGATGCGCTGGACTACAACCGCAACCTCCTCTTCTTTTGCGATAGCAGCAACTCCCAAAAATTCACTCAAGACGTACGTATCCCTTGTTGATATGGTGAAGTTTTTGCACGCGGGATCCTTTTCTTCGCCTGCTCAGCCCCTCTCGTGCCATTATGTTCGAGGACCATGTTAACTATGAGGTCCAGCTTATGGCGAAAGGCAGCGTCAAGTCCCGGGACAGGCCATTGATCACCGATACATACCGCCAAACTAAATACCTTCTCGGTGTATCTACCATTTGCTTTGACAACTGCTTCTGCATGACCGAGTTACGCTTGGAGCAATTTCTAGGTTCGATGCAGGCCACCATCTTGGGTGTAGGTGTCGTCAAAGACAGTGGGGTTGTGGCCTTTTCGACATGGCATTCGGGTTGCCTGCTTCCCGGTATCACGGGAACTTGTGGAGGACAGTGACGGTGAAATCGAGTAGGTTGCTACGCCTTCATCAGGGGAAATCTTGCTGCTTGACTCAAACGATGGTGTCTGAATCATCCTTTCCTTCCTTGGTTATGCTTTATTGATTGGCAGGGGAGAATGGGCTTCTACTGCAATCAGTTTTGCCTGCCTTCAGAAGAAGACCACCTGAAGCAATAACACAATCTTTGTTAGAAAAGCCTGTGGTTGTACTGTGTCCTCTCTACTGCTGTTCATATTGGCAATATGTGTTGCACTCCACTTTCCCCACATGATATGAATCTTCACGGTTCTCCTAGATGATAAGAATTTACACAGTTCTTCGCTCACACATGGTGGTGATGCGACGTAATAGTATGGGAAAAAGATTGTTTGCCTACATGCTAGAGAAACTTACGAGGGCTGGAATGGCAATGCTGAATGAACAAGGCACACATCCATAGCTGAAGAAAAAATAAATTGAAACTCAGTTAAAAAATTAAAACTGCATTACAGCAAACTGTAAACATAATCAGTTTTTTTTAAATGAGTAACAATGGCATGAATCCTGTTCAAAGATCTCTGGCCAAGAGCACAATGTAAAAACAAACTGTAAACTCTCTCTTTATCTGAAACAGAATTGAACTGATACTTGAACTGAAGTAATAGCACATAGCAAATTTCACCAGCCAGCTCGCCCAACTATCAAAGTCTACCACTTAAGTACCTAGCTAAAACCAAATTATGTTAGCATATGTTTTTTTCTCAGAAGCAATATAAAATACACTGAAGCATGATCAGAAGCAGACGGTGCTAGACGATTGAGCGTCTTTTCTGGCTGCCTCCTGACTGTGCCAAATGGACCTTGGAGCAAGGCTGGGAAGGTTTCATCGTGGTGACGGTATCCTTCTTGGGGGCAGCATGGGGACTGAAGCCAGGCGGACCAGCCCAACCTGCTGAAGAATGTTGCTGAGAACTGCCGGCGACATGGCTTGACACAGAAGAACAACCCTTCTCAGCAAATGAACTGGCCGATACAGATTCCTCCTGAGATGTTTGAGAAGCAGCATCACCTCCCTGCCCCTCCGCGTATGCCGATTCAGCACAATAGTACGGCCAGTACGACGATGTTGGTATTCCAACCGCCATCATCGAGGGGTCAGGCAATGTGAACTGGGAGTAGAGACGCGTCATGTAGCTGCCCATATCACTCGGATGGACACCGGCTATTCTAACCCCCAAGATGTGCCCCTCCAGCGGGCAACCGTTCATGTGAGTGAGAGCCACAGCAGCACCATAAGCATCAGCAAATTTGACAAATCCGAATCCCCTGCTCACACCAGTGTGCCAATCAATGACCACCTTTGCTTGAGTGATTTGGCCGCATGGCAGAAAGATTTCAATCAGCTTTTCGGTGGTTACATGGAGCGGGAGATGGCAAACATATAGGTTGGTCATGTCAATTTGCCTCTGCTCGTTCCCATGCTCCGGTAGTGTTAGACAATCACCGGGATTAGGAAGGCCTGCTACTCTCACAACCAGGGTACGTCCTCCAATTTGGTAACCATCCATATGATCAATTGCAGCAGTAGCACATGAAGGGTAGCTGTACCTAACCATGCCATACCCATGAAACAGCCTAGATTGCACAATTTGTCCAAAGGGTCGGAAAAGCTCGACCAACTGATCGCCGGTTACCGTTGGCGGGATGCTGCCAACATACACATTGGCCATATCAATTTCTTTCATGGTCTTGCCAGCTGGCTGTGATAAAGCTTGCTCTGCTGCATTGGTTTGACAAGAGTCTGATCCCCTGACAACTAGCCTCTTTCCACCAATAAGGTACCCATCCATGCGTTCGGCAGCCGTGATCACTGACGCTACATCTGCATAGAACACTAGGCTATAGTCCGGATTGATCACGACTTTGCTGATCCGACCGAAGGGCATGAAAAGTTCAACCAGCTTATCTGCGTTCATGGTCTGTGGAAGGTTAGTGATGTACAGTCTAGATTTGTTGATTTCTGGAGAGGCAGTTGGTGAGCCTTGTACAGCTGAACTGGATGCTGATGATGAAAGGCCTGCAACTCTGACATTCAATGTCTCCCCTTCAACCAGTGCTCCATTCATTAGTGCAATAGCCTCGGCAGCACATTGAGAATCAGCAAATTTGACAAAGCCATATCCTTTACCGGAATGAGCACCTTCTTGGTCTGCCGCCACCCTCGCATGGGTGATCTTACCAAATGGCAAGAAAAGCTCAATCAGCTTGTTTGTATCAATGGATGCAGGAATGTTGCAGACATATAGCTTTGCCATGTCGATTTCCTTGATGGTTCTGGTATTGGTGTGTGATCCCACAGCTGAATTTGACAGTGTTGGAGAGATGTCAGACAACCGAACCTCGATCTTTTTACCCTCAACAAGAAGTCCATTCAAATGGATGACAGCCTGAGCTGCATGGCGAGAATCAGCGTACTTCACATAGCCATATCCTTTGCATAAACCTGTTGTGTGATCTTTGGGTACCTTTATATCAGTTACTTTCCCAAACGGCCGAAAATGGTTGAGTAGCTTTAGCGTGTCCATGGATAAGGGGAGGTGGCTGACATACAGGTTTGTCGCGTCGATTTCCTTTGAGGGCAGACTGCAAGTTTCTGACGCAGATTGCTTGGATGGATTGGATACTGATGTTGGAGGTCCAGCTACTCTAACCTCTAATGTCTTCCCATCAACCAGGCGGCCATTCATGCGTTCAATAGCTGCTGTGGCACTACGAGGTTCAGCATACTTGACAAAGCCATATCCCTGGCTTACACCAGTGAAACGATCATCTGCCACTTTTGATCGGACAATTCGTCCGAAAGGTAGAAATAGCTCGATGAGCTTGTGAGAAGACACAGAAGCTGGGAGGTTACCCACATACAGGTTAGTGTCATCCACTTCTTTCAGCTTGCTACCATCCTTAAGCGAGGAGAGCATGTGTTCTTGCCTCTTACGCAAGTGGCTATCCTGGTCATCAAACTGAGCTTTCCTTTTCTCCAACTTGGCAGCACCAAAACATTCAGTACTGTATGTGTAACAAGATACATCAGTAGCAAACCTGACAGACAATTGTTTCTTCAACGGCTTCATTTCCATACCATCAACCACTGGTACCGCCTTGTGCTCATTGTTGCTGCCCTTTCTCAGTGCCCGCTTTAGGACCTCTCTCTTATTTTGTTCCTTCTGGAAAGTCTGCACGGTACTGGACTTCTTCTTCACAAATTCGTACTCATGAGCCACTTGATCATCACATGGCTCCACTTCATAGAGCTGCTTCCTGTATGAATCAGTGAGAGGCTCCGGATAATACGAGTCCTGCACGTCACTGTCTTCTTCCTCATAACAGAGTTCTGAAACAAAAGGTTCCTCGTAACTGGCATCCTCGTCTTCAAGTGGAGCCGCAACATCGCAAGGTTCCTCACCACTAACCTCTTCCTCTTCTGCCAAAGGATCTTCACAAGAATCCACAGCCTGTGTTTCTGGCTCACTATCATTGTCGTCGTCATCATCATCATCATCATCATCATAGAATTCACGTTCAAATGGCTCTTCTTCTTCAGTGCCTTCTTCATATTCAGCAGAGACAGCACTCATGCCATCCTCCTGTAGCTGGTCAGCCAGGTCACTTTTGCGTCCCATTCTTGTGACAGCAACTGTTTCACAGAGGAGAAGATTATTTAGCAAAGAAATACAGGATATGGCATCAGTTCTTAACACAAGTATTGAATGAACAGAAAATGTATAGCACAAGTATCGAATGATCAGCACACATATAGCACCAGGACCTTGTAAAAAAGATGAGAAATGTACTCCTAGTAGAGACCTTGAAATCTCATGTAAGCTGCACGACATGTTGTGTACACTCTTAATCCGCATTTGAGTCACACAATGTGTTGCATACCTTACACTAGTAAGTAATCACTGGACCCGTATCAAGTTGCAATGTTGATAGCCACAGAAACCAAAAGGAACTTGCATAATCAATCGGTGTGGCCGTGCGCGTCAAGAGATGCAGAGCCCAGGAGAGCTGCCCCGTCCACTATCCAAAAAATACCTACACAGTTGGCACTCACGTGCGTATACCACAGATGCAAAGAGATTGCAAAAATGTGGAGCACCCACTTCTTCCAGTGATGGCCTTGTTTAATTTGGTACTACTGCAACTATGAAATGGCATCAGTTCTTAACACGGGTAGCGAATGAGCAGCAAACATAAAGCACCGGCGCCTCGTAAAAAAATGGAGAAATGTGCTCCCAGTAGAGACTTCGAATTCTAGCGAGTGTAAGTTGCACAAAGTGTTGTCTACACTCTTAATATTCACTGCTAATAATAAGCTGCACTGCACAATGTGCTAATTCTAGCTAGTGTAAGCTGCACTGCACAATGTGCTGTATACACTAATAATAATAAGCAATGACTTGACCCATACCAAGTTGCACAATTTGATGTCGCAAAACCAAAAGGAACAATCGGTATGACTGCAGAAACGCAAGTAGTCTCCCTGTGGTTTTAAGTGATATCAGAAGGTGCTATCTGCACCATATATAGCTGTACACAATCTGCAGCAGAGCAGAGGGGATGTGGTGCAGATCAAGAGCTACATCCTACTGATCAAAAGCCAAATCCTAGATACTAGTAGTACTAATTATTTACCTCAACGCATCAAATCTGCAGTTTTTTGTAACACTAGTAAGAACGATCCAAGGCCAGATGGGCTCCACATTCCAGCATTTCCGTAGCAACCGTCCTACTTACTGCTAGTCACTACATGTATGTCTGTACTTTCTTCAGACGATGGTGGTTTTCGTCCACGCTACAAACCCAGCAAGCAAAATCGCAGCATTTTGATTCAGCAAAAATAGCAGTAACCGAGACCCCCCCTGTTTGGCCGAACCTCCCCCGCCCAAAATCGGAAGCTTGGGCCGAAACAGGGCCGCGTACGGGGCGCGGCCGAAAACCCTCGTGCCTGCCTGCACCGCTAGCCGGAAGGGGAAGCGGACGAGGATCGGCCGCAGATACAAAGAAAGAACACACCCAGGTTCTTCCGGGGAAGAAGCATTCGTCGGAGGGGGTAAAGAGGGAGAAGTACCTGTACCTTTCTTTGCCGCCGGAGACGGCGACGGAGCCTGCGGATGGAGTGGCCTGGCGGCGTGGTCGAGGCAGGGGAGGGTTTCCGTCGGCAATGCGGCCGCGGAGGCGGAGGGTGAGGGGGTACGTGGGACGGATGGACGGAGCGAGCCCGCGGAAGGGGGGGGTGGTGGTGTGACGGCGGTGGGTGCGGCGTGCGAAGAATGGCAGAGCAGAGCAGAGCAGAGGGCTGGAAAGAAAGGGGCAAGAAGGCTGTTCGTTGCGGCAGAGGGAGAGAGAAGAATGGGGAAATCGCGGGAAGCTCCCTGGCAGAGGGAGGGGTGGGGGAGCGGGTAATTTGTGGGTGCGCCGGGGGTGCTGCAGGGAAAAGGCACGGGAGATTTTTGTTCATCTGTCTTTCGTGCATCGCTCAACCACACCAAGAAAAAGAACTACGAGATCACTCACTCCTTTCGCGTGCATTTGTGTTTGTCCCATTTGTGAGTGTGTGAGGGGCAAAAAGTTACATGTGTGACTCCCACGTGGCATCATACCTTTTTTTTTTCTTGCGGACGCCATCTATACCTAATAATAGCTAGCAAAAATGTCCGTGTGTTGCAACGGAAAAAAAAAACCCTTTGCTCCTAGCTCAATAAACACAACTCATCACCCCTCCAAAGTTCCATGTCCTTTAGTTGAAATTATACTCCTTCCCATCCTCATCAATAGTGGCCACTGTGTCCACCTGAATGCAATGCGTTCGAACGTGACCAATTCGAACACGGTGATCTCAGCCTCTACATGACACATCTGCAATTGAGACACGCCGGCGCAAGGGAGTGTTCATACTTTGAGAACTAATTCCGTGGAGTTGGCCATGAGGGACACTCTTCGTGAGCTATACCCTACACCTGGTCCATATATCATCCATTATAATCCCACACGCTTATAAATTGTATTTTTTTTCAACACGCATGAACATTCTTCTAATACATGCATGTGAACACTTGCTAAATCATATTGACTTAAAAAATGCATGTTAATTTTTAAATTATGAACAATTTTTAAACACACAAAGAAGTGTGAACACTGGGCCCTTGTGCCGGGTAGAAAATAAGGCAATATGTGTGTCCTAGGAAAGCCCTATCAAAAGGTAGGGTAACATGCTCAACATATTCAACAAATGCAAATAATCAACTAAAGTGGGAGGTTAATTGCTCCTCCACGGGGAGTGGAGATACTGCCCCATCTTCAAGTTTAGATAAGAAAAATGGTTCCAATAATGGCTTGCCAAATGCCCAAATCCATATGGCACTACATCACATGTAGAAAGAAGGGGCATAACTAAGACTAGCCACAATGGAGAGTAATATACACTAGTAACATACGCATATCCCTATGTTACTACCTTCATAGTGGGTAGTAACATAAGTGTGGTGTCATCCAAAGCTTTATTTATTAGGTTATAGACTCATGTTGCATTGTGACATGTGATGTTATAGTAACTAACTAACTTACTGAAACTACCTCTCTCCTCATTAACTCATTACCATATAAGCAAATTTGCTGAGTTGGACTCGATGTTGTTGGGTAACGTAGTAATTTTAAAAAATTCCTACGCACACGCAGGATCATGGTGATGCATAGCAACGAGAGGGGAGAGTGTTGTCTACGTACCCTCGTAGACCGTAAGCGGAAGCGTTTATCAACGCGGTTGATGTAGTCGTACACCTTCACGATCCGTCCCGATCAAGTACCGAACGTACGGCACCTCCGCGTTCAGCACACGTTCAGCTCGATGACGTCCTCGCCTTCTCGATCCAGCAAGAGGGGCGAAGTAGTAGATGAGTTCCGGCAGCACGACGGCGTGGTGACGGTGTTGGTGAAGAACAATCTCCGCAGGGCTTCGCCTAAGCACTACGAAAACTATGACGGAGGATAAACTAGAGGGGACGGGGTTGCCGGCACACGGCTTGGTGTTTCTTGATGTGTCTTGGGTGCTAGCCCTACCCCTCTATTTATATGTTGAGCCTTGGGGTCGAAACTTGGAGTAAAAGCCTCCACAAAGTCGGTTTCACCCGAAAGGCAAGAGTCCTTCTCGGACTCCAGGGCCAGACGCCAGGGTTCCCGGCGGTCCCCTGGACTCCGCAAAACTTCCTTTTGCGCTTTCCAAAAAACTCGTGGGCTTTCCCCTTTGGCCCAGATAAAGTGTTCTCGTGCCCAAACATTTCGGGAAACATCCGGAACCCCTTCCGATGGATTCCGGAACCCTTCTGGAGATCAAACACTACTATCCACATATCAATCTTTACTTCTGGACCATTCTGGAGTTCCTCGTCATATCCGTGATCTCATCCGAAACTCCGAACAACATTCGGTCACCAACATACATAACTCATAGTACTATATCGTCAACGAACGTTAAGCGTACGGACCCTACGGGTTCGAGAACTATGTAGACATCACCGAGACACCTCTCTGGTCAATAACCAATAACGGAACCTGGATGCCCATATTGGCTCCTACATATTCTACGAAGATCTTTATCGGTCAGACCGCATAACAACATACGTTGTTCCCTTTGTCACCGGTATGTTACTTGCCCGAGATTCGATCGTCGGTATCTCAATACCTAGTTCAATCTCGTTACCGGCAAGTCTCTTTACTCGTTCCGTAATACATCATCCCGCAACTAACTCATTAGTCACATTGCTTGCAAGGCTTATAGTGATGTGCATTACCAAGAGGGCCCAGAGATACCTCTCCGACAATCGGAGTGACAAATCCTAATCTCGAAATACGCCAATCCAACAAGTACCTTTGGAGACACCTGTAGAGCACCTTTATAATCACCCAGTTACATTGTGACATTCGGTAGCACACAAAGTGTTCCTCCGGTAAACGGGAGTTGCATAATCTCATAGTCATAGGAACATGTATAAGTCATGAAGAAAGCAATAGCAGAATACTAAACGATCTAGTGCTAAGCTAACGAAATGGGTCAAGTCAATCACATCATTCTCCTAATGATGTGATCCCGTTAATCAAATGACAACTCATGTCAATGGCTAGGAAACATAACCATCTTTGATCAATGAGCTAGTTAAGTAGAGGCATACTAGTGACACTCTGTTTGTCTATGTATTCACACAAGTATTATGTTTCCGGTTAATACAATTCTAGCATGAATAATAAACATTTATCATGATATAAGGAAATAAATAATAACTTTATTATTGCTTCTAGGGCATATTTCCTTCAGATGTTACTGCTGAAGTTATTCCCACTGTGGCTAGTCTAAACCTAGTGTGGATCGCCACTCTCTCTTAGAGCTATTGCTCACCTACCACTTAGGATGGTGATAATTTCTGATCTCATTAAGCCATCAGCTCCTCCATGCAATAAGTTCTCATCCTTTTGGATTTCTTCGCAAGTCTACACCCTTGATCTCAATTGCTGAAGCAAGTCAGAATGTTGTGCCTGTGTTGCTATTGACTTGAACAATCTCTTGCTTGAGAAAAAAAGAGGTCGCAGTTTCTTTTTGCCAGAGCAAATACTGATAACCAACATCATGTACGTGCTTCAAAAGAAATTTGGAAGAGAAGAGAGACAAAATCCAAGAAGCACATCCCACCGAGTAATGCTACAGAATTGTTGGCAACCCAACATGCCACAGAAGTCCAGCTCAACCAGCCCATTCAAGTATATGATCCCCACCCTTTAATACCGCATCATGCATGGCAGCCCTCAATTCTCGTTTAACGCTGATTCCTTCTTAAATCATGCATGGCAACCCTCAATTCTTGCTGATTGCTTCTTAAATAATTCCACAATCCCTCCTTTTATTATGGATATACCAATGCCGATTCCTTCTTAAATCATGCATGGCAGCCCTCAATTCCCGCTTAATACTGATTGCTTCTTAAATAATTCCACAATCCCTCCTTTTATTAGGTCTTTCCCTCCGTTTAATTAGGCCAATATGTTGGGTCTCTTTCCCATTCATTCCTTCTTTGAAAGAATCCTTCAAGGCTGCCTATTGTCTTGAAATCAAAAACATATTTAAACTGGTGGGATTGTGTAAAGAAAAACGATATGGGACTATCTTGTGGACAGTTCGTGAGGTTAGGATTAGGAGTTTGATCGAGCAATTATTTTTACCGTATTTTTGGGCCACGTCGCAGAGGATGGATGGATGGACTGAGACCCAAGACAGATCGACCTAGAAATTCTGCTAGACACGCGAAGCCGATCAACATAAGAAAATTCGGCTTATAGTGATAGATAATCGGTGCTAGCTCAGCCGGTAGTTTAGGGTGGTTTCTTGCATGAGGTCTTGTGTTTGATCCCCGCGAGTTTTGTTGGCTTTATTGCTTTTTTTGCATGAGATCTCGCTGATCATATCCTTCATGGGCCAGCCCAGGCTTGCGTCCCAGTTTATGATGGCGATGCTAAAAAAACAAATATGATGGTGAACCCAACAGAAGCAATACCCCTTTTATTAGTAGGCATATATAGATATAGATATAGACTAGCACATATGCCCGTGCGTTGCAACGGGAGATATAGTGACGTATCCACCGAAATATCTAGCAACATGTCCCAAGAACATCTCAATGATGCCACCCGGCAACGGCAGGAAGGCGCGCACCAAGTTCTAGTAATACTTCATATCAATTGTACGGGCGTGGCCAATTCACGCGAATTTATACGACGATTCTGATCTTAAAAGGCCCCCTAATTTTTAAATCTTGAAGGCATTATTTGTAAGCTGTCGTAAAAAAATCTCACTAAGCATTAGAAATAATGAATTATAATTCCTTCGCATTTGAACAAACCCTCCCGAGTTCTTTACACATACAATACTTTTGGTACAACAATTCTGACCCTAAAGGGCCCCCTAATTTCAATTTTAAAGGCATTATTTGTAAATTGAAGCAATTTTAAAATCTCATCAACTTTGCATTAATTTCATGCCATGTCTGGGTTTGCTTTGTGTCAATATATCATACACCTTTCTTTCTTTCTTTCTTGTTAAACTCTCCTTCCTTATTTATGTATAAGGATCATGCCCTAGATAAAGACTATTGCTTCTTACCACCGTAATTTCACGACCTTTCATGTAATCTGTGGCTACAACCAACCGAACAAGTTTGTTTTTGTGTCTTAGTACCACCTGGCTCCAATAGATTCAATAGTACCCGTTTAAACACGTGTGTGCAACTTGCACCAACGTGGAAGCTGGGGATTTGTGGCCAAGCTTGATTGTAATTAAAGGAAGATGATTGTGGGTTGGTCATTAAAGGAAGAGGAATTTGTGTGGGGGCACGCTGCATCATAAAAACATGATTGCAAGCTCCTCTTGATAATTGGAAGAGGAGATTGTGGGCTACATAGAGAAGTGGGCCTCTAACAGCAGTGGCCGGGAGAGCCGTGCGAAGTACGACGTCGGGACCAGCTGGCTGGGGCAAAGGGCGGCGCCGGCCGGCCAGCTCACAGCGAGAGAACGAGGTTAAGACTTTGGCATGGTTGAATAACAGGTGGGGTTTGTGTTTCAGTGTTTAGCCGAGCTATTAGTTTGTGCTTGCAATTTTTCCCGTGTTTTTTCAGTTGTACATGCTTACACCTGGTTCCTTTCTTCTTTCTCTATTTTCTTTATATTCATGGGTTTTAAAGGGGACTTACATGGCTATTATTGTATTAGTGTAAATACTTTTTTTCATTTTTTTTGAAATTGTATTAGTGTAAATACTAGCGTGTAAGATAAGATAGAAGGCATGCTTTTCTGACCGAGCAGCATCACCATCGATCCGTGCTCCAATTTGTCACCATGGACTGACATGGGATTCAGCTAGTTGGAAGTTCTTGCCGGCGTGGTGCATTTTTGGAGAAAATGAGGTGATGGAGAATCGGTGAATTGGGGTCTATTGAGGACAGTTCACTTGAGTTTTGATCTTAGGGTCCCAAAACTCGAGGCTAACAAAAGCTATATGTTGCACCATTCTATGTTCATCGATGTCTCTAAAGCGGAATCCAAAGAATTATGGACAGACGATGCACTAGGTGTCCGTGCCATTGGGCAGAGGAGTATGTGAATTATCTCCGTTGCAACGCACGGGCAATTTTCCTAGTTTCTGATAAAAAGAGTGGAACCACCACTCCGCACAATTCCAACTAGAGATCTTCACCGTTTCGTCCTGGAGTGGCGCGTAACCCAGATGGGCAGGTGCGGTCCACCACACGCTTGGCAAAGGAGATGGGTCGGTTGCTTCTCTTATTGTGGAACTTAGTAATGTACTCGCTAGAAGATCCTTCTCCGACCAAGTTAGGCAGCAACATAGCTAGGCGCTATGTATGTATGATGAGTTTTGATATACCAAGTGACTTTGATCGAGGGACTGCATCGTGCCTGCTGTTCGTCGACGGGTGATGGTGGAGGTGCTTGTCCTTGGCTATGGTGCGATCCTAACACCGTGAACTACCACGGAAGGAGGGAGATAGGGGGCGTGGCTGTGATGTGCGATGGACTTAGTTAATAGGTATTCTTAAGTAATTATATATATAGCGATTTTACTGGGCCTATTGGCCAATTTGTTCTGAGGCTGAGGCGGGTGTAGAAAATAACCCATCTTGAACCGTTGTGTTTCTTTTTCAAGGCGGTTTGTGAGAAACAACCCATCGCGAATTGTTGTGATTTTGTTCGCAGTGGGGTGTGAGAAATGGCCATGTTGAAATCTTGTGATATTGTTCATAGGCGGGTGTGAGAAACGAGCCATCTTAGATGTACTACGTATCAGGGTTGAGAAAAAATGCGGCCCGGGCGTGTCGGTTGGGAATTGCCCATTTGTCTAGAATTATGTCAATCTATCCAAACACTAGATTAGACCTACCTGCGATGTATTACATCAATATGTGGTGTTTTCTGCAACAAACTCGTATAGTAGGTGTTTTACGCAATAAACCTGTATAGTAGATGTTTTGCGTAACACTAGCCCCAATAAGTGATGGTTTGTGCAATTCCCACTAGATGAGTATGAGAGTATTTGAGCATGTTGGTCGACGGTCTTGTGTCTGCCACATAGGATTGGACCAACCACAGAGCATCTTTTTTCTTTCTTTATTATTTCTATTTTTTTCTCTCTCTTCTTGTCCATCAATCACATGCATGTAAGTATATGAAAAAAAGCGAGGGACATGACTACATGAACAAATAAATAGGGAGTTAAAGCGGACACGCCCGTACAGTGACCAAACGGGTCCGTGGATGTTTGAGGGACCAAAATTGTTCAGACTGACTGTAGATGCCCTAACTGAACATTTCAGAATGTACCATCACCAGCAAGCAAGGCAGAGACATCTTAACTGAAGTTGGCATCACAAAATAATCATGCAAAGCTGCTACATGCAATTAGCATGTTAAACATTACAATTACGCTGCCAATTAGTTTCATCTACAAAAGAAGAGTGTGGCAATTAGAAAGGGTAGAGGGCCTGGAGGGTAGGATGCAAGCACGGCGAGCTCCGCCACGCCCTGGCGTGCAGCCGGAGCGTCTGCCGTGCCCGCTCCCTCGTCCTCTCGTCGCACCACTGCCGCTCCTCCTCCGGCGCCGACGCCGCCACCAGGCACAGCTTCCCCACCGCGCCCGTCGCCGCCATCTCCTGCACCACCGCCACCGTCGCCGTGTGCCGGGCGATTGATCGGAGCACTCGCACCGCCTTCGCGCTAGCCGCCATCGACGCCCCGGCCACCCACGCCCCCACGGCTGCCACGCCGGCTCCGTGCGCCACCAGCGCTGCGCGGCCCTCCGCGCACCCGCACAGCCGGTTCAGCGCGCACAGCGCCAGCTCGCACCACGCTCGCCGCCTCTCGCCGTTCACGAGCAGCAGCATGTCCACGAGCACAGCCACCGCGCCGGCCTCCGCGGCCTTCACTCGGTTCCGCCCGTGGGCGGTCGCGCCTGCAAGCACCCGCAGCGCTGCCTTGGTCGCCATCGAGGTCGAGGCGCCCATGCCGTCGTCGCCGCGGAGCAGCCGCGCAGTCTCGACGAACACCTTCTCCGGGAGCGACGCCGCTCTGCTGGGCGCCATGCACGCCGTCACGTCCGCCAGGAGCACGGCCGCGCGTGCCCGGGACGCCGCGTCGGCGTCGGAGCCGGAGTGTCCCTGCAGGGTAGAGACGAGCGCGCCGACCAGCGCCGTGCCATCCCTGTCGACGGCGCGCGCCAGGCACCGCTCCGGGAGCCGGAGCGAGGAGATGACGTCGAGTGCCGCGGCGGCGTTCTCTGGCGCTGACGTCGCAGACGAGACGAAGACGTCGAGCAGGGCATCCGCAGAGCCGGGTACGGCGGCGACGAGTTCCCTACCGCACTCGCCCTCCGCCACGACGTCCCTAAGCTCGCGGAGCGCAGCGAGGGCCACTCGCGACGGTCTCTTGTTCTTCGCGTCGGCGAGCCGCGACACCAGCGCGGCCAGGCGGGCGCGGTCGGCAGGGGCCGGCTTCATCGTATGGTCGACGGCGTCGTCGGGGCGGTGGAGGGCGCACCAGGAGCGGATGAGGCGGCAGAGCGTGTGGTTGGGCGTGGGCTCGCAGTCCGGCGCGACGGGCAGCTTGGTGAGCGGGCAGGAGGCGGCGAGGCGGAGCCAGCGGTGGATGGCGTGGCGGTCGTAGGTGATGCCGGTGGGGAGCGTGACGGGGTCGCGCATGACGTCCAGCGTGATAGGGCACACGAAGTAGGACGGAACCTCCACCTCCTCCATTAGAACACCAAGGGCTCCTTCTTCTAGCTGTTGCAATGGTGGTGGTGAGACTGGTGGAGAATGAGAGAGCAATGGCGGATCGATGGCTATGAGCGGTTGATGCTGGAGATATAGTGGGAGGAAATCTTTGACAAAACGGAGTATTTTATAGTATACGCGTGAGATCGATCGAGATGGATGTAGCGAGGGGGGGGGGGATTCAAACTCAAGGACGTGTGCAGGTCTGCATGGTTTGGTTTGGTCAGTCCACTCTATCTCTATCCTTCTTCTTGGAAGGAGACCGACTGATTTCCTGACCATTAAACAATTCTTTTTAAAATAAATCCACGCGGGACAGCGTGTTTTGTATGTTTTCGTCTTGTTTTTTTACCGCATCGTGTCCGAATATTGAAGTTGTGCTGTCCTACTCGGAAGTTGCATATGAGGCGCCCAGAGACGCCAAGCAGAACCGACAGACAGTTGACAAAGCGAAGAGCCTGGGTCTGATTTTTCTACCATGCATGCATGGGATGCATCATGCATCCAATAGTTGCTTTAAGATTCGTGCAACATTTTCTGGATAGAAAATTTATGTTAGCTTCAAAGTATTACATGATGTTACTTCGCCTTTTTCTTATTTCAAAGTGTACCCTATTGTTTTCATGAAACTAATGCGCTCATTTTCATGGACTCTTTTTATAATGGGGTTGGCTATTTGTAAGTTCGCCCAAGAAATTTTGGTGCAAGTCGACTTTCTTTTAAAGCTGCATCTTCATTGTACTGCTGTGGTGTGTTTTCTACCTCCAGCCTCCTCCTCCTCCTGAAACGCAACCGACATTAGTCGATTCGTCCGCCACTGCCACCCCGCCCTCCCCTCACTGCTTTACTGCCGCCACCAATGACCATCCCTCTAAACCTCCCCGACGATTAGATATTTCAGGCAAGCCACTGCACCCCCACCCGTGCATGTCAATCTGCTTCCTCGCCTCCGACTAGGATGTCACAGCTGGCTCACAGCTCGCTGCCGCTCACATCACCATTCTTGTCTCCGGCAGGGTCATGACTTAGCCTCGCCATTGACGTCGCAGTTTGTTGACTCGGGCTCCGACATGGCCTCCTTCCTTCCTAAGCGAAGTAGACTTACATAAAAAAATAAATCAAATGACTTAGATATAGCCTGTGCGCGTTTTTAAAAGGCTAGGTATTTAGTTAGTACCCAATTAGTTTTGTGTGGACTAGCCTGTGAGGCATGCAATTAACATGAGTAGCCAAGCAAAACGACAGAGAGTTTGACGAATTAGGCAGAGTAAAACAAGTTCGAGAGGACAAAACGGGCAGGCAGAGACCATGCACGAAGTCTCCGAAGTCTTGGAGGCTGAGACCGACGTGGTGTCGCGCGCTCTAGCTTAGCTTAATTTTTGGCGCGAAATTTCTGATGCTTACTCTTGTCCTCTAGCTGGTTTGTTTTTCTCTGGTGGTGAATTACTAGGCACTACCGCACTAGCTAGGCAGGCACAAACAGAAATGGCGCGTCTCCGGTGGCCAACGCGGCATCTTTGACCACGCCAATTGTTTGAATAGTTTTAGCGAGGTCCAGTTTGAAGATAAATTGCATGCATGCACATCGGTAGCAAGGGCGTGTTCGGTTGCCGTTTGCTACAGGGCTGCATCGCATACACTTCTCAAACCAGTCTGGTTGAGCAAAAACAGGCCCTAATACGTCATCTGCTAGTTGTTTGGTTGCCTGCATTTAGTGTCCCTGCATTAGGTAATACCCAAGTGCACTTTGTTTGGTTGCCTGCATTGGCCCGAGCGGCACATGAACACGGCGTTTGGTTGCATACGGCATATATGTTGTGCTTACCTTGTACCCTAGTTGGTGAGCTTACCCACACCTAGCACACCAACGCCACAACACAGCAATGGCGATGAATTGGGCGAAGATGTTGAAGTTCTTCAGCTTCATCCCAAACTGACGATCCACCTTGACACCTCCAACCTTGCGACTGTCAACAGTGCTGCCGTGCTTTCACACCCACTCGGAGTAAGCTTGTTCTGTTGCCTGCCTAGTCTTGAACCCTCTATGGGTGTTGTTGCTATACGATGCCACTTGTGCACTGGCTTCTTCCCATGAACTACAAATCCCTGGGACCTTACCGATGAACACGGCATACCACTTGCCCTAGCAATGCACAAGAGCAAGAGTTGAAGCAACAAATCAATGGAGCACACAAGTAGCAAGTAAAGTAGCACACAAACAACAATGGAGCAGAAGAGAAGTAAAGCATGCATGATCATACGGCATAGCAAGTTCTTCCTAGCACTACCTTGGTGTTAACCTACCACCACATCCAAAAGAGGGTGTCGTCCTACCACTGCAAGTTCACCATCAGCGTGAGGGATTAGTATATAACACCTCACCAAAATATACATACATCAAATAGTTTTTGAGCCCTAACTACACAAAATGTACGTCGTCATCGTCATCGTCGTCGTCGTCGCCACCGCCATCGCCGTCGGGGATCATGCACGCTCACAGGCAGCACTACTCTAGTAGTAGTGCTTGCCCAGCCAGCTCCTGAGCCACAGCACCCTGTGAGTGTCGGCCATGGCAACGAACCCAACACCCTGGGCCTTGTTGTCAAGCAGGTGGCTGAGAGCTGCCATGAGAGCCTCGTCGCTAAAGCCACCCTGGGTCATGACAGCGCCATACAGGTCAGGGTGGACGTCGAGGGGCTTGCACTCCCTGATGGTTGTTGCCACCTCCTTCACCGCCTCAGTCATGCTGCAGAAGACATTGATCTCCTCCTCCATCAGGCCTCCTCTCTTCCTCTTCCGGGGTGTTGAAGGGCTTCACAGCGGGCTTGTCAGGGCCATCGAGGACCTCGACGTCCGGGATCCCAGGGAAGTCTGGCATGGGAGAACCAAGAGGCTCCCCGAGCCCATGGCATGCTTCCCAGTTGCCAGCCCGAAGGAGAAGATGTGCTGCATCTGGTTGTAGTTCTGTATGGGTGTGTTGAGGAACTCAGCGTCCCTTGGGTGGTCCTAAGAATGAAACACAAGTGTTGTTAGTTGCGATTAGGAGTAGGCAATGGTGGACAGTATGAAAAGGAAGAGGGCTGTGAGCTAACCGCGACATGGCCGACGTAGTGCTCTGCCTCCAGAACTATGAAGCAAGTGTTCTCATCCCATGAGGCACCGCTAAGGTCTCTCAGCCTGGACACTTGGATCCATCGACTTCTCCACTTCCTCAGGTGGTTGTATGATGACCCACAAGTATAGGGGATCTATCGTAGTCCTTTCGATAAGTAAGAGTGTCGAACCCAACGAGGAGCAGAAGGAAATGATAAGCGGTTTTCAGCAAGGTATTCTCTGCAAGCACTCAAATTATAGGTAACAGATAGTTTTGTGATAGGATAATTTGTAACGAGAAACAAGTAACAAAAGTAAATAAAGTGCAGCAAGGTGGCCCAATCCTTTTTGTAGCAAAGGACAAGCCTGGACAAACTCTTATATAGAGAAAAGCGTTCCCGAGGACACATGGGAATTATCGTCAAGCTAGTTTTCATCACGTTCATATGATTCGCGTTCGGTACTTTGATAATTTGATATGTGGGTGGACCGGTGCTTGGGTGCTGCCCTTACTTGGACAAGCATCCCACTTATGATTAACCTCTATTGCAAGCATCCGCAACTACAACAAAAGTATTAAGGTAAACCTAACCATAGCATGAAACATATGGATCCAAATCAGCCCCTTACGAAGCAACGCATAAACTAGGGTTTAAGCTTCTGTCACTCTAGCAACCCATCATCTACTTATTACTTCCCAATGCCTTCCTCTAGGCCCAAATAATGGTGAAGTGTCATGTAGTCGACGTTCACATAACACCACTAGAGGAGAGACAACATACATCTCATCAAAATATCGAACGAATACCAAATTCACATGACTACTAATAGCAAGACTTCTCCCATGTCCTCAGGAACAAACGTAACTACTCACAAAGCATATTCATGTTCATAATCAGAGGAGTATTAATATGCATATAGGATCTGAACATATGATCTTCCACCAAATAAACCAACTAGCATCAACTACAAGGAGTAATCAACACTACTAGCAACCTACAGGTACCAATCCCAGACTTAGAGACAAGAATTGGATACAAGAGATGAACTAGGGTTTGAGAGGAGATGGTGCCGGTGAAGATGTTGATGGAGATTGCCCTCTCCCGATGAGAAGAGCGTTGGTGATGACGATGGCGATGATTTCCCCCTCCCGGAGGGAAGTGTCCCCGGCAGAACAGCTCTGCCGGAGCCCTAGATTGGTTCCGCCAAGGTTCCGCCTCGTGGCGGCGGAGTCTCGTCCCAAAAGCTTGCTTATGATTTTTCTTCGGACGAAAGACTTCATATAGCAGAAGATGGGCACTGGAGGGCCAACAGGGGGCCCACGAGGCAGGGGGACGCGCCCAGGGGGGTAGGGCGCGCCCCCCACCCTCGTGGACAGGTGGAGGCCCCCTTGATGTATTTCTTCCACTCATTATTTTTTATTATTTCCAAAAATAAATTTCGTGGAGTTTCAGGACTTTTGGAGTTGTGCAGAATAGGTCTCTAATATTTGCTCCTTTTCCAGCCCAGAATTCCAGCTGCCGGCATTCCCCCTCCTTATGTAAACCTTGTAAAATAAGAGAATAGGCATAAGTATTGTGACATAATGTATAATAACAGCCCATAATGCAATAAATATCGATATAAAAGCATGATGCAAAATGGACGTATCAAGTCCCCCAAGCTTAGACCTCGCTTGTCCTCAAGCGGAAGCCGATAACAATAAATATGTCCACATGTTTAGAGGTAGAGGTGTCGATAAAATAAAATACGGACATGAGGGCATCATGATTATTCTCATAACAGCAACATATATGGATATTGTCATATGATCTCTTATGCTCAAGTAATAATCTATTCACAATGCAAAGTATGAATCAGAAACTTTATTGAGAACTAACAAACTATAATCTCAGTCATTGAAGCAATTGCAATTTATCATAACATCAGAAAGAGTCTATGTCAGAGCTTTCTAGCAAGTCCAGATACTCAACTATCATTTAGTCTTTCATAATTGCTAACACTCACGCAATACTTGTGGTTACGGAGTTTTAATCGGACACAAAGAAAGATAGGGGCTTATATTTTCGCCTCCCAACCTTTTACCTCAAGGGTAATGTCAACAATAATAATTCATGCTAACCCACATCCAATTAGATATATATATCAGGATCTTTCCAACATACTGTGCTTGCCAAAGGATAAAATGTAAAAAGGATAGGTGAAGATCACCATGACTCTTGCATAAGGTAGAAGATAATAAAAGATAGGCCCTTCGCAGAGGGAAGCAGAGGTTGCCATGCGCTTTCAGGGTTGGATGCATAAAATCTTAATGCGAAAGAACGTCACTTTATATTGCCACTTGTGATATGAACCTTTATTATGCAGTCCGTCGCTTTTATTTCTTCCACATCACAAGATCGTATAAAGCTTATCTCCTCCACACCAATCAATCATACATATTTAGAGAGCAATTTTTATTGCTTGCACCGATGACAACTTACTTGAAGGATCTTACTCAATCCATAGGTAGGTATGGTGGACTCTCATGGCAAAACCGGTTTAAGGGTTTTTGGAAGCACAAGTAGTATCTCTACTTGGTGCAAAGAATTTGGCTAGCATGAGGGGGAAAGGCAAGCTCAACATGTTGGATGATCCGTGACAATATACTTTATCTCAGATATAAGAAAACATAACCCATTACGTTGTCTTCCTTGTCCAACATCAACTCTTTAGCATGTCATATTTTAATGAGTGCTCCCAATCATAAAAGATGTCCAAGATAGGATATTTATATGTGAAACCTCTCTTTCTTTATTACTTCCTATTAATTGCAACGATGACCAAGGCTATGTTTGTCAACTCTCAACAATTTTTAATCATCATACTCTTTCTATGTGAAGTCATTACTCTCCATGAGATCAATATTATCTCTTCTTATTATTTCTTTTTATTCTTTTCTCTTTTCTTTTATTCACTCAAGATCATAGCAAGATATCAAGCCCTTGACTCAACACTAATCTTTATTATGTATATAGCTCACGGACTCGATTACATAGAGGGATCATAAAGCAAAACTCAAAACTAGATCATACCAAAACTTTATTCTACTAGATCAAGATACTACTAATAGGATCGAACTAAGAAAAACGGTAAAGATAGGAGATGTGGTGGTGATACGATACCGGGGCATCTCCCCCAAGCTTGGCAGTTGCCAAGGGGAGTGCCCATACCCTTGTGATTATGTCTCCTTTGTTGAAGAAGAAGAAGATGGTTTAGTTGATGGCGTAGTCTTCTTCCTTAATTTGCACTTGAGGACAGAATTTTGATCCCTCAAGTCATCACTCTCCTGCTCCAGGCTTAATATTTTTTTTTGCATAATTCCTGCTTGTTTTCCTGCAAGAGACGAAAAGGGATAAACTCGATCTTAAATTTCTTTGCTCTATCAGGGAGGCTTGACTTTTTGAACTCCACATGCATGTCCCCAGGTTGAGGTAATGGGACTTCATCTTCATCTGAGCTCGTCTCCTCCTTTCTCTTGGGCTCATAGTCCTCTTCTTCTTCCGTAGTCCAACCACAATGCTCCACATCCCCATAGACCTTAGGATCTGCAAGGTGATCAGCCACATAGCTTTCTCCTTCCGAATCCTAGGAAGACATGTTGCTCTAATCTGCAGCAGGACAGCTCGAAACAAAGACAGGAGATATTTGCATGATACGGAGGTCAAAACCTTCGGGAGATTATATAATGAATTTTTACCGACCAAAATACGTAACGTGCAAGAAAACGGAGTCCGGAGAGCGCACGAGGTGCCCACGAGGCAGGGGGCGCGCCCAGGGGGGTAGGGCGCGCCCTCCACCCTCGTGGAGCCCTCGTGTCCTTCCCGGATTGCTTCTTATTTTTCTATTTTTCTAAATATTCCAAAACGGAGAAAAATTGCCTTTAGAACTGTTTTGGAGTCGGTTTACTTACCGTACCACATACCTATTCCTTTTCGGAGTCTGAAACGTTCTGGAAAGTGTCCCTTATGTATTCCTCCGGGGTTACGGTTTCAATAACATTGGTTTCAACATTTATGGATTACCTGAGATATAATGTTTGATTCTTTGACCGTTGACCACCTTCGGATTTGTGCCTTCGAAGTTGTTGATTTTTATGGCATCGGAACGATAGACCTCCTCGATAACATAAGGGCCTTCCCATTTAGATAGAAGTTTTCCTGCAAAAAATCTTAAACGAGAGTTGTATAGCAATACATAATCACCTACATTAAACTCACGCTTTTGTATTCTTTTGTCATGCCATCTTTTAACTTTTTCTTTAAACAACTTGGCATTCTCATAGGCTTGGGTTCTCCATTCATCAAGTGAGCTAATGTCAAATAACCTCTTCTCACCGGCAAGTTTGAAATCATAATTGAGCTCTTTAATAGCCCAATAAGCCTTATGTTCTAGTTCGAGAGGTAAGTGACATGCTTTTCCATAAACCATTTTATACGGAGACATACCCATAGGATTTTTATATGCAGTTCTATAGGCCCATAATGCATCATCAAGTTTCTTGGACCAATTCTTTCTAGATCTATTAACAGTCTTTTGCAAAATTAATTTGAGCTCTCTATTACTCAATTCTACTTGACCACTAGACTGCGGGTGATAAGGAGATGCAATTCTATGATTAACATCATATTTAGCAAGCATTTTACGGAAAGCACCATGAATAAAATGTGAACCACCATCAGTCATTAAATATCTAGGGACTCCAAACCTCGGAAAAATAACTTCTTTAAGCATCTTAATAGAAGTGTTATGATCAGCACTACTAGTTGGAATAGCTTCTACCCACTTAGTAACGTAATCAACAGCAACTAAAATATGTGTGTATCCATTAGAGGCAGGAAAAGGTCCCATATAATCAAAGCCCCAAACATCAAATGGTTCAATAACAAGTGAATAATTCATAGGCATTTCTTGACGTCTACTAATATTACCAATTCTTTGACATTCATCACAAGACAAGACAAACTTACGGGCATCCTTGAAGAGAGTAGGCCAATAAAAACCGGATTGCAATACCTTATGTGCAGTTCTGTCTCCAGCGTGGTGTCCTCCATAAGCCTCGGAGTGACACTTGCGTAGGATCTGTTCCTGCTCATGCTCAGGTACACAACGTCTAATAACACCATCTACTCCTTCTTTATAAAGATGTGGGTCATCCCAAAAGTAATGTCTTAAATCATAGAAAAACTTTTTCTTTTGCTGGTATGTGAAACTAGGTGGTATGAATTTAGCAACGATGTAATTAGCATAATCATCATACCATGGAGCAGTACAAGAAGCATTTATGACATTTAATTGTTCAGGGTCATCAAGAACATTTTCTAACCTAGACAAGTTGTCTGCAACGGGGTTCTCAGCTCCCTTTCTATCAACAATATGCAAATCAAATTCTTGTAATAAGAGAACCCATCTAATAAGTCTAGGTTTAGCATCTTTCTTTTCCATAAGATATTTAATAGCAGCATGATCAGTGTGAATAGTTACTTTAGAATCAACAATATAAGGTCTGAACTTATCACAAGCAAATACAACTGCTAAGAATTCTTTTTCAGTAGTAGCATAATTTCTTTGAGCATTGTCTAGAGTTTTGCTAGCATATTGGATAACATTTAATTTCTTATCAACTCTTTGCCCTAGAACAGCACCTACAGCATAATCACTAGCATCACACATAATTTCAAAGGGTAAATTCCAATCAGGTGGCTGAACAATAGGTGCAGAGATCAATGCTTTCTTAAGTATTTCAAATGCTTCTACACAATCATCATCAAAGACAAATGGTATATCTTTTTGTAATAAATTAGTCAGAGGCCGAGAAATTTTTGAGAAGTCCTTAATGAACCTCCTATAAAAACCGGCGTGACCAAGGAAACTTCTTATACCTTTGATGTCCTTGGGACATGGCATCTTTTCAATAGCATCAACCTTGGCTTTATCAACTTCAATACCTCTTTCAGAAACTTTATGCCCCAAGACAATACCTTCATTAACCATAAAGTGGCACTTTTCCCAATTCAAGACAAGATTAGTTTCTTCACATCTCTGCAAAACTCGATCAAGGTTGCTCAAGCAATCATCAAAAGAGGATCCACAAACGGAGAAATCGTCCATGAAAACCTCACAAATCTTTTCACAAAAGTCAGAGAATATAGCCATCGTGCATCTTCGAAAGGTAGCAGATGCATTAGATAAACCAAAAGGCATATGTCTATAAGCGAAAGTACCGAAAGGGCAGGTAAAAGTGGTCTTTGATTGATCATCGGCTGACACAGGTATTTGAGAGAAACCAGAATAACCATCTAGAAAGAAAAAATGTGTATGTTTTGATAATCTTTCTAGCATTTGATCAATAAAAGGTAAGGGTAATGATCTCTTTAGTAGCCTTATTTAATTTGCGGAAATCAATTACCATCCTATAACCTGTAATAATTCTTTGCAGAATCAATTCATCTTTATCATTAGGAACAACAGTAATACCTCCCTTCTTAGGGACACAATGGATAGGACTTACCCACTGACTATCAGCAACGGGATAAATTATACCTGCATCAAGGAGCTTTAGTATTTCCTTTCTTACCACTTCTTTCATCTTAGGATTCAGCCGTCGTTGGTGATCACGAACTGGTTTGGCATCTTTCTCCAAATTTATTTTGTGTTGGCATAGAGTGGGACTAATGCCCTTAAGATCATCAAGAGTATATCCAATAGCAGCACGGTGCTTCTTCAGAGTTTTCAATAATCTCTCTTCTTCATGCTCTGAAAGGTTAGCACCAATAATAACAGGATATATCTTCTTTTCATCAAGATAAGCATATTTAAGAGTATCAGGCAATGGTTTAAGCTCAAACACGGGATCACCCTTGGGTGGAGGAGGATCCCCTAGGATTTCAACAGGCAAATTGTGTTTCAGGATAGGTTCCTGTTT
This sequence comes from Triticum aestivum, assembly GCF_018294505.1. Taxonomy (NCBI): domain Eukaryota; kingdom Viridiplantae; phylum Streptophyta; class Magnoliopsida; order Poales; family Poaceae; genus Triticum; species Triticum aestivum. Next base: position 640,696,103 of record NC_057799.1, on the reverse strand, counting down.
AAAGAATACTTCATCTATTTCCCTTCTTTCATTCATAAACATATCATTTTCATGGTCTAGCAAATATTGTTCTAAAGGATCACTAGGAGGTACGGCAATAGAAGCAAGACCAATTATTTCATCCTTACTAGGCAATTCCTCTTCACGGTGTTGTCTACTAAATTTAGAGAAATTAAACTCATGAGACATATCACCCAAACCAATAGTAACAACATCCTTTTCGCAGTCTATCTTAGCATTAACAGTGTTCAAGAAGGGTCTACCAAAAATAATGGGACAAAAGCTATCTTGTGGGGAACCAAGAACAAGAAAATCAGCAGGATATTTAGTTTTCCCACACAAGACTTCAACATCTCTAACAATTCCCATGGGTAAAATAGTATCCCTATTGGCAAGTTTAATTGTGACATCAATATCTTCTAACTCAGTAGGTGCAATATCATGCATAATTTCTTTGTATAAGTCAATAGGTATTGCACTAGCACTAGCACCCATGTCACATAAGCCATGATAACAATGATCTCCTATTTTAATAGAAATAACAGGCATGCCTACCACAGGTCTATGTTTATCTTTAGCACAAGGTTTAGCAATTCAAGCAGTTTCATCACGGAAATGAATAACATGCCCATCAATATTATCAGACAAGAGATCTTTAACTATAGCAATATTAGGTTCAACTTTAACTTGCTCAGGAGGTATATAGGTTCTAATATTGCTTTTACGAACCACAGTTGAAGCTTTAGCATGATCCTTTATTCTAACAAGGAAAGGTTGTTTCTCAACATAAGTAGTAGGAACAATAGGATCATTATAAGTGATAGTCTTTTCTTCAACTTTAATAGGTGCAACTACTTTTACTTCTATGGGGGGGATGATATTTAAACCACTTCTCCTTAGGGAGATCAACATGAGCAGCAAAAGATTCATAGAAAGAAGCTACTATCTCAGAGTCAAGTCCATATTTAGTGCTAAATTTACGGAAAACATCGGTATCCATAAAAGATTTAACACAATCAAACTTAGGTGTCATACCTGACTCCTTACCTTCGTCGAGATCCCAATCTTCAGAGTTGCGTTTAATTCTTTCCAATAAATCCCATTTGAATTCAATAGTCTTCATCATAAAAGAGCCAGCACAAGAAGTATCGAGCATGGTGCGATTGTTATCAGAAAGCCGAGCATAAAATTTTTGAATAATCATTTCTCTTGAGAGCTCATGATTGGGGCATGAATATAACATTGATTTAAGCCTCCCCCAAGATTGAGCGATGCTTTCTCCTTCGCGAGGCCAAAAATTATATATATAATTGCGATCACGATGAACAAGATGCATAGGATAAAACTTCTGATGAAATTCCAATTTCAATCGTTTGTAGTTCCATGACCCCGTATCATCACATAGCCTATACCATGTCAATGCATCTCCCTTCAAAGATAAAGGGAAGACCTTCTTCTTAATACCATCATCGGGTGTACCTGCAAGCTTAAATAATCCACAAACTTCATCCACATAGATTAGGTGCTCATCAGGATGCATTGTTCCATCTCCTGCAAAAGGATTAGCTAGCAGTTTTTCTAACATACCCGAAGGAATTTCAAAGTAGACATTTTCATTTTCAGTAGGTTCAGTAGGTTGAGGAGCAACTCTTTGCTCTACTGGTCGGGGTGAAGATACCCCGAACAAGGCCCTCAGAGGATTACTTTCCATAGTAACAAGTGACAGTAAATTTCAGCACACTATATAAATTTTCTTCCAATTCCACCAAAGGCGCTTCACTCCCCGGCAACGGCGCCAGAAAAGAGTCTTGATGACCCACAAGTATAGGGGATCTATCGTAGTCCTTTCGATAACTAAGAGTGTCGAACCCAACGAGGAGCAGAAGGAAATGATAAGCGGTTTTCGGCAAGGTATTCTCTGCAAGCACTCAAATTATAGGTAACAGATAGGTTTGTGATAGGATAATTTGTAACGAGCAACAAGTAACAAAAGTAAATAAAGTGCAGCAAGGTGGCCCAATCCTTTTTGTAGCAAAGGACAAGCCTGGACAAACTCTTATATAGAGCAAAGCGCTCCCGAGGACACATGGGAATTATCGTCAAGCTAGTTTTCATCACGTTCATATGATTCGCGTTCGGTACTTTGATAATTTGATATGTGGGTGGACCGGTGCTTGGGTGCTGCCCTTACTTGGACAAGCATCCCACTTATGATTAACCTCTATTGCAAGCATCCGCAACTACAACAAAAGTATTAAGGTAAACCTAACCATAGCATGAAACATATGGATCCAAATCAGCCCCTTACGAAGCAACGCATAAACTAGGGTTTAAGCTTCTGTCACTCTAGCAACCCATCATCTACTTATTACTTCCCAATGCCTTCCTCTAGGCCCAAATAATGGTGAAGTGTCATGTATTCGACGTTCACATAACACCACTAGAGGAGAGACAACATACATCTCATCAAAATATCGAACGAATACCAAATTCACATGACTACTAATAGCAAGACTTCTCCCATCTCCTCAGGAACAAACGTAACTACTCACAAAGCATATTCATGTTCATAATCAGAGGAGTATTAATATGCATATAGGATCTGAACATATGATCTTCCACCAAATAAACCAACTAACATCAACTACAAGGAGTAATCAACACTACTAGCAACCTACAGGTACCAATCCCAGACTTAGAGACAAGAATTGGCTACAAGAGATGAACTAGGGTTTGAGAGGAGATGGTGCTAGTGAAGATGTTGATGGAGATTGCCCTCTCCCGATGAGAGGAGCGTTGGTGATGACGATGGCGATGATTTCCCCCTCCCGGAGGGAAGTGTCCCTGATACGTCTCCGTCGTATCTACTTTTCCAAATACTTTTGCCCTTGTTTTGGACTCTAACTTGCATGATTTGAATGGAACTAACCCGGACTGACGTTGTTATCAGCAGACTTTCCATGGTGTTATTTATGTGCAGAAACAAAAGTTCTCAGAATGACCTGAAACTCCATGGAACATCTATTTGGAAAATAAGAAAAATACTGGAAGAAAAATCCATGTCAGGGGGCCCACACCCTGTCCACGAGGGTGGGGGGCGCGCCTGCCCCCCCCCAGGGCGCGCCCCCCTACCTCGTCGGCCCCCTGACGCTCCACCTACCTCAACTCCAACTCCATATATTCACTTTCGGGGAGAAAAAATCAAGGAGAAGGATTCATCACGTTTTACGATACATAGCCGCCGCCAAGCCCTAAAACCTCTCGGGAGGGCTGATCTGGAGTCCATTCGGGGCTCCGGAGAGGGGAATCCGCCGCCGTCGTCATCATCAACCATCCTCCATCACCAATTTCATGATGCTCACCGTCGTGCATGAGTAATTCCATCGTAGGCTTGCTGGACGGTGATGGGTTGGATGAGATCTATCATGTAATCGAGTTACTTTTGTTAGGGTTTGATCCCTCGTATCCACTATGTTCTGAGATTGATGTTGCTATGACTTTGCTATGCTTAATGCTTGTCACTAGGGCCCGAGTGCCATGATTTTAGATCTGAACCTATTATGTTTTCATGAATATATATGAGTTCTTGATCCTATGTTGCAAGTCTATAGTCACCTACTATGTGTTATGATCCGGCAACCCCGAAGTGACAATAATCGGGACCACTCCCGGTGATGACCACAGTTTGAGGAGTTCATGTATTCACTATGTGCTAATGCTTTGTTCCGGAACTCTTTAAAAGGAGGCCTTAATATCCCTTAGTTTCCATTAGGACCCCGCTGCCACGGGAGGGTAGGACAAAAGATGTCATGCAAGTTCTTTTTCATAAGCACGTATGACTATATTCGGAATACATGCCTACATTACATTGATGAATTGGAGCTAGTTCTGTGTCACCCTATGTTATGATTGTTACATGATGAACCGCATCCGGCATAATTCTCCATCACCGATCCAATGCCTACGAGCTTTTCATATATTGTTCTTCGCTTATTTACTTTTCCGTTGCTACTGTTACAATCACTACAAAACACCCAAAATATTACTTTTGCTACTGTTACTTTTGTTACCGTTTCCGTTGCTATCATACTACTTTGCTACTAAACACTATTGCTGCAGATACTAAGTTATCCAGGTGTGGTTGAATTGACAACTCAACTGCTAATACTTGAGAATATTCTTTGGCTCCCCTTGTGTCGAATCAATAAATTTGGGTTGAATACTCTACCCTCGAAAACTGTTGCGATCCCCTATACTTGTGGGTTATCAAGACTATTTTCCGGCGCCGTTGCCGGGGAGCATAGCTCTATTCTTTTAGTCACTTGGGATTTATATCTGCTGGTCACTATGAAGAACTTGAAAGACGCTAAGACAACAATTTATCCCTCAACTACGAGGGGAGGTAAGGAACTGCCATCTAGCTCTGCACTTGATTCACCTTCTGTTTTGAGTAAGCTTGCGACACCTAAACCTGCTTCTGCTATTCGTTCTGATATGTCGCATGTTATTGATGATGCCACTTCTGCTATGCATGATACTTATGATGAAACTACTTCTATGCTTGATACTACTGTGCCACTTGGTGAATTTCTTGATGAACAACTTGCTAGGGCTAGAGAGAATGAAATTATTGATAATATTGATGAAAGTGATGATGAAGACTCTTCCCCTAATAAATATGAATTGCCTGTTGTACCTGAGGGCTATGTTATGGATGAAGCAGTTGCTAACGAAATTTTTGCCTGCAAAGATAGATATGATGTTAAGAAATTATTAGCTAAATGGAAGCAGCAATCTCTTAATGCTAGAATGAAACCTGATCCTTCTTTTACTACTTCACCTATCTGTGTTACTGATAAGGATTATGAATTCTCTGTTGATCCTGATATAATTACTTTGGTTGAATCTGATCCTTTTCATGGCTATGAATCTGAAACTGTTGTGGCACATCTTACTAAATTAAATGATATAGCCACCCTGTTCACTAATGATGAGAAATCTCGCTACCTTTATATCCTTAAAATATTTCCGTTCTCATTAAAGGGTGATGCTAAGATATGGTTTAATTCTCTTGATCCTGGTTGTGTGCGTAGTCCCCAGGATATGATTTATTACTTCTCTGCTAAATATTTCCCCGCTCATAAGGAACAAGCTGCTTTAAGGGATATATATAATTTTGTGCAAATTGAAGAAGAGAGTCTCCCACAAGCTTGGGGGAGGCTTCTCCAATTACTTAATGCTTTGCGTGATCATCCTCTTAAGAAAAATGAAATACTTGATATCTTTTATAATGGACTAACCGATGCTTCCAGAGATTACCTGGATAGTTGTGCTGGCTCTGTTTTCAGGGAAAGAACACCGGATGAAGCTGAAATTCTATTGAATAATATGTTGACAAATGAAAATAATTGGACACCTCCTGAGCCAATTCCTGAGCCTATTCCGAAGAAAAGAGGTGTTCTATTTCTCAGTCCTGAAGATATGCAAGAGGCAAAGAAATCTATGAAAGAAAAGGGTATTAAAGCTGAAGATGTTAAGAATTTACCTCCTATTGAAGAAATACATGGTCTTAATTTACCGCCTGTTGAAGAAATATATGATCCTAATCCATTACCTATTGAAGAAACCCATGGTCTTGATGACCCGACACAGGTAGTAAAGGTAAATTCTCTCTATAGATATGATAAAGCTGAAATCCCTCCTACTAAGTTTGCTAGCCAATGCTTGGATGAGTTTGATAACTTTATGGTTAAGCAAGAAGATTTCAATGCTTATTTTGGTAGACAATTAAAACAAAATGCTTATATGATTAAGCACTTGGGTGATTATATGTCTAGAGTTAGAGGTGAACTTAAACTCTTAGTAAACATGCTTCTATGGTTACCACTCAAGTAGAACAAGTACTTAAGGCTCAAAATGATTTGCTCAATGAATTAAATATTAAGAATAATGATTTTGTTGTTAGAGTGGCTACTAGAACTGGTAAAATGACTCAGGAACCTTTGTATCCTGAAGGCCACCCTAAGAGAATTGAGCAAGATTCTCAAAGAAATAATATTTATGCACCTAGTCCTTCTAAAAAGAAGAAAAAGAAAAATGATAGGACTTTGCATGCTTCTAGTGAACCTATTGCTGAACACCTGAGAATCCAAATGATATTTCTATTTCTGATGCTGAAACACAATCTGGTAATGAACATGAACCTAGTGAAAATGTTAATGATAATGTTCATGATGATGCTCAACCTAGCAACAATGATGTAGAAATTGAACCTGCTGTTGATCTTGATAACCCACAATCAAAGAATCAATGTTATGATAAGAGAGACTTTGTTGCTAGGAAAGATGGTAAAGAAAGAGAACCATGGGTTCAGAAACCCATGCCTTTTCCTCCCAAACCATCCAAGAAAAAAGATGATGAGGATTTTGAGCGCTTTGCTGAAATGATTAGACCTATCTTTTTGCGTATGCGATTAACTGATATGCTCAAAATGAATCCTTATGCTAAGTATATGAAAGAAATTGTCACAAATAAAAGGAAGATACCGGAAGCTGAAATTTCCACCATGCTTGCTAATTACACTTTTAAGGGTGGAATACCTAAGAAACTTGGAGATCCAGGAGTATCCACTATACCATGCTCCATTAAAAGAAACTATGTTAAAACTGCTTTATGTGATCTTGGAGCTGGTGTTAGTGTTATGCCTCTCTCTTTATATCGTAGACTTGATTTGAATAAGTTGACACCTACTGAAATATCTTTGCAAATGGCTGATAAATCAACTGCTATACCTGTCGGTATTTGTGAGGATGTGCCTGTTGTGGTTGCAAACGTTACTATTTTAACGGACTTTGTCATCCTTGATATTCCTGAGGACGATAGTATGTGTATTATTCTTTGAAGACCTTTTTTGAATACTGCAGGGGCTGTTATTGATTGCAACAAAGGCAATGTCACTTTTCATGTTAATGGTAATGAGCATACGGTACACTTTCCGAGGAAACAACCTCAAGTCCATAGTATCAATTCTATTGGAAAAATTTCATTGATTATTTTTGGAGGTTTTGAATTTCCTCTTCCTACTGTCAAGAAGAACTATGATATTCTTATTATTGGGGATGTGCATATCCCCGTTGAGGTAACATAGTGTTATTCGAAATTTCTCCGGTTCCATGTTATTTGAAATGAGTTTGTTAACAAGACTTGATCAACCTTGTTAGTGGATTCCTTTTGATGAGCATGAGATGGATGAAACTAGAATCACAACCTTCTGTACCCTCTCTCTACTTTCTGTTATTTAGTTGGAATAAAGTAAAAATAGGATTTTTCTGACTGTTTTCTGATTTATCTGTGCAATATAAAAATACCCCGAAAATAAAAGTTCTCCAAATGCCCTGAAAATGGAATATGATTTTTTCTAGAATATTTGAGAATATCTGGCACTGAGAACACAACAGGAGGGGCAAGCACCTAGCCACGAGGGTGGAGGGCCCGCCCTACCCCCCAGGGCGCGCCCCCTGCCTCGTGGGCCCATGGTGGATCCCCTCCACTTATTCCTGCACCCACACACTTCTTCCTCCCAAAAAAAATCACCATCCAGCTCAAGCACGAGTTCTAGCTCATTTTGCTGCGATTTTCGATCTCCTTGCTCAAAGGACCTCTCACAAAACTGCTTGGGGAGATTGTTCCTTGGTATGTGAGTCCTTCATTGGTTCAATTAGTTTTTGTTCTAGTGCTTTATTCATTGCAAATTTGTGCTGCCTATGTGACCATGTTCTTGAGCTTGCATGTCAAATTTATATGGTTCCAAGTAGTTCTAATGCATGATATAGGCTCTAGGCATTTGTAGGAGTAGCCGCTATCAATTTTGTTGAGTTTGGTTCACTTTTATTTGAAGTTACTAAAATTTTCAGAAATTTTTCAGAGGAAGAAATATGCTTAGGAAAATGTTCCAAGGTGGTTCTTCAAGGAAGAAAGGACTCAGGCTTGCAATGCGTGATGCTGGCGATGAGCCACCAAGGGACGCTCCAGTGCGGCCTTGTGAATGGCCTTCAGAGAACTTTATGGATCGAGCGGGAATCAAGGAAGAATTTAGCGCATATTTGCACAACGCTAATCTTGTGAGCTTCAAGGCAGAGAAGTGCCGCCAATACCACTATCTCACTAGTTCATTTGTGAGGAGGTTTGAATTTTCATCTTCACGTAATTCTCCAACTGTCCTGTTTGATCTTTATGAAAAATCTTATACGATGGACTTAGAGGATTTTACCGCTGCTTGCAAACTTCCACAATGGGGTAGTGCTAGTGAACCCCGCAAATGTGAATTTAGAAATTTTCTTGCTAGTATAACTGTGGGGGAATCTAGAGATATAGCACAAGCTACCATAGGGAGCATTCATTTTCCTGCTATACATTATTTTGCTCTCTTCATAGGTAGGTGCATAAATGGTAAAGATGAAGCATGTCATATGTGTGTTCCTGACCTCAGTATTCTTAGGAGTGCTGTGTTAGGAGACAAATCTTATAATTTGGGAGCCATTGTTGCACGTAGGTTGCATAATAATAGATTTAATGGAGATTTCTTTGGAGGAATTTATGCAACCCGCTTAGCTGATTTTCTTGGTGTTGACATACGTGAGGATGATATTGAGTTGCCTCCTACTTATTTAGACTTTAATGCTATGCTTCACCACCAGTTTGTCGAGAGGAATGAATCACCTCTCCGGTATCGCTTAATCTTTGACAGACGTCGTGCTGTCCGTATTACTCTCCCTGCTCCTGCCTTCTTTGACTATCAGGCAAAAGGAAGATATGTTATTACCAGAGAGGAGGCAGATGAGTACGAGAGGAGGGCGGAGGCAGCTCGCCGCCATGCTGCAGCTCAGGATAGCCGCTGCATCTCAGTACGACCCCGGCTACAACTATGGATATCCGCCAGGCCATCCTTGGCAATAAACCAACTTAGGCCAAAAGCCTAAGCTTGGGGGAGTACGTATTTCCCACCGACATTACATTCATGTTCACACACTCATTGCTAGATGTCGGTGCTCATACTTTTTCACTGTAATATCCTTGCTAGTTTATTTTCTTTTTCTTGCTTTCTTCTTGTGTGTTTGTTAAACCTTAAGAAAAACCAAAAAAAATTAGTAGTAGCTTTTAGTTAGTTTACTTTTCTTGCTGTAGTAGTAATAATTAAAAAGAAAACCCAAAAAGATTTCCCGTTCTTCTTTTGCTTGTTGGGAGCTTTCCCGTCTAAATAGTTTTATTTCTTTTCTTTTCTTTGGGGGTCGATAGGAGAAGACCATGATTAAATTGTTGAAGTGGCTCTTATATGCATTATTGTTGATTTAACTAAGAGTCCATATTGCCTTGTCTTATCATGTTTATTGAATGCTCGCAGATTCCAGCTTAGTCCAATGCACGTGCACTCTTATTATTTTCACATCGTTCGGTCGTGCAAGTGAAAGGCAATTATGACGATAGATGATGGACTGACTGAGATGAGAGAAGCTGGTATGAACTCGACCTCTCTTGTTTTTGTAAATATGATGAGTTCATCGTTCCTGATTCAGCCTATTATGAATAAACATGTTTGCAATGACAATTAGTTGCTTATGCCATGCTTGATTAGCTATGAGTTATAATGGTTTACCTTGCGTGCCAACATGCTATTAAAATGGTTGTGATATGGTATAGTGGGGTGGTATCCTCCTTTGAATGATTTAAGTGACTCGACTTGGCACATGTTCACACATGTAGTTGAAACAAATCAACATAGCCTTTACGATATTTATGTTCATGGTGGATTATATCCTACTCATGCTCGTACTCAATGTCTATTAATTTTAATGCATGTTCATGACTGTTGTCGCTCTCTAGTTGGTCGCTTCCCAGTCTTTTGCTAGCCTTCACTTGTACTAAGCGGGAATACTGCTTGTGCATCCAATCCCTTAAACCCCAAAGTTATGCCATATGAGTCCACTATACCTTCCTATATGCGGTATCTACCTGCCGTTCCAAGTAAATTTGTATGTGCCAAACTCTAAACCTTCAAATGAAATTCTGTTTTGTATGTTCGAATAGCTCATGTATCAACTAGGGCTGTCCGTATCTTCCATACTAGGCGGGTTATTCTCAAGAGGAGTGGACTCCGCTCCTCACTCACGAGAAAATGGCTGGTCACCGGGATGCCCAGTCCCATGCTTTATGCAAACTAAATCAAAATAATTGCAAACAAAACTCCCCCTGGGACTGTTGCTAGTTGGAGGCACTCGTTGTTTCGAGCAAGCCATGGATTGATGCTTGTTGGTGGAGGGGGAGTATAAACTCTACCATTCTGTTTGGGAACTGCCTATAATGTGTGTAGCATGGAAGATATCACCATCTCTTGGTTGTTATGTTGACAATGAAAGTATGCCGCTCAAAATATTATTTATCTCTATTTCAAAACCGAGCTCTGGCACCTCTACAAATCCCTGCTTCCCTCGGCGAAGGGCCTATCTATTTACTTTTATGTTGAGTCATCACCCTCTTATTAAAGAGCACTAGCTGGAGAGCGCAGCTGTCATTTGCATCCATTAGTATTAATTTATATTGGGTATGACTATGACTGGATCTCTTTTACCATGAATTACAATGTCTAGTCAGTCCTTGATCTTTAAAGGTGCTCTGCATTTATGTTTTGCGGTCTCAGAAAGGGCTAGCGAGATACCATCTTATTATATCATATCATGATTGTTTTGAGAAAGTGTTGTCATCAAAGATTTATTTTTACGGCTCGCTAGTTGATTATGCCATTGATATGAGTAAACATGAGACCTAAGAGTTACTGCGAATGTGGTTAGTCATAATCTTTGCTGAAAACTTGAATGCTGGCTTTACATATTTACAACAACAAGAGCAAACCGAGTTTGTAAAAGTTTTTCTTTATCACTTTCAGTTTATCAACTGAATTGCTTGAGGACAAGCAAAGGTTTAAGCTTGGGGGAGGTGATACGTCTCCGTCGTATCTACTTTTCCAAACACTTTTGCCCTTGTTTTGGACTCTAACTTGCATGATTTGAATGGAACTAACCCGGACTGACGCTGTTTTCAGCAGACTTTCCATGGTGTTATTTATGTGCAGAAACAAAAGTTCTCGGAATGACCTGAAATTCCACGGAACATCTACTTGGAAAATAAGAAAAATACTGGAAGAAAAATCCACGTCAGGGGGCCCACACCCTGTCCACGAGGGTGGGGGCGCCTGCCCCCCAGGGCGCGCCCCCTGCCTCGTGAGCCCCCTAACGCTCCACCGACCTCAACTCCAACTCCATATATTCACTTTCGGGGAGAAAAAAATCAGGGAGAAGGATTCATCGCGTTTTACGATACGGAGCGGCCGCCAAGCCGTAAAACCTCTCGGGAGGGCTGATCTGGAGTCCGTTCGGGGCTCCGGAGAGGGGAATCCATCGCCGTCGTCATCATCAACCATCCTCCATCACCAATTTCATGATGCTCACCGCCGTGCGACAGTAATTCCATCGTAGGCTTGCTGGACGGTGATGGGTTGGATGAGATCTGTCATGTAATCGAGTTAGTTTTGTTAGGGTTTGATCCCTAGTATCCACTATGTTCTGAGATTGATGTTGCTATGACTTTGCTATGCTTAATGCTTGTCACTAGGGCCCGAGTGCCATGATTTCAGATCTGAACCTATTATGTTTTCATGAATATATGTGAGTTCTTGATCCTATCTTGCAAGTCTATAGTCACCTACTATGTGTTATGATCCGGCAACCCCGAAGTGACAATAATCGGGACCACTCCCGGTGATGACCATAGTTTGAGGAGTTCATGTATTCACTATGTGCTAATGCTTTGTTCCGGTACTCTATTAAAAGGAGGCCTTAATATCCCTTAGTTTCCATTAGGACCCCGCTGCCACGGGAGGGTAGGACAAAAGATGTCATGCAAGTTCTTTTCCATAAGCACGTATGACTATATTCGGAATACATGCCTACATTACATTGATGAATTGGAGCTAGTTCTGTGTCACCCTATGTTATGATTGTTACATGATGAACCGCATCCGACATAATTCTCCATCAGCGATCCAATGCCTACGAGCTTTTCATATATTGTTCTTCGCTTATTTACTTTTCCGTTGCTACTGTTACAATCACTACAAAACACCAAAAATATTACTTTTGCTACTGTTACTTTTGTTACCGTTTCCGTTGCTATCATACTACTTTGCTACTAAACACTATTGCTGCAGATACTAAGTTATCCAGGTGTGGTTGAATTGACAACTCAACTGCTAATACTTGAGAATATACTTTGGCTCCCCTTGTGTCGAATCAATAAATTTGGGTTGAATACTCTACCCTCGAAAACTGTTGCGATCCCCTATACTTGTGGGTTATCAGTCCCCGGTAGAACAGCTCTGCCGGAGCCCTAGATTGGTTCCGCCAAGGTTCCGCCTCGTGGCGGCGGAGTCTCATCCCGAAAGCTTGCTTGTGATTTTTCTTCGGACGAAAGACTTCATATAGCAGAAGATGGGCACCGGAGGGCCAACAGGGGGCCCACGAGGCAGGGGGCGCGCCCCCACCCTCATGGACAGGTGGAGGCCCCCCTGACGTATTTCTTCCGATCATTATTTTTTATTATTTCCAAAAATAACTTTCGTGGAGTTTCAGGACTTTTGGAGTTGTGCATAATAGGTCTCTAATATTTGCTCCTTTTCCAGCCCAGAATTCTAGCTGCCGGCATTCCCCCTCCTTATGTAAACCTAGTAAAATAAGAGAGAATAGGCATAAGTATTGTGACATAATGTGTAATAACAGCCCATAATGCAATAAATATTGATATAAAAGCATGATGCAAAATGGACGTATCATTGTACACCTGGGTGGCAGACACCTCTTGCCCACAGAAGTCGAACACCTGCTTCGCAACAGTGTTCAAGTGCACCTCCTTGAAGCCCTTGTCAGTCCTAACTCCACTAGAGATGAGCTAACGCATCTTGTTCAGCACGAACGTGGACATGAACGACTGCCTCTTCATGTTGTTCGACCTACCATCCTTCTTTGCCTTTGCTGCTGCTAGCTTGAGTGCAGCGGCAGCAGCAGCAGCAATAGTTGGCTCAACAAGCACTACTGGCACATAGAGGGAATCATAGGCGAACACCTCTGAATTAGGTGCCATCTTGGACATAGGCTGCGAGTCCTCGACAAACGATGGAGCAAACTGGTTGTCGGACATGACAAGGGCCTGACTAAGATCTTGACTCTGCGTGGTCATGTCCTACAATCGTAGCACACATTGACAGTAAGCATACCACACAACATACCGGAAAATCCATGAAAGCAGAAGCATACATCTACATGGTTCATCACTATCATAGTAAGCACATGCTTCATCGCTATCATACCAAGCGGACCGGACAATCTATGAGCAGGAACATACAACTACAACAAACAACATGCTACAAATGGACAACCAATAGCTACAAATCACAGATCTAAGCATGATTCAACACAAGTACAAGGTTCAACTTCAAACTCTACTACTAATCTAGCCTACCACAAATTGCAACCGCAGCATAGCAATCAACCATAGCAGCTCACAGATCAGACCACTAATCAACCATGCATCTAGATCAAACCCTAGCTACAGCTCAGATCTAGCTAGAAGGAACAGAGAGAAAGGGATTGAACTCATAGAGGCCATGGCTGCAGCTTGAGGACGAGGGGGGACGGTCGTGAAAGATCAACGTCGGGCGGTGAAGGAGCGCCGACACCGTGGACCCCCGGCCGATGAAGATGCGCCGCTTACCTGCTCGTCGGTGCCGATGTGCGTCGGCGGGAAAGCTCAAACGGAGGGAGAATGGTGGTGGGAGTTGGGGCAGTGAGGGAGGGGCTAAATAGGGGTGGACTCGGCTGGAGGTGAGCCGATATCCTCCCGCCGATTTTTCGGCGACGCGGGCGAGCTCGCGCCATCTCCCCTGCTCGCACGAGGGGAGAAGCACGTAGGCCTCCCCTGCCTCGCACGAGCCAGGCTCGCGAGCTACTGCCGATTCGGGCATTTCCCCTGGCCCTGGCCTGGACGTGCTTTAAGTTCCGTGTGATGCGGGCTGCCCAGTGAAAGCAGGCAACCAAACGGGCCACTTTCTTCCCGCGCGGGCCAGGCTGGGCCTAATGCGGGCAACCAAACATGCCCCAAGTGCATGAGTATGAAGCACCCTGCGATCGTGCAATGTTTTTCTATCTTGAAGCTCACACCCAAGGACCCAAGAACAGTAGCATGTCAGTTCTTTTTAACTTCTTATTCATTCATCAAACATCATTGACAGTACAAAGAACACAATAAGTAACAAAAATTACATTCATGTCCATAGACCACCTAGTAATGACTACAAGTACTGGAGCAAGCTGAAGGCACGCCGTCGTCATCGCCCCTCCCTCACAGTAGCCGGGCAAACCTTGTATAGTAGGCCGCCCAGAAGTAGTCGTGCTAAGGCGCCAAAGGACCAACAAGCCAGAACAAAAATCGTCATCGGTGAAGAGAAGCATACATCAAATGGATCCAATCCATAGACACACTAACGCAGACCAGATCCACCGTATACAAATATTGACTGAATCCTGTGAGATCCACTGGAGACATATCTCCACACACACCCTCCAACGACAAGACACACACCGTCAGGACGGGTGCTAGGCGAGGAAAACGTTATTCCATCTTCAGATGATCACTACTTGCAAGTTTAGCTAAGAAATTCACAATCCCATTCCGAGTATAACTAATATTATAGTTTAAGTTGCCGATCTCCCCTGACTAACTCCTTCACTTCCTCCACAAAATGACCGAGTTAGGGCCGATCAACCATATTGTTTGTGCTTGCCACTACTTTAGATATGGAGACGCCTTTGAGGTTGAGCTGATGGCAATCGATCAAGGAGGGCATACAAAGAGCCACTGAGCATATGTTATTGAATTCTCCCTAACATCAGTTGCCATCAGTTGTCCTAAATTCTCCCTGACAACAACTCCCACCACGCCAAATTTGCTTGTATCACCATACGAGCCATCCATTGTTACAGGTACCCATCCAGAGACCAACTTGAAGTCGAGTCTTACTGAACATTTCTTCCCAACCGGACAGCTTGCGATCTTGTGTACCTAATTGGTTCTTGCTCATCTCTCAAAAAGTTGCCAATTTTTTGGAACTTTTAGTTTTGCCAAATATTGAAATCAAACCAATTAGCCTCAATGTCTCATACGTTTGATCCTCACCCCGATGGTATGTCTAGCGTCATTGGAGGGCATGTAGAGGTGTGTCTCTGTCGGATCTCGCGCATTCGGTTGGTGCTGATCTTTGGTGGATTTTGTTGGAATCTAGTCTATGTTTGGGTGTTTATAGGTTTGATCCTTCCGATCTATGACTTTCTTCATCAATTATGATTGTTGAGGGAGTCCTGGATTAGGGGGTCCTCGGACAGCCGGGCTATATCCTTTGGCCGGACTGTTGGACTATGAAGATACAAGATTGAAGACTCTGTCCCGTGTCCGGATAGGACTCTCCTTGGCGTGGAAAGCAAGCTTGGCAATACGGATATGTAGATCTCCTCCCCTATAACCGACTCTGTGTAACCCTAGCCCCCTCCGGTGTCTATATAAACCGGAGGGTTTTAGTCCGTAGGACAACAACAATCATACCATAGGCTAGCTTCTAGGGTTTAGCCTCTACGATCTCGTGGTAGATCAACTCTTGTAATACTCATATCATCAAGATCAATCAAGCAGAAAGTAGGGTATTACCTCCATCGAGAGGGCCCGAACCTGGGTAAACATCGTGTCCCCCGCCTCCTGTTACCATCCGCCTTAGACGCACAGTTCGGGACCCCCTACCCGAGATCCGCCGGTTTTGACACCGACATTGGTGCTTTCATTGAGAGTTCCACTGTGCCGTCATCATAAGGCTGAATGGCTCGTCTCGTTGTCAAGGACAACATCACCTCTGGGGGAGCCCTAGCTGTAGGCCAAACTCTCCGGCTAGGCGGTTTTGTCATGACCGCCCGTTCGGCCGCTGCGCCGACGATGACTTCTCGGGTCATCGAAAACAGCCTCCACGTCGGCTCGGAATTCGCCGAGCAGTTGGATCCAATGGAGCTCTCTTCCTTGAACGAGCTCTTGGATCGCATCGCCGCCTTGGGAGTCGCTACGGACTATGATCAGATCGGGCATAAACCCGACCAAAGGGAGATTAACTCCCCGCCGGTCACCCATCAGATAGCGGTGGTGGAGGAGCAATGCAGCAATTCTTCCTCTATCTTGAGGACAAACTATGTCCGGATTC
The DNA here is from genome assembly GCF_018294505.1 of Triticum aestivum. NCBI lineage: Eukaryota > Viridiplantae > Streptophyta > Magnoliopsida > Poales > Poaceae > Triticum > Triticum aestivum. The sequence goes on along the minus strand of NC_057799.1, from coordinate 640,679,761 downwards.
CCGAGCTCTCCGAGTCGGATACCCGTCTATGGGAGGACATGGCCCAAGCCTTGAACCTAGAGTCAGGCAGCGGGCCAGACCCATTGGGAAACATCCCGGAGCCCGAACTTCCAAGATCGGAAACTCCTCCGCCCCTGGGTCTCAGATCGGGTCAGGGTTCGGACTTAAATCCACCCACCCACCCAGATATAAGCGATCTTTCCCACATTAGACAAGAGCCCCAAGAGACAGTACAGCACTATTGAGCCAGATTCCTCCTTGCAATGAACAAGGTCAAGGACTGTCGCGAGGAAGACGCAATTTCATTCTTTTGCAAAAATTGCACGGACAGGGGAATCCTCAACGCCATAAGTCGCCGTGACATAGCACACTTCGCTGACTTGGCGGCCATAGTACGGAAGTACTGTGCGATAGAAAGCGCCTGGAAAACCCAAACAAAATTTTGGGATCCTCCGGCTCTCACAAAACCCCCCGTCCGAACTAAAAGGGTGTACTCTCGTAAGTCACCCGATCCAATTACAAAGAAACAAAAGCCCACTACAGGGCGCAGAACCGTATTGGAGGGATGGCTTAATGGGCCATGCAAAATTCACAGTACAGCGGATACCATGCCAACACACAGCCTTAGAGCATGTTGGGTACACCGACAGGTGGCCAAGAGCGGTGAGGATCTCCTCATCAACAATACCGCAAAGCACCATCCCGCGGAAAACAGCAATACAATATTGACAATCTTCGAGACCTTCGCCTCAAATAATAGACGTAAGCGAGCACTCCGCAGCCTTGCCGAAGTCTGCCACGTGGCAGCAATAAATCCATGCAGTGATACGGCTATCGCCTTCAATGCCAGTGACAAACCTAAATTCCGAACAGCCCGAGCACCAGCCGCCTTGGTCCTTAGTCCAATTGTGGACGGCTTCCGGCTTACTAAAGTGCTCATGGACGGCGGCAGCGGATTAAACCTCATCTATGAGGAGACTCTTCGAAAGACAAAAGCCGCATTGAGCAAAGCAGCACGACCTTCAGAGGAATCATCCCTAGTCGAGAGGCACGATGCGCTGGGAAAATCACACTAGATGTCGTATTCGGCACGCCGGAGAATTATAGGTCCGAAGAAATCACATTCCAAGTGGCCCCATTCAATAGCGGATACCACGCCCTTCTAGGGCGGGAGGCATTCACGATCTTCCAAGCTATACCCCATTACGGGTACATGAAGGTCAAAATGCCCGGGCCCAATGGAATCATCACTCTAGCTAGTGATCCGGCCATAGCACTCCGCGCCGAAAATAAAACAGCCGCACTGGCCCTCGAGGCGTTATCTGAAGCCCTTGCGGCCGAAGAATTAACTGTGCTACGCTCCACAGTGGACAGGGATGACGCGATACTTGACAAAAGATCCAGGTCCACCTCTTTTAAACCAGCGGATGAAATAGTCAAATTCCAAGTCCATCCAACGGACCCTACAAAAACAGCATCCATCGGGGTACAGTTAAACCCCACAGTAGACGCCGCGCTACGGGAGTTCTTGCGCGCCAATTGGGACGTCTTTGCCTGGCATCCTTCAGACATGCCAGGAATCCCACGCAGGCTGGCCGAGCATAGCCTTAACATTCTAAAGGGATTCAAGCCGGTCAGGCAAACTCTTCGGCGCTTCTCTGAGCCTAAGCGACAAGCCATGGGAGAGGAGCTAGCCAAGTTACTGGAGGCCGGATTCATTCGAGAATTAAAACATCCGGACTGGCTAGCAAACCTGGTGATGGTACCAAAGAAGGACAAATCCTGGCGCCTATGTGTCGACTTCAAGGACCTTAACAAGGCTTGCCCCAAGGATCCCTCCCCCTCCCTCACATCGATCAAATTATCGACGCTACCGCGGGACACGACTCATTGTGTTTCCTCGACGCATACTCCGGATACCATCAAATCAAGATGGCGGAGTCCGATCAAGCCGCAACGGCATTTATCACTCCATACGGTCCCTTCTGTTTTAACACCATACCTTTCGGGCTCAAAAACGCCGGTGCAACCTATCAACGCATGATTCAGACATGCTTGGAGACACAGATCGGCAAAACAGTGGAGGCATACGTAGACGATGTGGTCATTAAAACCAGACACGTCGAATCCTTAATAGACGACTTGAGGCTCACGTTCGACAATCTCCGAACATAAGACAGTAAGCTCAATCTGGAAAAATGCGTCTTCGGCGTGCCCGCCGGAAAGCTCTTAGGCTTCATCGTATCCAACAGATGAATTGAAGCGAATCCGGCTTAAATCTGAGCTCTGTCACAGTTGGCCATCCCAACAGACCTCAAGCAGATCCAAAAATTAACTGGATGCGTGGCTGCTTTAAGCCGCTTTATCTCCCGATTAGGAGAAAAGGCACTACCTCTTTATCGCCTTCTTCGACGCACCGAACACTTCGAGTGGACGGATGCGGCCACGGCTGGATTAGAAGCAATAAAATCCGTTTTGGCCACAAACCCAATCTTGGCCGCGCCAAATGTCGGCGAAACAATGCTGTTATATATAGCGGCAACACACCAAGTTGTAAGCGCGGTGCTCGTCGTCGAACGAGAGACGGACGGACATAAGTTCCCGCTTCAAAAGCCGGTATACTACGTATCCACTGTCCTCACTCCATGCAAATCACGGTACCCACATTATCAAAAGATAGCATACGCGGTCTTCATGGCATCCCGGAAACTACGACACTACTTTCAAGAGTGTTCAATTACGGTGGCCTCTGAAGTACCACTCAACGACATAATAAACAACCGCGAGGCCACGGGCCGGATTGATAAATGGACTATTGAGCTCCTCCCGTTCGACATAATATACAAACGACGGCGAGCCATTAAGTCACAAGTACTGGCTGATTTCGTCGCCGAATGGACAGAAGCCGAACTCCCTAAAGAGTACGGCGCGTACTCCAATTGGATCATGCACTTTGACGGCTCTAAAATGCTTGCTGGTCTGGGGGCTGGGATCGTCATGACATCCCCCACCGGAGATACAGTCCAATATGTACTCCAAATACTATACACAGACTCCAACAACGCAGCAGAATATGCATGAGGCCATGTTACATGGTCTCCGGATGGCAGTCTCCATGGGCATTCAATGCCTGGAGGTTGCCTGGCTCTTGTGTTTATGCCCTACGTTCCCTTAATTCGGCTAGGGCATAAGGGGAGCACCTCTGCGATTGTTACTGCCGGGTCAGCCGGATGTGTACCTCAGACTGGGTGAAGCCGAAAGCTAGTGTTCTTAAGGGAATATTCGGTCGGTGAACAAAAGATGACCTTTATTTATTGTAATACATGCCCCCAGATGTTTATATCCCGCGTCTCTTTTCGCAGTTCGGACATGCACATTAATGCATGCGTACCCAGGGAAAGGAACCCTTAACGGAACTATTCTCCCTGGAAGATGTTTCTTACTATCCATGTAATATAACATAGCTAGTTGGGTACTTGTCTATTCAAGCACTTATGACCCCTACGCCTGGTTTCCATGCGTACCCCAGTTTTTACATAACTAAGCGGGTATTCGGATACACTCCGGACTGTCGGGTCCAGAGGTCGAAGCGAAAAGGTCCGCCATGACAAATGATTTACAATCCGGCTAGGGACAATACATGTCACTTGAAGTACACAGTCACTTAGACTGACTAAATTCTTATTCTATACCATCCAACAGGCTGTCTAGCCTACAATCCTGTTGGGAATACTTTGCGGCTAATTCGACTTGGTCATACACCAAACTGACAGGGATATCTTTCCCATCGGACCTCACAGGTCCGACCTCGGCCATGTGGTTCGGGCCAGCCTTGGTATATCGCATCTTCACCATGGCCTAGGCTTCCCTTGCACCTTGTCGTTAGGCTGATATCTTCCATAATCGGAAGCGCCGCTGCGCTCCCTTGAGCTTCTCTACAAGCTCCCCCATGCCTCCTGGCAGGGAGGCGGATGGCCACAAGGCTTGGGCAATGCCCTGCATCACCTGCCGAACTTGTTCGTGCAGTTGTGAGAGCTCTGGCAGAAGATCACCCGCAGACCCGGGCATCTCCTCCGCGGGACGACCCGTCAGCATACCTGCAAACATAACTCTGTTAGCCGGTTTCTTCGCCGAACTCTTTAAAAGTTCGTTCAAGCACTTACTGAAAATGCCGCGTCGAAGCCTCTTATTCTCCTTTACGGAGTCAGCAAGCTGGGCTCGAACATCTTTCAGTTCAAAGCCCAGCCGGGTATTGGCGTCTTGGAGATCGTTTTTCTCCCGCCTAACCCGTGTAAGCACGCGCTCGCCAGCCTTTAGCTGTCGTTGAGCATGTTGCTCATCCCCTCGCACGACCTCCGGATTCACTCTGGAGTCATCTGCAGAATGTATTGTCAGATTTGCATGTATGTCGCATACTACCTGGTACATGTCATTCTTTGCAATAGAAATAAGTGTTAGCAGATGGGGCCTTCTCGGACTCCTTCACCGCGGCAACTGCGGCCTGAAGCTGGGCTTTGCACTCCTTTAGCTCTTGAGACAACCGGGTATTCTTCTCCGTAAGAAACTATGCAAACAATGATCCTTAAATCAGTTGTGCCAACTGTTTCAAGTCTCAGGGGCTACTGATATACATAACTATTAGATTTTCTTACCCGTATATCCTTTACATACTGGTCCGTGGCTCTGGCAAGACCATTTTGAGCAGCTCGGATGTATGCGTCTCCGGAGTTAAAGGCATCGAACGCCTCTTGGGAGAAACAAGCATCGCGGAGTACGGCCCGGCGACGCCTGTGATTCATGGCACTCTCCACTTCAGAATTCGTAGCGGACAGCCTATCCGCATCCACTGTAGGAGGAACATCCGGCATTGGCCCCATGTTAGCGTCCGCCTCTGAGTCCGGCTCTAGAGCCCGGCTGGTGGAGGCGTGGCCGGCAACCTCTCCGGATATAGTCCGGCGAGCATTTTTTCTACTAGGAAACATGGACGTTATTATATTTTAAAAGACGACAACCACGGAGCGGGGTTCTTTTTCATACCTCTGCGACGGCGTCTCAGTCCTGACCGCCTTCCTTTTAAGCCTACCCGGCTTCGGTGCCCCTTGTTGGTGAGTCACTGCGGGTTCGGCATGGCGTCCCGACGGCCTTCCCTGTAAGACACCATATGTGTGCGGTAGGTGAAGTGCAGAAAAAGGGATCCTTCTCGGAAGTTGGGACTCCGGTTTTACTTACATGCGATGCAGGGAGCAGTCCAGGATAATCGGCTATGATGGCCACCATGGCATCGTCGCAGCTCAGTTGATAGAACGTCATGTCAATAAGCTCCACAAATGTGTCCGGATCTTCTTCGAGTCCAGGGTCGAGGGCCCGGTCAGGGTCCTCTGGTTGTCGAGGCAGGCTGTGGACCTCCCTCACAGCTTTTCGCAGTTCGTGCTATGAAATAGCAAGGTAAATATTTATGAAAAAGAATGCGGGAAGGTCTGGAGTAAAAAGTAGCAGCTCACCCAGTTTGGGGGTTGTACATGGAGAATCCATCCCGTGGCTTGATACGGATGAACTCCTCTTCCTCTCCTTTATATAAATCGGACAGTATTTTCGCTAGAGCATCGACAGAGTCCGGACCTTTACGACCGCAGCAGGTGGCATCGTCTTCTCCATTGAAGTGCCACATGGGTTGTCCCCGATATTGAAGTGGCTGCACCCCCCGCATTATACATATTGACATAACCTTGATTATTGTCAATCCTGATTTGGCCAGCATTTGTATCCGGCCCATCAGGTAAAGGACCTCTCTGTTATCTTCCTCCTGGGGGCTCCGAGGGCGCCAGCTGCAGTGTTTCTTCAAAGGGGCGTTATTGAGCTCAGGAAGGCCCATCCGAACCGACGTCCTCCATATAAAACCAATCCGAAGGCCAGTCTTCGGATGTCTTCTTCGGAGTACCGAACAGGTATCCGGTCCCGGCGATGCACCATATCTCGGCTCCGCCCACTTGATATATCGACCCCTCCTGTGTACGGGGTACGAGGCAGAATAGCCTCTTCCATAGCTCGAAATGAGCTTCACAGCCCAAAAACAGCTCGCAAAGGGTGACATAGCCTGCGATGTGTAATATGGAGGCAGGAGTAAAATTATGCAGCTGGAGGCCGTAGAACTCCAGGAGCCCGCGGAGGAACGGATGGATTGGAAATCCAAGTCCCCTTAACAAATACGGGACAAGGCATACCCGCTCCCCCATAGACGGGTTGGGAAAGCTCTCCGCTTGTTCCCCGCCATTGTAAGTGGCTAGTCCAGCTTGGACGGGGACCATATACGCAGGAGGAAGAAACCCCTGGGGCTGTAACTCTACTAACTATCTGTGGGAAACGGAACACTTCTTCCAGTTGCCTGGCTTAGGGCTACGGGAGCGAGAGGAGGAGCTGCGACGACCGGCCATGATAGGATGGATTTTTTCGGGCGCACTCCGATGGATACTCGCTGAGGGAGGATGGTGTGATCTGGATCTAAGGATCCCCGGTCCCTTAAATAGACGATTTACTCACATGGTTAGGGTGGCAAGTGCAAAAATGCCCCAACTTCTCGCATTCGCTCGACACGTGGAGGATAGCCATTATTGGGCGCAGAAGCCGAAGAATGCAACATTTATGGGAAGCCGGACACTACTCGACAGGTACTCAGGACTTGGAGAAGAACCCGCCTTGCAATGTCGAAGACAATCTGCGCGCCGGACTCATCGTCATTGAAGACTGGTTCGGGGGCTACTAAGGGAGTCCTGGATTAGGGGTTCCTCGGACAGCCGGACTATATCCTTTGGCCAGACTGTTGGACTATGAAGATACAAGACTGAAGACTCCGTCCCGTGTCCGGATAGGACTCTCCTTGGCGTGGAAGGCAAGCTTGGCAGTACGGATATGTAGATCTCCTCCCTTGTAACCGACTCTGTGTAACCCTAGCCCCCTCCGGTGTCAATATAAACCGGAGGGTTTTAGTCCGTAGGACAACAACAATCATACCATAGGCTAGCTTCTAGGGTTTAGCCTCTACGATCTCGTGGTAGATCAACTCTTGTAATACTCATATCATCAAGATCAATCAAGCAGGAAGTAGGGTATTACCTCCATCGAGAGGGCCCGGACCTGGGTAAACATCGTGTCCCCCGCCTCCTGTTACCATCCGCCTTAGACGCACAGTTCGGGACCCCCTACCCGAGATCCGCCGGTTTTGACACCAACAATTGTTGCTTTGGTATGCTGGTCCTATGGGGCCTTAACACGACATATTCCCAACTGTCAACTACGATAAGGCTTGCCCAGCCCTAGTGAGGGAGGGTCGATGACGGCGACTGATACGTCTCCAACGTATCTATAATTTTTTATTGTTTCATGCTATTATATTAACACTCTTGGATGTTTTACATGCGTTTATATGCTATTTTATATCATTTTTGGGGACTAAGGTATTAACCCAGTGCCAGTTCTATTTTTTTGCTTGTTTTTTACTTTTCAAAAAATCAATATCAAACTAAGTCCAAACACGATGAAACTTTATAATGATTTTCTATGGACCAAAGAGACCCTAGAAGGTTTGGGAGGAGGCCAGAAGAGCTACGAGAGAGCCCCGAGCTCACAGGGCTGGGGGGTAGGGCATGCCCCCTAAGCTCGTGGGCCCCACGCAACACCGGTTGACCTGATTGTGCTTCTATATATATTCCCAAAACACCAGAGAGCCATCAAAACACTTTTTCCGCCGCCACAAACTTCTGTTCTTTCGCGATCCCATCTGGAGGCCTTTTCCGGTACTCTGCCGGAGAGGGAATCGATCACGGAGAGCTTCTACATCATCCTTGCTGCCTTCCAATGATGCGTGAGTAGTTCACCACAGACCTACGGGTCCATAGCTAGTAACTAGTTGGCTTCTTCTCTCTCTTTGATCTTCAATACAATGTTCTCCTCGATCTCCTTGGAGTTCTATTCGATGTAATCTTTTTTTTGCGGTATGTTTGTTGGGATCCTATGAATTGTGGATTTATGATTAGATTATTCATTGAAAGTAATTGAGTCTTTTCTGAACTTTATTATGCATGATTGTTATAGGTTTGTATTTCTGTCCGATCTATCTGTTTAGTTTGGCCAACTAGATTGATTTATCTTCAGTGGGAGAGGTGCTTTGTGATGGGTTCAATCTTCAGTGTCCTCACCCAGTGATAGCGAGGCACGTATTGTATTGTTGCCATTAAGGGTAAACTGATGGGGTTTAATCATATTGCTTGAGTTTACTTTGTCTACATCATGTTATCTTGCTTAAGGCGTTACTCCATTTTTCATGAACTTAATACTCCTACCATAGATGCATGATGGATAGCGGTCGATTGGTAGAGTAATAGTAGTAGATGCAGGTAGGAGTCGGTCTACTTGTTAGGGACATGATGCATATATACATGATCATTGCAATGAATAACATAATAACTATGCGCTTTTCTATCAATTGCCCAACAATAATTTGTCTACCCACCATATGCTATTGTTTTGAGAGAGAAGCCTCTAGTGAAAACTATGGCCCCATGTCTACCTTCATCATATCAAGAAAACTTAAATAGTTTGCTGCAATTTATTTACTTTCTTTTTATTTTGCAATTTATCTATCTACCACTACAAGATTTAATCTTTGCAAGTAACGAGTTTAAGGGGATTGACGACTCTCTTGCCCATGTTGGGTGCAATTTTTTTTATTTTGTGTTGTGCAGGTTCTGTTCACGAGGATTTAGTTGGTGCTCCTATTGGTTCAATAACCTTGGTTCTCATCGAGGAAAATATTTATCTCTACTGTACTGCTTCACCCCTCCTCTTCGGGGAAAATCACAACACAGTTTAAAGTAGCAGAGGTGCGCCTTTGACTCGCTTCAATGCTTGTAGTCCTCTCTAGGTGGTTCACAGGATTGCTTGTAATTTTTGTTAGGTATGGTGTTCTCTAAAGTGCCATCATTGATTACGAATAGAATGGAAGTTTCTCCCAGAAAAAGGAAGAATGGAAAAATGACTATTTTCGGCTCATTGCTAGGACATCGACCTAGGGCTCACTTCTTTCCCTTGAATGAAAAAAAATATACCAGGAGTTATGTGACTATGGAGGGCTGGAGATACTCCGCATCACCAAGAGGACTTCTGAGCCAAGATCCCCTATCACTGGTGTGCGTCCATGGTTGTTTGAGGCGTCGCTAGGTGGCCGCCCATGCATCCCCTTCTCACAGGAGATTAGGTATGTCGTATTCCATAGGAAAACCCACAAAGTCTTGAACTTCTACGAGGCATAAGGCGATCTAGCCATACACCTGATAGGACTATTCCAAAACTAGGTTCAGTGTTATCTACGTGGGAAATTCGCAGGGGTACTTAGACGTGGGGCGCCTACTCAGTTGGTCGCACAATTTCTTCAAAAACTCGTTTATGCGATTAGTCCTTACTTTCAGTTCGTGGGGTCCAAGCTCTCTTTCTGGCTCCGCTCGAACCATCCCCCTGCTCTCTATGCCACATTCATGTTGGTTTAGAGTGGACGTGAACTTTCACTCCCGCATGTTGGCCGAACGATGTGGCATTCACACCGGTGCGGTAGTTGAGAAAGTTGCTCCAGCTCGCCACTCGCTCTCTGCACCACGTTAATGCCAATTCAGAGTTGACATGACCTAGCAGGATGAGGGGATGACTTGCTACCCCATTCAAGCAGGGTGACCGTCCGTCCGCCTGCCGGGAATTCGCATCGGCACGACCAAATGAGAAGCCACTCCGGGCACCTACTATTTAATGACCACAGTCTACGCCATAAACCGCACACCCTACAAGCCCCGTATCCATCCTTCTGAGTTGCCAGTGTACCACCTCTTCCCTCCTTCCTTCTTTGACCTCCACGAGCAATGTCCAGGATCCACTGTGGGTGGTGAAAGACTCTTTCACTACGGCGCCGCCACAAAATCGTGGTCGAGGTGGACGCTTGGCATGCCCAATGCGCGGCCCGCATGACGAAGGGAGAGCCTTCGAAATATCCGAAGGAGGATAGATCGGAGCTTGGATAAGGAGGGTGCAATGATGGAGGAGGCAGACGAGGAGGAGCAGGCAACCACTTTGGGTACCATGCCGGAGGCACACTACAACACCGTCATGGCATAGGTGCAACTAGAGGAGCAGGCGCCGACGCTATATATCTGTGTCTCGGATGCTGCAAGAGTAGCAACGATACAACATGCATCTCCTCGAGTAGCACCGGCTCGCGAAGTACCAAATCGTCGGCGAGAAGGCAAACTAGGAGCAATCGCGGCCATGCTCGCGGAGAATCCAGGCTTCATGGATGAGCAGCGGGCACTCTACAATTTCGTGTACAGCGCCCGAACCATTTGCCGCGAACGTTGGCAGCTCCCCGTCAATGATGCTGAGTACGACTGCATGTTCGATGAGATAGCGGCGAAGTTACAGGTGGGGCAGTGCATACGATGGTGGACGGGGACACTGCCAAAGTTAGCAACTCCACGACATTCGCGTCGTGCAGCAGTGACTACAAGGAGGGACTGTTTGCGTTGGTCGTCTGAAGGAAATATGCCCTAGAGGCAATAATAAAGTTATTATTTATTTCCTTATATCATGATAAATGTTTATTATTCATGCTAGAATTGTATTAACCGGAAACATGATACATGTGTGAATACATAGACAAACAAAGTGTCACTAGTATGCCTCTACTTGGCTAGCTCGTTAATCAAAGATGGTTGAGTTTCCTAGCCATGGACATGAGTTATCATTTTATTAACGGGATCACATCATTAGGAGAATGATGTGATTGACTTGACCCATTCCGTTAGCTTAGCACTTGATCGTTTAGTATGTTGCTATTGCTTTCTTCATGACTTATACATCTTTCTATTACTATGAGATTACGCAACTCCCGTTTACCGGAGAAACACTTTGTGTGCTACCAAACATCACAACGTAACTGGGTGATTATAAAGGTGCTCTACAGGTGTCTCCGAAGGTACCTGTTGAGTTGGCATATTTCGAGATTAGGATTTGTCACTCCGATTGTCGGAGAGGTATCTCTGGGCCCTCTCAGTAATGCACATCACTATAAGCCTTGCAAGCAATGTGACTAATGAGTTAGTTGTGGGATGATGCATTATGCAACGAGTAAAGAGACTTGCCGGCAATGAGATTGAACTAGGTATTGAGATACCGACAATCGAATCTCAGGCAAGTAACATACCGATGACAAAGGGAACAACGTATGTTGCTATGAGGTTTGACCGATAAAGATCTCCGTAGAATATGTGGGAGCCAATATGAGCATCCAGGTTCCGCTATTGGTTATTGACCGGAGACGTGTCTCGGTCATGTCTACATAGTTCTCGAACCCGTAGGGTCCGCACGCTTAAAGTTCGGTGACGATCAGTATTATGAGTTTTTGTGTTTTGATATACCGAAGGTAGTTAGGAGTCCCGGATATGATCACGGACATGACGAGGAGTCTCGAAATGGTCGAGACGTAAAGATCGATATATTTGACGACTATATTCAGACACCGGAAGTGTTCCGAGTGGTTTCGGAGAAAAACCGGAGTACCGGGGGGTTACCGGAACCCCCCGGGGAGTTAATTGGGCCTCATGGGCCTTAGTGGGAGAAGAGTAGGGGCGGCCAGAGCAGCCGCGCGCCCCCTCCCCCTCTAGTCCGAATTGGACAAGGAGGGGGCGCCCCCCTTTTTCCTTCTCTCCTCTCTCCCTTCCTTCCCTCTCCTACTCCAACAAGGAAAAGGAGGAGTCCTACTCCCGGTGGGAGTAGGACTCCCCCCTTGGCGCGCCCTCCTCCTGGCCGGCTGCCTCCCCCCTTGCTCCTTTATATACGGGGGCAGGGGGCACCTCTAGACACACAAGTTGATCTATTGATCTATTTCAGCCGTGTGCGGTGCCCCCTTCCACCATATTCCACCTCGGTCATATCGTAGCAGTGCTTAGGCGACGCCCTGCGTCGGTAGCAACATCATCACCGTCATCACGCAGTTGTGCTGACGGAACTCTCCCGTGAAGCTCTGCTGGATCGGAGTTCGCGGGACGTCATCGAGCTGAACGTGTGCTGAACTCGGAGGTGCCGTACGTTCGGTACTTGGATCGGTCGGATCGTGAAGACGTACGACTACATCAACCGAGTTGTGCTAACGCTTCCGCTTTCGGTCTACGAGGGTACAAGGACACACTCTTCCCTCTCGTTGCTATGCATCACCATGATCCTGTGTGTGCATAGGAATTTTTTTGAAATTACTACGTTCCCCAATAGTGGCATCCGAGTCAAGTTTTATGCGTTGATGTTATATGCACGAGTAGAACACAAGTGAGTTGTGGGCGATACAAGTCATACTACTTACCAGCATGTCACACTTTGGTTCGGCGGTATTGTTGGATGAAGCAGCCCGGACCGACATTACGCGTACGCTTACGCGAGACTGGTTCTACCGACGTGCTTTGCACATAGGTGGCTGGCGGGTGTCGGTTTCTCCAACTTTAGTTGAACCGAGTGTGGCTACGCCCGGTCCTTGAGAAGGTTAAAACAGCACTAACTTGACGAACTATCGTTGTGGTTTTGATGCGTAGGTAAGAATGGTTCTTGCTCAGCCCGTAGCAGCCACGTAAAACTTGCAACAACAAAGTAGAGGACGTCTAACTTGTTTTTGCAGGACATGTTGTGATGTGATATGGTCAAGGCATGATGCTATATTTTATTGTATGAGATGATCATGTTTTGTAACCGAGTTATCGGCAACTGGCAGGAGCCATATGGTTGTCGCTTTATTGTACGCAATGCAATCGCCCTGTAATTGCTTTACTTTATCACTAAGCGGTAGCGATAGTCGTAGAAGCAATAGTTGGCGAGACGACAACGATGCTACGATGGACATCAAGGTGTCGCGCCGGTGACGATGGTGATCATGACGGTGCTTCGGAGATGGAGATCACAAGCATAAGATGATGATGGCCATATCATATCACTTATATTGATTGCATGTGATGTTTATCTTTTATGCATCTTATATTGCTTTGATTGACGGTAGCATTATAAGATGATCTCTCACTAAATTTCAAGATAAAGTGTTCTCCCTGAGTATGCACCGTTGCCAAAGTTCGTCGTGCCGAGACACCACGTGATGATCAGGTGTGATAAGCTCTACGTTCATCTACAACGGGTGCAAGCCAGTTTTGCACACGCAGAATACTCGGGTTTAACTTGACGAGCCTAGCATATACAGATATGGCCTCGGAACACTGAGATCGAAAGGTCGAGCGTGAATCATATAGTAGATATGATCAACATAGTGATGTTCACCATTGAAAACTACTCCATCTCACGTGATGATCGGACATGGTTTAGTTGATTTGGATCACGTGATCACTTAGATGATTAGAGGGATGTCTATCTAAGTGGGAGTTCTTAAGTAATATGATTAATTGAACTTAAATTTATCATGAACTTAGTACCTGATAGTATTTTGCTTGTCTATGTTGATTGTAGATAGATGGCACGTGCTGTTGTTCCGTTGAATTTTAATGCATTCCTTGAGAAAGCAAAGTTGAAAGATGATGGTAGCAATTACACGGACTGGGTCCCTAACTTGAGGATTATCCTCATTGCTGCACAGAAGAATTATGTCCTGGAAGCACCGCTAGGTGTACCACCTGCGCCAGCAACTGCAGACATTGTGAATGCCTGGCAGTCGCTTGTTGATGACTACTCGATAGTTCAGTGTGCCATGCTTTACGGCTTAGAACCGGGACTTCAACGACGTTTTGAACGTCATGGAGCATATGAGATGTTCCAGGAGTTGAAGTTAATATTTCAAGCAAATGCCCGGAAGAGAGATATGAAGTCTCCAATAAGTTCTACAGCTGTAAGATGGAGGACAATAGTTCTGTCAATGAACATATACTCAGAATGTCTGGGTACTGCAATCACTTGATTCAACTGAGAGTTAATCTTCCGGTTGATAGTGTCATTGACAGAATTCTTCAATCACTGCCACCAAGCTACAAGAGCTTCGTGATGAACTATAATATGCAAGGGATGGATAAGACAATTCCCGAGCTCTTCGCAATGCTAAAGGCTGCGAAGGTAGAAATTAAGAAGGAGCATCAAGTGTTGATGGTCAACAAGACCACCAGTTTCAAGAAAAAGGGCAAAGGGAAGAAGAAGGGGAACTTCAAGAAGAACAGCAAACAAGTTGCTGCTCAAGAGAAGAAACCCAAGTCTAGACCTAAGCCTGAGACTGAGTGCTTCTACTGCAAGCAGACTGGTCACTGGAAGCGGAACTGCCCCAAGTATTTGGCAGATAAGAAGGATGGCAAGGTGAACAAAGGTATATGCGATATACATGTTATTGATGTGTACCTTACTAGAACTCGCAGTAGCACCTGGGTATTTGATACTGGTTCTGTTGCTAATATTTGCAACTCGAAACAGGGACTACGGATTAAGTGAAGACTGGCTAAGGATGAGGTGACGATGCGCGTGGGAAATGGTTCCAAAGTCGATGTGATCGCCGTCGGCACGCTACCTCTACATCTACCTTCGGAATTAGTTTTAGACCTAAATAATTGTTATTTGGTGCCAGCGTTAAGCATGAACATTATATCTGGATCTTGTTTGATGCGAGACGGTTATTCATTTAAATCAGAGAATAATGGTTGTTCTATTTATATGAGTAATATATTTTATGGTCATGCACCCTTGAAGAGTGGTCTATTTTTATTGAATCTCGATAGTAGTGAAACACATATTTATAATGTTGAAGCCAAAAGATGCAGAGTTGATAATGATAGTGCAACTTATTTGTGGCACTGCCGTTTGGGTCATATTGGTGTAAAGCGCATGAAGAAACTCCATACTGATGGACTTTTGGAATCACTTGATTATGAATCACTTGGTACTTGCGAACCATGCCTCATGGGCAAGATGACTAAAACGCCATTCTCCGAAACAATGGAGCGAGCAACAGATTTGTTGGAGATCATACATACTGATGTATGTGGTCCGATGAATGTTGAGGCTCGCGGCAGGTATCGTTATTTTCTCACCTTCACAGATGATTTGAGCAGATATGGGTATATCTACTTAATGAAACATAAGTCTGAAACATTTGAAAAGTTCAAAGAATTTCAGAGTGAAGTGGAAAATCATCGTAACAAGAAAATAAAGTTTCTACGATCTGATCGTGGAGGAGAATATTTGAGTTACGAGTTTGGTCTACATTTGAAACAATGCGGAATAGTTTCGCAACTCACGCCACCCGAAACACCACGGCGTAATGGTGTGTCCGAACGCTCGTAATCGTACTTTACTAGATATGGTGCGATCTATGATGTCTCTTACTGATTTACTGCTATCGTTTTGGGGTTATGCTTTAGAGACGGCCGCATTCACGTTAAATAGGACACCATCGAAATCCGTTGAGATGACGCCTTATGAACTGTGGTTTGGCAAGAAACCAAAGTTGTCATTTCTTAAAGTTTGGGGTTGCGATGCTTATGTGAAAAAGCTTCAACCTGATAAGCTCGAACCCAAATCGAAGAAATGTGTCTTCATAGGATACCCAAAGGAAACTGTTGGGTACACCTTCTATCACAGATCCGAAGGCAAGACATTCGTTGCTAAGAATAGATCCTTTCTAGAGAAGGAGTTTCTCTCGAAAGAAGTGAGTGGGAGGAAAGTAGAACTTGACGAGGTAACTGTACCTGCTCCCTTATTGGAAAGTAGTTCATCACAGAAACCGGTTCCTATGGCACCTACACCAATTAGTGAGGAAGCTACTGATATTGATCATGAAACTTCAGATCAAATTACTACTGAACCTCGTAGGTCAACCAGAGTAAGATCCGCACCAGAGTGGTACGGTAATCCTGTTCTGGAGGTTATGTTACTAGACCATGACGAACCTACGAACTATGAAGAAGCGATGGTGAGCCCAGATTCTGCAAAATGGCTTGAGGCCATGAAATCTGAGATGGGATCCATGTATGAGAACAAAGTATGGACTTTGGTTGACTTGCCCGATGATCGGCAAGCCATCGAGAATAAATGGATCTTCAAGAAGAAGACAGACGCTGACGGTAATGTTACTGTCTACAAAGCTCGACTTGTTGCAAAAGGTATTCGACAAGTTCAAGGAGTTGACTATGATGATACTTTCTCACCCGTAGCGATGCTTAAGTCTGTCCGAATCATGTTAGCAATTGCCGCATTTTATGATTATGAAATTTGGCAAATGGATGTCAAAACTGCATTCCTAAATGGATTTCTGGAAGAAGAGTTGTATATGATGCAACCAGAAGGTTTTGTCGATCCAAAGGGAGCTAACAAAGTGTGCAAGCTCCAGTGATCCATTTATGGACTGGTGCAAGCCTCTCGGAGTTGGAATAAATGCTTTGATAGTGTGATCAAAGCATATGGTTTTATACAGACTTTTGGAGAAGCCTGTATTTACAAGAAAGTGAGTGAGAGCTGTGTAGCATTTCTAATCTTATATGTGGATGACATATTATTGATTGGAAATGATATAGAATTTCTGGACAGCATAAAAGGATACTTGAATAAGAATTTTTCAATGAAGGACCTCGGTGAAGCTGCTTACATATTAGGCATCAAGATCTATAGAGATAGATCAAGACGCTTAATTGGACTTTCACAAAGCACATACCTTGACAAATTTTTGAAGAAGTTCAAAATGGATCGGGCAAATAAATGGTTCTTACCTGTGTTACAAGGTGTGAAGTTGAGTAAGACCCAATGCCCGACCACTGCAGAAGATAGAGAGAAAATTAAAGATGTTCCCTATGCTTCAGCCATAGGCTCTATCATGTATGCAATGCTGTGTACCAGACCTGATGTGTGCCTTGCTATTAGTTTAGCAGGGAGGTACCAAAGTAATCCAGGAGTGGATCACTGGACAACGGTCAAGAACATCCTGAAATACCTGAAAAGGACTAAGGATATGTTTCTCGTTTATGGAGGTGACAAAGAACTAGTCGTAAATGGTTACGTCGATGCAAGCTTTGACACTGATCCGGATGATTCTAAATCGCAAACCGGATACGTGTTTACATTGAACGGTGGAGCTGTCAGTTGGTGCAGTTCTAAACAAAGCGTCGTGGCGGGATCTACGTGTGAAGCGGAGTACACAGCTGCTTCGGAAGCAGGAAATGAAGGAGTCTGGATGAAGGAGTTCATATCCGATCTAGGTGTCATACCTAGTGCATCGGGTCCAATGAAAATCTTTTGTGACAATACTAGTGCAATTGCCTTGGCAAAGGAATCCAGATTTTACAAGCGGACCAAGCACATCAAGAGACGCTTCAATTCCATCCGGGACCAAGTCTAGGTGGGAGACGTAGAGATTTGCAAGATACATACGGATCTGAATGTTGCAGACCCGTTGACTAAGCCTCTTCCACGAGCAAAAAATGGTCAGCACCAAGGCTCAATGGGTGTTAGAATCATTACTGTGTAATCTAGATTGTTGACTCTAGTGCAAGTGGGAGACTGAAGGAAATATGCCCTAGAGGCAATAATAAAGTTATTATTTATTTCCTTATATCATGATAAATGTTTATTATTCATGCTAGAATTGTATTAACCGGAAACATGATACATGTGTGAATACATAGACAAACAAAGTGTCACTAGTATGCCTCTACTTAACTAGCTCGTTAATCGAAGATGGTTGAGTTTCCCAGCCATGGACATGAGTTGTCATTTGATTAACGGGATCACATCATTAGGAGAATGATGTGATTGACTTGACCCATTCCGTTAGCTTAGCACTTGATCGTTTAGTATGTTGCTATTGCTTTCTTCATGACTTATACATGTTCCTATGACTATGAGATTATGCAACTCCCGTTTACCGGAGGAACACTTTGTGTGCTACCAAATGTCACAACGTAACTGGGTGATTATAAAGGTGCTCTACAGGTGTCTCTGAAGGTACTTGTTGAGTTGGCGTATTTCGAGATTAGGATTTGTCACTCCGATTGTCGGAGAGGTATCTCTAGGCCCTCTCGGTAATGCACATCACTATAAGCCTTGCAAGCAATGTGACTAATGAGTTAGTTGCGGGATGATGCTTTACGGAACGAGTAAAGAGACTTGCCGGTAATGAGATTGAACTAGGTATTGAGATACCGACGATCGAATCTCGGGCAAGTAACATACCGATGACAAAGGGAACAACGTATGTTGTTATGCGGTTTGACCGATAAAGATCTTCGTAGAATATGTGGGAGCCAATATGAGCATCCAGGTTCCGCTATTGGTTATTGACCGGAGATGTGTCTCGGTCATGTCTACATAGTTCTCGAACCCGTAGGGTCCGCACGCTTAAAGTTCGGTGACGATCGGTATTATGAGTTTTTGTGTTTTGATGTACCGAAGGTAGTTCGGAGTCCCGGATATGATCACGGACATGACGAGGAGTCTCGAAATGGTCGAGACGTAAAGATCGATATATTGGACGACTATATTCGGACACCGGAAGTGTTCCGAGTGGTTTCGGAGAAAAACCGGAGTACCGGGGGGTTACCGGAACCCCCCGGGGAGTTAATTGGGCCTCATGGGCCTTAGTGGGAGAAGAGGAGGGGCGGCCAGGGCAGCCGCGCGCCCCCTCCCCCTCTAGTCCAAATTGGACAAGGAGGGGGGCGCCCCCCTTTTTCCTTCTCTCCTCTCTCCCTTCCTTCCCTCTCCTACTCCAACAAGGAAAAGGAGGAGTCCTACTCCCTACTCCCGGTGGGAGTAGGACTCCCCCCTTGGCGCGCCCTCCTCCTGGCCGGCCGCCTCCCCCCCCCCCCCTTGCTCCTTTATATACGGGGGCAGGGGGGCACCTCTAGGCACACAAGTTGATCTATTGATCTATTCCAGCCGTGTGCGGTGCCCCCCTCCACCATATTCCACCTCGGTCATATCGTAGCAGTGCTTAGGCGAAGCCCTGCGTCGGTAGCAACATCATCACCGTCATCACGCCATCATGCTGACGGAACTCTCCCGTGAAGCTCTGCTGGATCGGAGTTCGCGGGACGTCATCGAGCTGAACGTGTGCTGAACTCGGAGGTGCCGTACGTTCGGTACTTGGATCGGTCGGATCGTGAAGACGTACGACTACATCAACCGCGTTGTGCTAACGCTTCCGCTTTCGGTCTACGAGGGTACGTGGACACACTCTCCCCTCTCGTTGCTATGCATCACCATGATCCTGTGTGTGCGTAGATTTTTTTTTTGAAATTACTACGTTCCCCAACATGGTCGACCTCACGTCCACCGGCAACATTGAGAACCAGATGGCGGATTCAAACCAGAAGTATGACGCGGGACATGGACGTGCCTACGTTCGGCGAAGAATAGACTAGGGCTGATTAGTTTTGCTATGTAAAAATAATCTTAATATAAATAAAAATGTCATGTCGGCTTTTATTTGATGCATCAGGTTGAATGACCGGCTTCTATAAATCTATCTGCGGTCTGCGGACATGTCCGGACGTGTCTATAAACATTTGATGTGTCCGTTTAAGGTATTGTGTTGGATTTGCCTGAGATGGATCAAAGAGGATTCAAACTCAAAGACGTGTGCAAGTCCACACACTCAGCTCGGTCCATGCAAGCTTGCTCACTGGTTGTTGCTGCTAGCCTTCTTTCTTGGAAGCGGGAGGCTGAGCAGTTAATTAGTAATTCTGAAAAATTTGTTTTTTTTTCTTTCAGGAAGATAATATGTATTCATGGTCGAGCACTCGCCGTGATTATTTATTGAACGGAGCGGACGTGTTTTGAGGGAGGTCGCGTGATGTGGGAGTCGTTCGGCAGTTTTGTCAGAAAACTCTGGTGTGCTAGTTAACTTTCTCATAGAAATATTTGTTCGGTTTCTATACATATTTGCTCTCCATCGGAGAATATGCATTTCAAGAAGAGATCTCATGAGCTCACGTCCAAATAATCTCCCTCCGTTCACATGCATATTCTTACATGTTTACATACAAACATATCCACACTCAAAAAGAAAATATTTTGTGTTTACTTGCATATTTGCGCATCGGTCCCCGCTAGGTTCACATACATATTTGTGTGCTAATTATATGGCAGTCCAAAAAAATCTAGCTATAAGATGGACCATCCTCCCTCCTTCTCCTTGTACTTACCAAACACAAGTGATGGCTCGTAGGCGGAGCGCTAAGATCCAATGGATCGGCAACGACGCGAAGCGCGAGGAAGCGTTGAGGAGGCGCCTCCCTACGCTCGCGAAGAAGGCTCAAGAGCTAGCGATCCTCTGCAACATTCCAATCTGCCTATTGGTGTGTGTTCCCGGTGAAGCCCGACCGGTCCTACAGTGGCCATCACCGGAGGAAGCCACTACTCTCCTGCAACGGTATGGCAACATGTTAGACTCAGAAAAACTCAAGAATAAGGTGGATGCCGCCGGCTTCATCCAGCAGATGATCATCAAGGCAAAGGCGAGGTTGTTGAAAAACTACCGGAAGAACCACGAATCGAAGATCAATTTGTTGCTCAGTCACCTCTATGGTGGCCATCGAAGCTTTGGCGAGATGCCCCTTGAAATCCTCCATGTCCTTGGAAAGAGGGTAGAGATGCAACTCAATGCAGTCAATGCACGCATTGAGGAGCTCCGTTCAGTGTCAGCACTAGTGTTGCCTCCACCACATGAGCAAGATGCGTCACTGGCCATGCTGCCATCTCCTCTTGCACCCATTGAATCCATTCATGTGGTGCCAGCGACCGAAGTAATCTCAATGAATGATCATCACATTGGTGCAGCCACCTCAACTGATGGGGCGAACTCCTCTTCTGCGGTGCAAGTGCCTGACAATGTGCAGATGGTTGATCCTCTCCCTATGGTACTGTTGCCTCCTTCAATGGTGGATCCATTGCCTGATGATGCTTTTGATGCTCCCATGACCCATGATCATGATCCCCTCCATGGTAGCTACCTCTTCGAGGTGCTCAATGCATACAACGGGCACAATTTCGCTACGACCAGAAATTGCATGTTGTCTTATTCAAGACAGGGATATTTTTCTCGCCGACATTAAGCACATACTTTGAGTGCATCAAGGGTTGCACTTTTCTACTTACCGCCTAGTCTATGCAATATGCAGGGTGATCCATCTTCAGCGTCATTTGCTTTCATTGATTCATTGAGTTCGATCCATAGTGTCAGTATGTTCCTTTCTTGGACTCCATGAGATGGTATGGATTTTTGAAATTTCTTATTGTTGTGTTTCCTTCTTTAAATGACATCCATTGTACTTGACAACAGATTCTACAGTGTAATCTTGTCATGTCATTAATTAATAAAAATATATTGTTGTCAAACTATTAGTAAGAAATTTGTTGGCATCCATTTTAGATTAGTTATCTGTTTTTTATCTTGTTTGTTGCAAGTTTTATTCATGAAACATGCTCCCTTGGGTCATGTCACTAGCTCGTTTTTTTTGTCGTAGTAGAATAAGTAGGCAAAAATCGTGAAAATGTAATACATCAAGGGGTCCACTCCCCTAGTGCGTCCTCTACATTCAGAGGCATGATGATCGGTATATCTACCATTGCCTTTAATTTATTTTGCTTTATTATACATTGTTGGAATCTTATGTCCATTTTCAGTTACTTCCATCGAGTCACCAGTTTGATTTCATGCTGAAGGAGAGCGATGGCAGAACAATGGTTGTGAGGGCAAATGCGATTAAATCGATTTTTTCATATGGATGCTTATACTATATAATTATAATACAAGCATCTTAAGTTGGTCAACTAACTAGTTGAGTTGACAATTCAAGTAAGAAGAAAAAGTTGACTATAGTATTTGACAATAAGTCACTTACCATGATAAACACCTGGGAATGGTCAGAACCATCTCCAAGGAAACGGGAGCTCGCAACGATAATAGGTGCTATTTAAAAAAACATATAACTGTAATTAAAACATACTTGCATTTATATGTTTTAAATGGAATATCGACCAACTAAGCGATCAGACAATACCTCTAGCTTCTAGAGTCAAGGCGACCTCATGACCAGGACCGGGAGAGTCAGGGACGGAGGCAGTGGGAGGGGGGGGGGGGAGGGGACGAGAAGGGGCTAAGCCACCCCTAAGGTTTAGATTCCCTTCATATTACTACTCATTAGAACACCATGTTCTTGATATTTGCCTTTGAGTTAAATACACCACGGGTGCTTTAACTTGTCATGTGTGATCAGTTTGGTGTCTAAAGTTGCAAAATACACGAAAGTGGTGCTCTAACTTATCCGCCCGTGCAAATACGGTGCCTACTTCCATATTCGGGTGTACGCCTTGCCTGTGTGGCGTGTCAGTGTGGCGGCAGCCCACATGTCAGTGGCTGGAAGTGAACGAGTGATTTTTTTTTGCTGGGATGGAAATTTAAACCTGGGACATGCTGCTTAATGCAATAACGTGCTGGCCACCCGGCCAAACTAAGTTATAAATTGTAGTATTAGCTAGAAATGGATATAGACCAATTCGGCGTATCGGTCTGCAATTCTTCAACACATTTTCTACATGTTTTCTAAAGTTCCTGTTTAGTTTCCATGATATGTAAATTTTACCAAATAAAAAATACAATAATTATCAGTATGGCATTATTGTGTATTTTAAATCTTTATTCTATTTTCATTATTGTGTACTTTGAAGAGGTTAACATGAACGTTTTCTTAAATTTATGAGGATTTAGACAGTTCAACGTATATTGAAAATTATTGTGTAAATTTATGTATCTTCATGCAGAACAACAAGCACGGACAATTATTGTGCATCTTCATTGTATTACTCTATTTTTAAAATACCCAGTTACAAAAAAAATGACAATGTAACTGTTCAACGTGTATTAAAAGTTATTGTGTAATAACAGTAATTCTAGAAATGTATTAAAATATGTTAAATATGTTTGTAGAAATCTAAGAATAATTTTACACAATAACCTTTTCAATACACGTTGAACATTTTTTAAAATACATGTTGTCTATTTTTTTTGAATGCATGACAAATATCTTTCAAAAATAAGTTTACAATTTTATAATACACGTGAAACATGTTTCAAAATCATTTTTCCAAATGCGCTAGGATATTCCCTAAATCTCCCTCGATACAAAAACGTTTAAGAACTAAATTATCTCATTTAGGCATCAAATGGTGTCTTGTATGTTGGTTAGCACACACACACACGTTGGTAGCACCGAGAGGTCCCTCGATGAACAATATAACCACGAGGCAGGACATCACGTGGTGCCTAAAATGAAGAAATAATGTTTACATCTTTTAGAGGGTGAGACAAATAAATCCGCAGGAAAATTCCAACTAGATACTCTAATTAAACATAAAATCTTGCTTGGTTTATTGGCTATATTGCAAGGGTGGCACACCTGAGCTCCTGGGTTCGAAACTTCGGATCCCCTTTTCTTTCTTATTTTTTCTTTATTATTTCACACGGTATAATTATTATAAATTGCGTTATATCTGTGATTTGCACATAAAGTCATGCTTGGTGTCGCTGATCTGTGGGACCCAAACCTGACGGGTTGGACCTATAGTCTGCATCCGTGTGCGATAGAATTATGTGTAAATAAATAAAATGTGAGGGGGTTGGCTGTAAAAAACGCTCCCGGTCACTGACAGGCGGGCCGCCACCATACTGGCTCGCCATGCGGGCAAGGCGTATGCCCGGATACTGTAGGAGGTACCATATTTGCACAGCCGGACAAGTTAGAGCACCCCTTTCGTGTATTTAGGCACTAAACTGACCGCGCATGACAAGTTAAGGCACCTATTTAACCTTATTAGATTTGAGACGAATGAAGGATTGGTGGTAGTAGAACCAGCAGGTACCCTGCGCCTTGGCGGTTTAGACAAAGATGAACTCTCCCCAGCAGGCGAGACGATGGGACAGACAAGACAATCAGGTTTTTTAGTCAAAAAAGAGACGACCGGTACTCAGTGCGGAAGACAAACGCCAATGCTTTGTCTCGCTTATTGCGAGACAGAAGCATGGATGGCCTACGATGTTCGCTCTGATGGGCCGGGCAAAGGCGAAGTTCTTCAAAGTCAGCGAGTAGAATCACAACATGGAGATCAATGTATTCCTTTGTGGTCTCGGCGGTGGACCCCGGAGCTTCGGTGACATGCCACTTCACATACTGGAGGAAGGGTGGAGAAGAACCTCAAGCTCATCAACATCTGCCTCGAGGAGCTTCATTCAGGACCAGCACCAGTGCAACATCCATCACAACAGCAAGATGCACCTCTGGCCATGCAACCATCCCCTCTACTTTTGTTGTTGTTGGTCAAAGTCATTGATGTAGCTCGTAGGACCAAGGTAATGTCAATGACTGATCCTATCACTATGGTGTACCACCTCATCTGATTGTGCAAACTCCTCTTCCACGTGAGAGCATCCTTCATGGGGTGCTGGTGTGCCCGCTGATGGTTGATCCTCCCATGGCATGGTTGTCTCCTCCGATTGTCAATTCTTGCCTCCTCTCGTGGTAGACCCATCGCCTTATGATGCTTTTGGTGATCCCATGACCCTATATCGAGAGCTCTACAAGGTGCTCGGTGCCGTCTTCATCAACACAGGCATATTTTTCTCGTCGGTGTTAAACTCGTCCTTGGTTTGCATCAAGGGTTGTGCAGCTTGTGCTCATGTACCTACCGTATCCTCAGACATGCTGATCAATAGACCTACAATTTTCTTTAGTTTACTTTGCTTGAATTAAGATTACTGTTGGGAAAGCGTTTGGAATCGTTCGGCTGATAACTCACTCCCGCCATCCGCACGCGCAACCATCCGATCAGCAGACACGATTTGGGTGAGTTGTCACCCTATCTGCTTCTCAAACACGTGGACCCCACGGCTATTACTCCTTCACGTCTCAGTTTGATTCTCAAAACCGTAATGTAGATGTAGCTAGAGAAATAACTCTGGCTCACACAAACAGACGCCTACCACCGTCCAACCACAATCATTAACAACAAAGAAAACACCACGTAGGCATGCAGTGGTGGGGTGGGGGGGGGGGTACAAAAATTCTTCAGGGATTCTTTTAATCTTTGGGCACACACAGCCCCGCTCGTGCACGTAGGAACACTTGTATGATGCCGCTGATGGAAGCCAGTTGGATGTCGTTGGATCCAACATCGACGTGTCACCCTTCATATTCTAAAAAAAACAAAGTCTATGGTTTTCTTTTCATTGTTACCAATGTTTTTCGGGCACCGGATGAATCTTTCTAAAAGATTCACCGCCTCGATAGCCTTTTGATCTGGAGCCATGCAGCTGCCCAGCCCTTTTCTCACAATTGCAACAAATGTGGTGTTGCAAAACCC
This sequence comes from Triticum aestivum, assembly GCF_018294505.1. Lineage (NCBI taxonomy): Eukaryota > Viridiplantae > Streptophyta > Magnoliopsida > Poales > Poaceae > Triticum > Triticum aestivum. Next base: position 640,654,354 of record NC_057799.1, on the reverse strand, counting down.
TTTGCAATAGACCTCATATTGGAGAATAGATTCTGTTGTAGAATTATTATTATTATGTCTTAATTTTTTTGCAACATGAATGTTGTTACAGAACGACTTCTGCAATACAGATGATGTTGCGAAATTTTTTTTTGTCTCGGCTTTTTGCAACATGGATGTTGTTGCGGAAGAACTTCTGCAACACAGATGATGTTGCAGAAAAATTGTTAAGGTGGTCAAGGCATGCGTCAATGGTGGAGATTCTGGCTGGCCAGTGGAAATGAGGAGAGGGGAAATAGGGTTGGCTTTCTCGCACAAATAAATAAACAGGGTTGGCTCTTAGATTAGTGTTTTTTTCTCACTCTCTTCTCTCTTTGCTCATCTTACCTATGAGCACTTGTAGAGGTTGTCTTATTCCCTTCATTTTTGCTTGCCTCCCAATTAAAAAAAAATCAAAAGGCATTTTCATAAGGTTCATAACAATCCAACAAAAAATCCATTGAAACTTATGTGTTCCGCACGAGCGCCTGAAATTTTGTTTAAAAATATTGTGATTCATGGGCTGTACAAAAAAGTTCCGGCCAAACAACAAAAATGAAGGGCCCATTTTGAAAATACATATTTCTCTTTTTTCTTACACCATGTGTGGAAGTATAACATTGTGAAATTTTACAGATACATAGTATACATGTGTATGTGTTCACAAAAGAAATCAGAACTTTTTACGCTGTGAAAATTTGAATTTTCAAAACAAGCTACCAACAGCTCGAGCTCCGTTGGCATTTTTCAGACTCATGCGGTTCATGTTAAAATAAATTGCATTGCTGTGCATGAGTATGAACTGATAGTCGTGTGCGACCTTTCCGTACATAATTTCTGCAGTTTAAACCGGTAGCTTTTTTCAAAAGAAAAATGCAAGTGCATAGATTTTTCATATGGCAGCCTGAACATAATTAGAAAACCCCAGCGACACAAGAAAGAGCAGAAACATAACCATTAGTAGTTGCTAATTAAGTAACCAAGATAACAGAGTTGCTTTTGACCTGGGACAGAGCAGGTGCAGTTCGCTGTCTGATCTGCCAAATCTCTCCAACGTCAGTACAAAACCCAGGACAAAAACGGGGACAAACCCAGGTCTGTCTGTCTGTCGATCCGAGCATAATTCAATTCACCTAAAAACAAGATCAGTCAAACTGAATTCTCTCGGGAGGGGCGGTGCGCCAATCGGTCAGTCATCGAGGTAGTAGTAGGACCCCGCGGCCTTCTGCTCCCGGTCCTTGGTTGAGTCCATCTTGTTGATCCGAGGCCTGTAGTTGGTCGGGTCCCTCCGAAACGTGATGTCAAGGTGCTGCCAAACCAGAAGGAACAAAACAACAGAAATTAGCGCTGAAAACTACAGATGCAAAACTCTACGTGCTGCTCAAATCAAGTGATGCTGCGAGAGGGATATAGCCGCTTATACATCTTCGAGGGTTTGGATTTGATAACTATAAAATAATACTCTAGTAGATAGATACACATTTCTTCAATATTTCGTACAAAAAAAATGGCAATCAAGCACAACAGAAAGCGGCTTAGGGGATGTCGCATGCCGCAGTCCTTAAATGCAGAATGCCATTTTTCATGTACACAGCCATTCAGTTTATGGGCATATCAAACTAAGTATTAATATTGTTTTTTCCTATTTCAATTTGCCATTGTTGCAAAACAGTGGATCAAGCAATCACACTAAACTTCAAACAAGACTCGGCCTTAAAATTAGTTATTTAGTTTACATAGTAAATGAGTAATATGCATAGCCAAAACATCTAAGCTAATGGCTGGAGAAATTACCAAAGTGTAACTTTACAGGAAAGACATTAAAGCAAAGCCCATTGAAGTAGTTACCACATTAGTAATTTTCAGCACTACCCATTGTCAGGTGTGCACCCCTGCTCAATGGGCTTTGCCAACTTAACATGAAACATTAAAGCCATTACTACGCTGCGCGCCCCTGCTCTTCTGCTCACAGTTCACTGGTTGGAGTAGTTATCTAGCTTAACTCAATTTCTAAGTATTTTGCAACATATTATCTACAATCTTGCATATATGTAACTGAAACTTAACTCGTGGATTTCTGTGCATGTAATTTCTCTCAATTGTTTTTCTTATTAGCGTATTGGCAAACATGAAGATGAGCCAGGGTGGGCACCTCGTACATGCTTGGTTCCAAACCGAAGGACTAGGATAAAGCACAGGTAAGAAAACTCCGGATTTAGAATTATCTGTGTCAGTGCAACAACCCAGGTGCCAGCTTGAATTTCATTTAAGAACTATGGTGAAGCTCGAAATTCAGTCACTTTTCCATTTGGTTGCCGTGGCAGCAAAACAGCGCGGGAAGATACATGTTTTTAATCTGTTACTGTGGATGGTGTGCCCCCTCTTTTCCCATTCAGCAAAACAAGATGTTCAGAGTAAATTCAACAAAGAACTGATGGAGACTCGATCCAACACTTATTTTGGCATTAACGTGGTTCAGCTATATTCAGATCAGATTGACTTGTCTTCTCTAACTAATGGGTTTCAAATGAGATTTGCAAAGCTATAAGAGATGTGCCGAGGGATAAAAGCCCAAGACCGGATGGTTTCGGCTCCGCATTCTACCGAGACTTTTGGCAAGTCACTAAAGATGATATAATTGCCTCCGCCAACCAGTTCCATTCTGGGAAGCTGCAACTGGAGAGAATTAATAGATCTTCGATGATATTGCTTAGGAAGAAAGACAATTGCAACTCTCCTTGTACCTTTAGACCGATCTCGTTGCTCAATTGTTGAGCCAAATGGAATACTAAAGTTTTAGCGGCAAGACTGCAAAAGTTGATTACTGAAGTTCTAGCGGCAAGACTGCAAAAGTTTTAGCGGGATTTGACAGGACACGATGCATTCCGGATAATTTCTTATATGCAATGGATTTGGCCCAAACCTGAAGAAAGAGGGGGTAAAAAAGGCTTTTGACAGTCTCCTGGGACGTGCTGTTCTCTATTCTGAGGATCAGAGGGTTTAATGATCACTGGATTGGATGGATGGAGGCACTCTTAACCATAGCCAAAAAAACATCAATTCTACTCGAAAGGAATACCGGGAGACTGGATCGACCTTAAAAGGAGGTCGAGGCAGGGAGACCTTCCCCCCTGCTCTTCACTGTGGTGGTTGGATGTGCTGCAGCAAACCATCAGGAATTTTGCCTCTCGCGAGTTGCTTCGACACCCCGTACTAGATTCTCAACCCTGCCCCATGCTACAATGTGCGGATGACACTCTAATTGTGATAGAAGGGGAGGTTATTCAGACCAAGTTGTTGAAGGATATTTTGGATGCCTTTGCCAATACCACTGGTATGCAAGTTAACTTCTCAAAGTCCACTTTTGAGCCCATCAATTTAACTGACCAGGAAAGCTCGTCGATTGCCCTCACTTTCTGCTTCCCTAGATGGATGGATGTTGCTTATGCACTTACCGATAGGAACCTGTTCATCCCAGACACCAGGGACTGCGGCGTGCAGGCAGTGCACTCGACAGAGGGGCGCCCTTCGTAGACCACCACCTTGTCCGCAAGGTAGGCTGCCATGATGAAGTCGTGCTCGACGATGAACGCCGTCTTCTTGGCGTGGAGGATGAACCTCTTGATCACCTTCGAGGCGACAATGCGCTGCTCCGAATCGAGGTACGCACTCGGCTCATCAATAAGGTAGATTTCTGCAGGCTGAAAAGTACATAAACACAAGTTAGTTAGTTAGTTAGTTAGTTGGTTATCCACACACGCTGATGACGGTACTCATATTCTTGTATCCCACATCTGTTGTGCTAGCTGAGTCTCATCCATATTATGCTGTCGTACAAAATCTCTTTCAGCAAACATTGAAGAAATAGTAACCAGCAACTGAACATGAATCACTTGGCATGTTGCAAATGAAATTATCTCTTATAGCATCTACAATAAACTGGTCTGAAGTTATATCCATGTCAACAATTAATACAGCCATTTTTTTTTATCTTGGCACAAATTCATACAACAATATGACTTTAATGTCACCAAGTCCACCTTCCATGTTTCTCTAATTCTTTACCTTCTCACTGCTGGTATCTCTCAGACCATGTGAAGTAGGAATGACATCTTTTCAAACACATTTTGTGCTTTATCTAATGCTCTTGGTTTGGTTTTAAAAAATGCTCTTGAATTGCTGTTAACAAAATGCTCTTCATTTGCATGTGGAGGTTATATCTCATGCAAGATACTGTTGTCAATACAGATGAGGTGGTCAAACATGAAACTATGGTGTCCTGCTAAACCAAGAATACTAAGCAACAGTTCAGAACTTCAGATACAAGGAGATACCTGTCCAAGGCAAAGACATAGAGCCACCCTTTGGAGTTCTCCACCTGATAAATTCAGCACCTCCTGATCCATGAGCTGCTCAATTTGTAGTGGCTTCATTACATCGGATATAAACTGAGGATGAGTATATGAATCGCGTATTTTCTTATGAAGCAGTTGCCTCACTGAGCCCGGGAATTTTGGGCTAATCTTTTGGGGCTTGTAGGACACATTAAATTCAGGAATTTCGATCTCAACTCCATCCACGGTATCTGGCTTCAAGTGCCCAGCCTGTTCGGTCATAAAAGACAATGAACATAAGAACCAAGGGCTTCATCAATTCAAATGCAAATTAGATTACAAACTTCTTGTATAGAAGAGTAGCTATCTGGTAACAGTTTTGACTTGAGAACAGTTATCAGGAATTGAATGGCATTAGAAAGGTTGCTATAATTTTAAGAAGTGGATAAGAAAAACAAGATACCATTGCTTCTGAAATTCCGACCATGAAACGGTTGATCATAATACGTAAGACTAGAGTTATCACATTATCAAAGAACTTACAGCATTATAGGTCAAGAGCACAAAGTTTCCATTTATATCATTTTAGTCATAACGCTATTTACATGAATATAGCAGTGCCTTGCAAGATCAAGAGCGCAAAGTACACTATATAGAGAGAGAAGATAGGGGGGAAGTAAGGGGTGGAGAGATGTACCAGCATTCTGATGAATGTAGTTTTCCCTGTCCCATTCTCACCAAGCATCACAACAATCTGAGAATCAGTGAATTCACCTTCCATGACAGTGAGCTTGAAATTTGCTAGGGTTTTGCTCATGGTAGGGTACTTGTATCGTTGGTATGTTTCAATCTCCTCCGCGTTGTCTTGCGTATCCACAATCTAAGAGGGCAATATAAACATCAGAACATATTTTCATCATGGAACAAGGATCTGAAATACCATCTGCGTATCTTGCCTTACCTTAAATGTAAGAGATTCATCTCGGAACCGAAGATTTTCAGTTGGAACAAATCCAGCCAGGAAAATATTGATACCTTCTCGGACTGAAAATGGCAGTGTAACTACACCATAAGCTCCCGGCTTTCCATATAAGCAGCAAATGAAGTCGGACAAGTAATCTAAGACGCTCAAGTCATGTTCCACAACAATGACGTAGCTGGAAACAAAATCAGAGTACTTGTCAGTAAAATTTTCAAAGATTTTATTAGTCAAAAGATTCAAAATATATCCATGAAAACAAATACAGATTACCTGTTCGATCTCAGCAAGGACCTAATGACTTGTGCAGCCTTCAGTCTCTGCTTAACATCAAGATAACTTGATGGTTCATCAAACATGTAAATTTCTGCACTTTGCACAGCAACAACTGCTATTGCAAATCTCTGGAGCTCACCGCCAGAAAGATCTCCCACATTTCGGTCAATAACTTGGTTCAATTCAAGGTCAACGCACAGCTCAGCTTTCATATCCCTCTCATCTTTCAGCTCAAGTACTTGCCCCACATTTCCTTGGACAGCTTTTGGAATGTGGTCAACATATTGAGGCTTAATGATTGCCTGCAGAGAGAGTGCGAGGAATCATCAGAAGAATTCAACTGTTAAAGAAAACAGACAGTACAACAGTCTATTAGAAATATGAAAGAGCAGGTATTTGGATGTCAGCCAGTAACAGAGGGCATGGTAACAACTGCATGACTTAATAATATCAGGAATACTAAACCATAAGATATAGAGTACGCTATTATTATATACCTAATTTTGCAACACTTCACATAGTAATGTCTCAAAGCATCCACAATAGAAACACTTACACAAGAATCGCCATAGCCATGGTTTTAGTAAATGATCATTACATATTACTATTTTGAAGTACAAAAGAAGTTGGATGTGTTACCATAAGCGAATACTATATGCCTACTCTGGGTACATTATTAGACTATCTACTACAAGCATATCGCTGAATGCATAAGTGGAACAGAATATTGCTACTAGCCTGCATGCCTATTTTCACATATGATGAACAGAACAGAAAAACAACATGGCAAATGAACAGGTTATCACAAACTTCTTGTCAGAAACTACTCCCTCCGTTCCATAATGTAGTGCATATAGATTTTCTTGAAAGTCAAACCTCCTAAACTTTGACCAAGTTTGTGGAGAAAAATATTTACATCTAGAATGCTAAATATATTTCATTAGATTCATCATAAGATGTAGTTCATATTTTATAAATTTGGTGTTATAGATATTAATATATTTTTCTACAAACTTGATCAAAGTTTGACTTTTTTTAAATCTATATGCACTATGGAATGGAGTAAATACTAACAGACCCTGCCAGAATTAGGAACACGGTGAATAAAAAACTGTGGCCATACAGTACCTTCAGGTTATCCTCCAATAAACGTGTAAAATAATTCTGAAGTTCAGAGCCACGGAAGTATGTAAGGATCTCCTGCCAATCAGGTGGATTCTGCAAAAAAGGAAAAGTGCAGAGCTAAATAACACTATCTTGAGCAGTTCACTGAATACGGAAGATTTTTGTGTAGGAGGTACGGGATATATACTTTGAATCGTCCCAAATTTGGTTTCAGCTTGCCAGCTAAGACTTTAAGCGCTGTGGACTTTCCAATTCCATTAGTTCCAACAAGTCCCAAAACTTGACCAGGCCTTGGAACAGGCAGCCTGCAAGTGCAAAATTAGTAATTGCACAGATGACAAATAACACGCAACTTGATACAAATCGAGAAGTCTTGATCAAACAAAACATACCTGTGCAATTTGAATGTATTTGGCCCATAGCGATGGGTGGTATCCTTTTCCAGATCTTTTGGGAGGTTGATGATCTCGATGGCATCAAATGGGCATTTCTGCGGCAAGAATTAATTACAGGGAAATGAGAAGACCAAATAGTAGAGCGCATATTTTAATAAAGACAATGCAGTTTAGTAGCTGTGTTGAAGTTATCATATATATACCTTGACACAAATACCACAACCAATGCACAGCTCTTCAGAGATGAAGGAAACCTTGGACGCCGGACCAACTTCAATGCACAACTTCCCTGTGCAACAAATTAACCAGCAAATTGTCGTAATCCAGTTCAATCCGAATAGGCCATGGTCTCAAAGCCGAAAATGTATACAACCGGAATAAGCATGCATCAGGATATATTACAAACGCCACGGCAAGTGTAGAGTTAGTGCACACAAACAAAATAAGTGATACGCTACAAACATGCACGCCAGTTCCAATATGTCCTTCACAGGCTACAATACGTATAATCAATTAATCAATCGACCGGGGAGCCGGTCGTATAAAATTTGCTCTGGGCATGAACATGGTCCCCGAAACACAACCTTTCCTTCACCACCAATTAAGTTAGATGTTGTCAAAATAGGCAATTTTTTACACATGGCTTTCTTCAAGCATGTTTAATCCAGATATTTCGGAAAGTGTTAGTCAAAGCTTTTGACTTTACCAATGACCGGACCTAATGTCAAAAGCACAGCCTCAATTCCTCTCAAGAGGCAGAGAGAGCACTTAAACTGGCCGCATACTGGCATGCACGAGAACAAAATCAGTAAAGGAGCCCGTAGCAGGAGCGACACTGGTGCGGGCTGGAGAAATCAAGGGGGCGCCTTGAGTGCCCAGCAGCCAGATCTCGCGAGCAATTCGGCCAGAGGCGCGCGCGCCAGATCAAAGCCACGACGCACACGCACGGATTCGAACAGATTGCGCGCGGCGGCGGAAACGGCCGAATCAACCTGGGGATCTACACCCTTATACTCGACCAAACGACCTCGCGTTCCCCGGCCGGCCGGCGGCCGAGGGGGGAAGAGGAGAGGAGAGGAGGGAATTCGGCGTTACCGGTCTTGACGACGGGGCAGCTCTTCTTGCACTCCTGGCGGCACTTCTTGGGCTTGCAGCGGTCGTCGTTGACGATGGCGATCCGCGTCAGCCGGTCCGCCATCTCCCCCGCTGGCGACGGCGGCGGCGGCGATCGCGGGCGGCGTGGAGCGGGGAAGCCCTAGCGGTGGCGGCGGCGGCGCGAGTGGCAGGTGTCGGCTGCTCGAACCGACCCGGGGCTGCCTGCAGGTCTTTTTTTTTAGTGAAATCCCGAGGCTGCACCGCAGGTGGGATCTGCTGGCTGCTGCTGCGAACCGACTCGACACGACTCGGGCCGGTCGGATATGATACGCGTTGCTTTCCTTCTCTCTTTTTTTTCCATCCGATGATTTTCCTTTTTTTTATACAGTACATACGCGTATACACTCATCCTTATGAATACACACGCACATCCCTACCCCTATAAGCACCTTCGAGAAACTGAGGCGCTTCGTCGTTGACGAAAACGTCTCTTCCCACTGAAAGCGCATCGCCGAAAATTCTGAAATAAATCCAGGAATAATGCGAGCACCAAGGCTTGAATCCTGATGGGATGGGGATACCACCGTGCTTCTAATCATCCAGCCACATGTTGGTTCGTTCCTATTCTTTTTCTTTTGAATGATGAGGGCTGCAGTTCGAAATTTTTGACAAATGCCATAGATTTCTTTGTACTTTGACACGCTGTGTTATCATTGATATTTTTTATGTTTTTTTAACATGGTATGGACGCAGACTTATGCGCTCATCTCTATGAACGCGCATATGCAGACCCTACCCAGAGCACCTACGAGAGATTGAGGCGACGCATTATCTTGAAATTGACGAAGTCACCACAGACGTTTTTATTGTCGATGGGAACGTCTCCTCCGATTACACGCAAATCGCCAAAAGGACTGGAATAAATCCAGAAAAAATGTGACCACCCCTGATTGATTGATTCCACCACAAGAAATCTAATCATCTAAGCTACACTCAATTTGCGAGGCGGGGGGATTGTGGATGCTCATGCGGGGGTTTTAGGGGTATGTGTCAATGATTGGTGGTTCTATATGGAATTTTCTATTACATATTGCGTCAAATTGTCCCCATCCACACATAGCCGGTCCATGTCAGTTGTCACTATGTTTACATTCTTTAAGTTTTGGGAGGTTCTATTTCTTTTTGTTTTAGGTTTTACCAAGCTTCTAGAAGGTGGCTGTCCAGTTTTGAAAAAGCACAAGCAGTTCATAAAATGTTTCTGAACAATTTTTGAACAAGAAACAAACTTTTTTTTACTATTTCTAAGAAAACGATCATTGTTTGAAAATTATTTGAAAATTTTGAAAGATTCTGAGATTTTGGAATATTTTCAAAGTTGTCAAACATTTTAAAGTGAACGGACATCTTTTGGGAAATTTGAAATTTTAAAAAACAAAACATATTTTAAAATTTGTGAACAATTTTCAATAACTGGAACATTTAAAAAAAATTGAACTTTTTTTAAGTTATTGAATTTTTTTAAACCTTTTAACATGGGATCTAATTTCTAAGATCTCAAAGAGAAATCCAAGGATGAAAACGATTCATGATTTAGATGCATGGTTCAAGAGATAAATGATTTTTAAAAATGAATGTAAGAAAGGAAAATTCCTAGGTTGCGATAAACCGTGCACATGCAATGTGCCACTTGTCAGCACTAGAGAAGATAGAAAGTAATATTTACAAGGGGTAACCCTTAACCATGATCCAACATGTACGAGGACAGTGGTATTCTCAGCCTACCAGAGTTCAAGTCCTAAACTTGACATTAATGCTCATGTTTTGCTAGATTTATTTCAGGTCTTCCGGCGATGTACGTTCAATGAAGGAGACGTTCCCGTCGACTATGAAGGCATAACGACTTCTTCAATCTTAAAATGATGTGCCGGCTCGGTCTCTCGAAGGTTTATGGCTAGGGTGTACGTGCGTGTGTTCATAAAGGATGAGTATGTGTGCGTATGAGCGTTTGCGTATATATTATGTTGAAAAAAGTGTTATCCCATCCTTAACTAGTCGATACGTATGTGTCGCTTATAGTTAGTGCACGAACATGGGCCAGGCCAAAATAGATCACTCGGGAGTTGTGGAACATTTCTTAGGCATGTTATTGGGAATATTCATTTTATTTTTTTTCCATCATTTTTTCCTATTTTTTTTCTTTTCATATGCTTCCTTGCCCTGTTTGTGGTGTCCCGAATGATTTATTTTTGAACAAGTCCAACTGGTTTCTGAGAACCTTTCATTCGATTTTTCAATGGTTTTATTTTTATTTTATTTTTTTGTTTGTTTCCGTTGGTTTCCTTTACCCGGTTTTCTAGTTTTTTTGACAGGTTTTGTTTTACGAATGTCTCACTGGTTTCTAGGAACCTTCCAGTTTCTTCTCACTAGCTTTCTATTTTCTTTCTTTTCTTCTCTTCACAGGTTCTTTTGCCCCATTTTTCTGGTTTTCTAACTGTTTCTTCTATTTTCATTTTCTTTCTTCCTATTATTCATTTTTTAAGTAACTTATATTTTTAAAATGTTTAGTGTGTCCTACAGAAAAGTTTGCCATACATTGAATTGTTTCTTTGTATATAAGAAATATTCATCGTATATTGGAAATTTATTCAGTGTATTTAAAAAAAGGTTCATCATATAACAAAAATTGTCCAGTGTATATTTTCAAAAAAAATCACCGTGTATTAAAGAAAACTTCACCATACATTGATAAAAAGTACATTGTATATTAGAAATTTGTTCAGTATGTATTTGAAAAAAGTTCACTGTATGTTAGACGATGCTCGCTGTATATTAAAAAAAGGTGTTCAGTGTGTATTTAAAATAATATTCACTGCATTTTGAAAAATCACCGTTCATTGAAAAACTTCATTTTATACAAACAGTGTTCATCGTATATTAGAATTTTGATTGGTGTGTATTTAAGAAGTTCACTGTACATCGAAAAAAAATGCATTGTATCTACTCCCTCCGTCCCATAATATAAGAGCGTTTTTTTACACTAGTGTAGTGTCAAAAACGCTCTTATATTATGGGATGGAGGGAGCAAGAAATATGCTTAGTATATTTGAAATTTGGTCAATGTGTATTTGAGAAAAATTCCAGCATAGGTTAAAAAGTATTTGGTGTATATTAAGAAAAAAATTGGTCTATATTTGAAAACTCTTCACCGTATAAGAAAAATGCTCACTGTGTATTTGAAAATTGTTTGCCGTAGTTTCGAAAAATGTTTATAATACAGAAAACTATAAGAAAGAAAATGTGAAAAATGAATACAAAATAGTAGAAAACCAGAAGAAAAACTATACATGGAAGAGGAAATGAAAAAAAACAAATGGGAAAGAACCCATACGTGAATGGAACTGGGCCTAGCCCATTATGAAGATAGCAGTGAGCGATCGCCCGATATGTGGGAGCAACTAGTTAACGAGCGCTCCTTCGGGAGCCTCACAACGACCAGCGCCACTTGGGGCGCTCTCAGCCATTCGCCACGTGTCGCGCTCTGGACGCTCCCTCCAGATTTTGTTTTTTTTTTAATTTTTCCGCACGCGTTTTCGGCTTTTTAAACCGTTTTCCCCGGGTTTTTTTCGACGTTTTGGTTTTTCCCTGGTCTTCCTTAGCGTTTCGACCAAAAAAAAATTTCCGTGAAAAAACGCGTTTACTTTTCTTTTTTCTTTCGTGAAAAGTCATGTTTTTGTTCGCGAGAGGCACGCTTGTGCATTAGCGAGAGTCACGGCCGTGCCTTTCGGAAACGAAAAAAAACACGTTTCTGTTTTTTTTCTTTCGCGAGAGTCACGGTTTTACTTCCGCGAGAGACACGGTCACGGCCGTGCCTCTCGGAAAGGGAAAAACAAAACGCGTTTTTCTTTCTTTCGCGAGAGTCACGGTTTTGCTTTTGCCAGAGGCACGGTTGTGCTTTTGCGAGAGTCACGGCCTTGCCTCTCGGAAATAAAAAATACGCGTTTTCTGATATTTTTTTTCTTTCACGAGAGTCACGGTTTTGCTTTTGCCAGAGGCACGGTTGTGCTTTTGCGAGAGTCACGAGCGTGCCTCTTTCGGAAAGGGAAAAAAATGAAATTTTTTTCTTTCCACGAGAGTCACGGTTTTGCTTCCACGAGAGGCACGAAAAAGAAAAACTTTCAGGTTACGACAAGTGGCGCGCTGCATGTGTGTCACTTGTCGTGACCTGGGAAGATGGAGTATTCTTTGCAACGAATACTCCTTAATTAGTAATTTCGCGATATGTGTTATCAGACCATTCAATATGGCGACCGCTCGATAGCAAATAAGAAAAATGCTTGCTTCGCTGAGGGTGGGACCTCCTATATGGCGACCAACGGGTCCGAAACAAGGGAAGCGCGCACCGGGCTAGCATCAGCAGTGGCGAAGCCAGCGTGTAGGCATTGGGTTCACTTGAACCCAACGATCACGTACATGCTCTCGCAAAAAAAAAACCGATCACGTACATGTATACACGTATTCACTTGCATGATCCCGATACAAATGCACGGTTTTTTTCATGGTAATACGTGTCTCATTTATAAAATAAAGATCCGGTTATAAGGCACGTAAGCACCAACATTACAAAACTGAAAAGATAGGATAATCCTATACAAAATACCAGCGCTTGTTCCTCTCCTCCGACACCACCGAAGCGGCCACCAAAGGGAAAGAAAACAGATCACCTCTTCACCCGAGCTCGACGCGGCTCCATCGCTGATCAGCAGCTTTACGGACCTCGAAAGTAGTTTGCTAGAAGCAAAACCATTGCCGTTGAAAGAATCAGACCGGGGCAACATGTCCCCGGACACGCCATCGAACTCTAGATCTGACACCCCCGCACGACAACGACGTCGAAGGAGGAAACCAGAATTGTCAGCCACCAATCACAAACCCAGCACGGGATGCACCATCTTCTAGCTGTCACTTGCGCAGACAACCGTCTGCGCATACTCCTGGACGATAAAACCTCCCTGCTCCACCATGACGTCGGAGACAACGCCACAGCAACGGGGACAGAGCAGAAGGAGAGACACACCTGATGGAGTCGCCGCCGCCGCCACGCCGACACCATCCATGAACCCAAACACAGCCGATCTAAAGGATCGGCAAACACACGATGCCATCAACTCCGAGACGCCGCCATGAAGGACACCACCGGTGTGGGAGTGAAGCTGAGGCAGATTTATTCGTTCGGGCGCCGCTCCCACCACCCCAACGGCGCACCACGACCTACAAATCCAACCTAACTACAGAACGGAGGAACAGGGTCCCCCTTCCCTCCTGCCGCCGGAGCAGCCGGAGGGAGAGGGGGCCAACGCCCTGGCCGGCTGAGATCGGAGGAAGAAAATCACCTCCCTAGTCGCCAGGCATGGCGGCGGCTAGGGTAGGGAACACAATATACAAATGCACGGTTGAACCCATCAAAGAGCTAGCACGCACGAGCAAGAAGCCTATTAGCCCATTGAAAATTTATAACATGACAAATACCCCAACAAAAAGCCTACAACTATTTGTAAAAAACAAAAGAGCCCAATAGCTACGATATCATCCACGCAGCAGGCTCGACAGTTGACGGCATGATTCTACGCAACACGCCGCCGCTTATCGTTTCTCTCACTTCGTTTCCCAACTCGGCCCGGCAAAACCTATTTGGCGCTGCAGGCGCCGGTTAATGTGCATTTTCGTTAACGGGCGCCTGCAGCGCAAACCACATACCGCGAGCTGGGCCGGCCCATTTATATTTTTTCTCATTCCTTAAATCCCAAAAAACAGTGCACGGGGTGAGAATCGAACCAGCGACCTGCTAGTTTCAAGTACAACGCGTTAACCACACAGAGAAATGCTTAGTACATGACTTATTACCTTCTTTTGTGTTTATTTACTTACAGTTCTTTCGAACGATTTGTTCGTTTTTTCTTTTTAAATTGTTTCCTTTTTCTTTCTTTATTCTTACACTTTCTGATAAATGATAAATGGGTGAACATTTTTCATTTTCGATTTTTTTTGGAAAATTGATGAACTATTTTTCAATTCATGAACTTTTTTTAATTCGATCAACTTTTTTTCAAATTGATGAACTATTTTCTCAAATTTGATGAACTTTTCTTAAATTTGTGAACTTTTTGTTAATTCGATGAACTTTTTTCAAATTGGATGACTTTTTTTCAAAATTGATTAACTGTTTTTCAAATATGATGAACTTTTTTCAAATTTCATGAACTTTTTTCAAATTTGATGAACTTTTTCAATTTTGGTGAATTGCTTTTTCAAATAAATGATTTTTTTCAAATCCGATTAACTTCTTTCAAATATGCTGATTTTTTAAAAATCGATGTAATATTTCAAATTCACGAATTATTTCCATTTTTGTGATTTTTTAAAATTGGTACAACCTTTTCTTTTATTCAAATAATTTATAGAGGATATATGATACTGGTATATGTTTTAAGGTTTGTACGGAAAGCAGTGCCAAATAGAGCTGTTTATTCAAGCGATCAACGAACTGAGTTTGGTCGGCTGGTTAACGTGATTGATATGGACGCTGGAGACTGGAGTTCGACTCCTAGTCCACTCGATATATGTAAACCTTTTTCCTTCTCGCGGTGAGAGCGAAGTTTTTTGGGCGACGGCCCATTACGGGTTTCTGTGAGCGCCAGCGCGCGTAACGGGCGCCGAATGCGCTGATTAGGAGCTCTCTCGGCCCCTTCGGTGTCTCATCCCCACCATCTTTCCATGTTCTCCCATCGGGGCGCCAGATCGGCAGCCTCCGGCGGCAATCCGAGAACAGTAAGTCGGCCGTCAGCGGTGAGAACAGTAAGTCCACTCGATATATGTAAACCTTTTTCCTTCTCGCGGTGAGAGCGAAGTTTTTTGGGCGACGGCCCATTACGGGTTTCTGTGAGCGCCAGCGCGCGTAACGGGCGCCGAATGCGCTGATTAGGAGCTCTCTCGGCCCCTTCGGTGTCTCATCCCCACCATCTTTCCATGTTCTCCCATCGGGGCGCCAGATCGGCAGCCTCTGGCGGCAAACCGAGAACAGTAAGTCGGCCGTCAGCGGTGGCTGGCAATTGTCCAACTGAACGTAATCAGATCACGCCGTTCCTGTTGTGTGGTATTACCTTTTACCCTAGTTTTTTGATTAATTTCTCCTGAACTTTGATTGGTTTATACTATGTTATGCAATAATATTTCTTAAAAAGAAATCGATCACATGATTCAGATAACGATGCTGGCACTTCTAGGCCATCCGTTAGATGTAAGCAGTACATCGAATGCCGCTGCAGGAAAATTATCTCCCAAAGTTTTCAACTGAGGGATAAATTACTTTAGATGATCTGTCATATGATGTGTTTGATCTTCTCATGATAATGAAAGATCAAGAAGCTACACACTAAAATGTGAGTGAGTTTACATGCTTCTTTCGCTTGATAGTACTTACTTTGAATTTGTCAAACTCACTTGTCATTTTTTTCCAATGTTTTCAGCAAGATGAGAAGCTGCACATGAAGTTGTGAAGTTATTTTGGTACTACCATGTTAATAAAATGAAAATAAGTTGTTTTATAATTTCATCCAACAGGTATGCCTTGCACTCTTTACATTTAAATTTAATCAATATATATATGATAATCGACATCATATTGTGTTTGTTACACTGTCTTTTGAGTGTTGTAAGGTTTTGTCGAAAAGACCCTTGTCCTAACATAGTACGAAAATAGATTTTACACTTAATTAATTCATAATCCCCACAATGAGCTAATGAGTGTTCCCATTGGCCAAATTTTCTGGCTCCGCCCCTAAGCATCAGGACTCTGTTCGCGTACTAGGGCGGGATGTAATTGAGGCGAAATGAGCCCGGGTCTCACTGGTTTTGTTTTCTTTTCATCAAGGATGTTTCTTTTCTTTTTTCTTCCCCTTTTTTTCATTTGTTTCTTGGACTTATTTTTCATTTTCATTTTTTCTTTACTTTATTTTGTTTCTTTTTCAGGTTTCATTTTCTGTTTTCTTTGTTTCTTTTGGTTTTCATTCTACTTTTTTTGTATATGTCCACAATATCTTTTCAATACAAATTTAACATTTTATAATACATAGTCAACATTTTCTACACACATTTTAAATATTTTTCAAATGTTGGTGAACAAATTTTAAATACAATATTACTATTTTTTGCATACATGATCAAGATTTTTCCTATAACACTTTCAATTTTTAAATGCTTGATTGAAATTTTTTCAAATAAATGGTCAACATTTTCCTAATACATGGTCAACATTTTCCTTATACATGGTGAACATTTTTGAATAAATAATTACATTTTTCAATTATTTATAAACATTTTTCAAATGCAATATTAACATTTTTTTGAATGCATGGTAAACATTTTCCCTATACCCATTTAACATTTCCTGAATACTTGATTAACATATTTGAAATACTTGTTCAACATTTTTTAATGCTTGATTAGTATTTTCATTTACATGATCAAAATATTTCATCATTTGTTTAATAGATGGTCGACATTTATTCTATACACATTCAACATTTGTCAAACGCTTTACTAATATATTTCAAATACTTGTTTAACATATTTTAAATACTTGCTCAACTTTTTTACAACTATTGTATAAATTTCGAGTACATTTTTTGTATACATCGTCAACATTTTTATATACAGATTTAACATTTGTTTAATGCATGATTAATATCTTCAAAGAATATATTGTAATATATATTTTCAGAACTTTTAGAAGTGTAAACAAAATTTAAAAAAACAAGTGGTCAAACAAACAAACAAAAAGGCAGTGGCCTCGCACGAGCTAAGCCGACCCATTTAGGTCACTGCCTTAAACGAGAGCCGACTCTGTCTCGCTTTCAGTGAGGCATCGTACCAACGACCACCATAATCGAATACCGCAGGTGTAACCAGCCCACCACCAGCATGATCGGGTAACTTTCATTCTTTTATCTTTCTTTTTCCTTTTTTCTTTTCTTTCTTTCTTTTTTCTTATTCCTGATTAGATGATTTTTTAACAAATATGTGAACCTTTTGTTTGAATTGATGAACTTTTTCTGAAATTATATGAAGTTTTTTAAAAAATTGATGATTTTTTTATTTTGATGAACTTTTTTTCAAAGTTGATGGACTTTTTTCAAATTTGACGAACTTTTATCAATTTCAGTGAATATTTTATTCAAAATGCATGAACTTTTTTCAAAATCATGAACTTGTTTTAAAATTTTTTCTAGTTTTTATGATTTTTTTCGTTCTTTTTTTCATACGTGATCGAGGGAACCCCGAGGAAATAAATGCAATCGATCTCGCTTACATGGGCCGGTCCACCAGGGTTGGTGCATGGGCGCCAGGGAGCTTCCCTTGCAATAGGAGCACCCTGCGCCCGCGTGCACCGGGAGCCCTATTTTACGCACTTTGCGTCAAAATTGGCGGCGAAATGCACATGAGAAAGCGCGACTGAGCCGGCCCATTGAGCGGTACCGCGGGACGAAAAAGGATAGCAAAAAGCAACAATGGCGCGATGCGAGGATTCGAACATGAGACCGGCAACTTGAGATTGCGAGCTCACAGCTACTCCGCCACAAAGCTTTGTGGTTTATACCGCAGCGCACAAGTTAAAGAACTAGTGCTTGCGTAGAACCAGGCTGCCCTACTGTAACGAATTTGAATCAGTTAATGTAGCACACTAGAATTAGTTACTGCAGTGATAGTTGTTTTTTTAAACGGTACTTCTTTTAAAGTGTATATTTTAAAAATGTGCAAACACTTTTGAATTTCTGAACAAATTTTGGCAACAGGAACATATATTTGAATATGTGTACAAATTATGAAATTCTGAACAAATTTTGAAACCATGAACATTTTTCAATTATTGAGCAAATATTTGAAAAAAGAACATTCCATGAAATTTCGAACAAAAATTTAGAAGTACAAACATTTTTATAATTTATGAAAAATGGAACTTCTCATCAAATTCTGAGCAAAAATTTGGAACTCCGAACATTTATATTTTTTTTGACCAAATTTTGAAATCATAAACATTTTTTGAAATATAAACGTGATTTTTTGTTAATTGGTGAACAAATTTGAAAAATAGGAACATCTTTAAACTACTGTACATTTTTTGAATTTGTGAACAAAGTTTTCAAAATATGAACATTTTTTGTAATTCTTGCACATTTTTTTAATGTCTGAACAAATTTTAATAAGAGGAACATTCTCTGAAAATCTGAACAAAATTTGAAATGTTTGAACAAAATAAACAATAAAAGTAAAATTGAAAAAGGCAAAAACGAAAAGAAATAAAAAAACAGATTAATGCAAAAAGAAAAAAGAAAAAAATAGAAAACAATACCGCTTTGAGAACCTTCTAGAAGGTTCACAAACCCAGTCCCGAACCTGCCACCAAGGTTCACAAAACCGGTGCTCTCGAACGCACAGATGGGCCGTCCCATTCGATCGAAATCTGTGTGTGATATGTCGACAATCTGCCGCAGAAAGCAGCAGATAGGATTTTCGCGCGCGCACACCCATTCCCTTTTGCCCGCGAGCCCCCATGGGGCGGCCAATGTTCGGGGCGGGTAGCCCCTTTGTTTGTTCTTTTTTTGTGTTTTCAGTATTTTCCCTTTTAAAACTAATTCGTGATTTACAAAAAGTTGCAAACTGTAAAAAAAAGTTTGTAAATTCAAAGAAATTTCATGATTGAAAAAATGTTCGGGAAATGATAGATGCTCACAGATTCAAAAAGGGAAGCGTTTACCATCATCCGACAGACTACAAAGGCTGCGTCCTCCACCTTCACTGGATGACACGTGTCCAAGTGAAGGCTCGCCGGACACGCTTCTGCAACAAGGGTTATGTTCTGAAATATATGTGGTGTTGCAATGATTTACGACATGATCTATTATTTGCAGCAAAACCTTTGTTACAAAAAATTTCTGCTACAAGACCTCAGTTGCAAATAAATTGCAACAAAACCTCAACTGCAAAAAGAATTGCAACAAAACCTCAGTTGCAATTTTTTTTGACAAAATCGACATTGCAAAAAGTTTCTGCAACAAGACCTATGTTGCAGTAGTAGTTCTGCAACAACACATCAGTTGCAATGGTGAAGGCGCACTCAGGATGCTTCATGCATCAGATCCAACAGGTCGTGACGGGGTCGATCTTTTAAAAGGATCGGTCGCGGACGCGTAGCACACCCCATTCAAAAAAGGTTCATGATTTCCAAAACATGTTCGTGTATTCAAAAAAGGTTCATGAATTTTCTTTAAAATGTTCATGATTTTTAGGAAATGTTACAATATTAAAAAAATCAATTTCAGATAATGTTCATGAAATTCAAACAAATGTTCACGAATTTGTAGAAAAATGTTTAAAAATTTAGAAAATGTTCCCTATTTCAAAAACAAATGTTCAGGATTTCATAAACTGTTCATGAATTTCGGAAACATGTTCAAGAATTTTACAAAAATGTCACAATATTCAAGATATAATTCAGGAATTTTGATAGTTGTTCCAAAATTTTCAAAATATTCAAAAATGTTTGCTGATTCAAAGAGTATTCATAAACTCCAAAAAAGTGTTTGTCAGAAACAAAAAAATGTACCTGAATTTCAAATGTTGTTCCCAAATTTCAAAAAATGTTTGCTGCCTCAATACAATTGTTCACGTGTACCAAAAAGTGTACAAAATTTCAAATAAAAAGTTAGTCAATATGTAAAATGTTTACAAAGTTGTAAAAAATGTTTAAGAATTAACAAAGTTCTTGATTCCAACATAAATGTTTATGAATTTGGAAACTGTTCATGATTTCAAAAAATGTTCACGATTTGAAAAGATGCTCGTGAATTTGAAAGATGTCAGCAGATTGATAAAAAGGAAAAAACATTAGAAAAATAAAAAAATGAAATTGGAAAATGAAAGAAAAAGAAATGGAAAAAGGAAAAGGAAACAAGAAAAGAAAAAAGAAAAAAAATGAAAAAGAAAGAAATACCCGAAAGGCAAAAAACCCGGTTTTGGTACAGATGAAATCCAGAAATGGGCCGGCCCATATGAAAACCAGCGTGTGAGGGGGGGGGGGGGGGGGGGGGGGGGGGGGGGGTACGCATCAGGTCGCTTGCAACCTGCGCGCCAAATAGGAGGCACTGCTTAGGGTCTCCCTCTCGATGCCCCTAGTTGGGTCAACCCACGTCCGCTACGCTGTTACTTCTGTTTCTCTTTTTTCTATTTCTCTTTTCCTTTTCCTTTCTTTTTCTTTGTTTCGGGTGAAACAAGTACATATTAATCACGGTATGTGGCTACACTTGTTTTCACAAATCGTAGAGAATTCATCGGGGCCTGCGCCTAACCAAACTGTTGTACTGTTGGAACAATGTCTGAGTTGCGCCATGAAGTGTGTGACTTCATTGCATGTTCTCGTCATATGCACAAATCTGTGCCGGTGGACCCCATGCAGGAGCCTCTTCATCTCCCATACAAGGCCTGCAACGGGCGAACATTTAACGTTTCCATCTGTGAGTTGTTGCATCCCTCCTTGCAGTCCACCTCAATGATCGGGTCCTTGTCTGACCTTGGCAACGTCCTTCAAGAGAAGCTGCCATTTCCACCTCCAGCGGGGCCCAACAAAAGCGCAGAAAACGACAGGACGCAAAGATGATGGCGCTGGTGTCATCGCGAAGCACCATGCTAGCTCCCTGCCCGTGTTTTGAATCTTTGCATGTTCAGCGATTGGCCGGGTCTCCTCATCGCTTCCCAGAGTGCTCGCGTCATCGGACCACTGCAAAAGGCGTGAAAAGTGTCCTCACATTCAACGCCACAGAGAGCACAAATGGCACAATTTCCAATGTTCTTTTTTAACTTATTCTCCATCGTTGCTAGAGAATTAGTAGCCACTCTCGAGCTGAAAATTCATACTTTCGGGGGAGTAGGGCACCTCTTAATGTTGTCCAGACAACACGATTGCTGTTCGGTGCCCTGTTCGTGGCGCGCATAGTCGTGTGTAGTTTATCCTCCAAGCCAAGTTTATAGGCTGACCTTACGGAGAGGACTCCCCTCGGGTCTGGACCCCAACCTAGGACGTCCAGCACACTAGGAGCCGGACGTAGCTTGAGCATCTCCTTAATGTCTGGTGCATTGAAGTGTTGATGGAGAAGGTGTGTGTTCAACACACCATGGTCGGTGATGAGCTCGCCCACACATCGAAGCCTGCATCTTCCAGCAAGCGAAATGGGCATGTATGACGTTGGTCGAGGAAGCCAAGGATCATGCCAGATGCGTACATTCTGGCCATCACTTATCCGACAAAAGAACCCCTTTTTGAGGAGGTTCTAGGCCGTAGGTAATGGCCTGCCTGGTTGACGCAGTGTTCCCTGCAAACATAGTGTCCTCCAAACGACCGTTAGGGTAGTACCTAGCTTTCAAAACCCATGCACAAAAATTGTCCGGGTTGAGCAGTAGCCTCCACGCTTGTTGAGCCAACATGGCCTGGTTAAAGAGCCTATAATCCCTAAAGCCAAGGTCTCCCTTAGCTTTAGTTTTGATGATTTGATCCCATGCCATCGAGTGAGTTTTCCTTTTCTCCTTCTCGGATCCCCACCAATAAGTCCTTACTATCTGGGTATAAGTCATCACACACCGATAATGGTAATTTGAATACACCCATGATGTAAGTGGGGATAGACTGTGCCAGAATTTGATCATCACTTTCTTTCCTCCCCGAGCCATGTTACCATCACCCCAAATGCATTTCCGTTTTAGAAGTTTACTTGTAGGTTTTGGAATCTACCATGATGCATGCGTCCCTCGGGAGTCAGAAATCCCAAACACTTCTCCTCAAAGTTCCCTTGATGCACCTCGAGCTCTCTCTTCACATTATCTAGGTCGGTGTCAGAGAAAGATTTCCCAAATAAATTGAGTACTTGGTCGGATTTAGAAGTTGTCTAAGGGCACCTTCATATGCATGTACTATTTGCTTCACTACCAATGCTTGCTACTAGGTAGCCTTGAAAAGGAGGAGTGTGTCCTTGGCGAAGAGTAGGCGTGAGACCCCTGTGCGCCACGACAGATCTTCAAGGGATCAATAGCATTTGTTCTCACCCTTGCTTTTGAAGCTCAGACAGAATATCAGCCACAAAAAGGAACAAAAACGGAGACAGGGGATCACCTTGCCGGAGGCCACGCTCCGCTGCAAATGGTTGTAAGAGGGTTCCGTTGAATTTAGGATTGTATCTCACCATGGTGACGCACGTCACGATCCATTGCACCCACCGATGAGTAAAACCCAACTTAACTATCATTCACTCCAAGAATCCCCAATCAACACAAGTGTAGGCCTTAGAAAGATCAAATTCGTAGGTGGACTAACTGTTGCCCTGCTTTCTTTCCTAATGTATGGTATGAATACACTCGAAGGCCAAAAGAGCATTATATGTAATGAGCCGGCCTGGAACAAATGCATTGTGAAGCGGAGAGATGATATCATCCAAAATAGGCTGGAGGCGATTAACGAGGTATTGGCAACGATCTTGCAGATGACGTTACAGAGACTAAGAGCAACTCTAGCAGACCCCGCATCCTGTTAGCCCACAAAACGCGTTTGCAGTTCGCGCAAAACCGCTTTTGCGGGCCGGCGCGGACGGCCACAGATGCAGACCCCTCAAACCGACCCGCATAAAAGTATATTCGTGGAATATGCTTTTTTACGGGTCGGCTTCTGCGGGTTCGGCTCGGGCACCACCGCGACAACCCACAAACAGAAAAACTGCAATTCTCGCATTTGACAAAAGAGTTTCACAAACAAGTTCAAATTCAAACGACATAACACAGTTTTACGCGCAAATAAAAGCCAAGTTCAGTACGGCAAACGCAAAAGAGGGCCTTGCAAAAGTTTGCGCCCATGTCCGGCACCATCTTGGTCGATCTACTCCGCGCCATCAAGTCCATCTTGAAGTTCATCGCCACCACTGAATCCACCTCCGGCGCTTGTTCCAACTCCCGCACCGAAATCATCAACATTGCCACCATATGGAGCGGAGAAAACATCTCCGGAACTGTGGGACGCACCGGCCGACGCAACCATTCTCCTTTTCAAGATTTCTCTCCTTGCCATATCATGCCATGTTTTGGTGAGGTCGTCCATGTCATTGCGGTTCATTGACATGATCTTGTTCTCTTCGGCGAGCAACAATGACATCAATCTTCTCCCTCGTTTGATTGCACCATGGCATCAATCTTCTCCCTCAAGCTCGATGCTTCTTGCTCTCTCTTCATCTTCTCCTTAGTTTTCTTGTCGCCATCGGGCTTGTGCAAGTTTCTTGGGCCATCATCATCCTCATCTTCATCCATGTTTGTAAGTGAGCCTCTCTTTGGTGGAGATTCTTTGTCGTTCAGCTTGCACTTCTCACAGTTTTGGAGCAACTCCCAACAATGCTCTAGTTTGAACAATTTGCCTTCCGAAGCTTCCATGTCCTTGTATCTATGTTGAGCAATCTTGTCCTATAAAATGTGAACAAAGTGATGCAATCATTTCTCATGATGCAAATATGATGATGCACAACTTGAACAAAGGCAAAACAAACTCACATAGTCGGAGTCCACGGTGCCACTTGGAGGTGCATTGCGTACTTGCTCCAAGCAAGCTGCCCAACGGTTGCACATTGGTTTGATATTCTCCCAACGCCCTTGAAGCGACCGAAATGTGCGTGGAGTCCTATTGGGATGCTTTGCCATAATGCGGAAGTATTGATCTTCGATCCTTTGCCAATATCTCTTGGCAGTTTGAGAGGTACCCGTGCATGCAGCAAGAGACACCGCACTCCATGCTTTGATCAAAGCTTGATCTTCCAAGATCGTGTAGTTCTTCGATGTTATGCTTTTCCCAGTTTTTGTTTGCGATTGCTCATACGCTTCCGCTTCGATCTCCTCCAATTCGTCCTCGCAACCATGATCATCCACGCCACCCTCCGTTTCATTGTAGTCGAATGCGGCGAACGGGGCTTGGTCAATGTCAACCGCGTTTGTGTCCAACAAATTCACGAACTCGGTAGTTGCATTGTTTAAACCACCGCTGTAGTGAACGATAACAAGTCACGAGCTATCGAGAATAATGGCGATAATGAAAGGAAATCACCATGACCGAAGACGCATACCTTCCGGCCATTTCGTCGAACACCTCGCTTGCAGGGGGAGCGGCACCATTGAACGGCATCGTCGGAGCACCTCTATCCGGGTTGGAGTGAGAGGATGAAGAAGGTGGCTTCTTTGTAGCCGGAATCCTCTTCCTCTTGCCGCCGGCGGCCTTGGTGACCTTCTCCGCCGCCGGACGGGATCGCGCTGCCGCGTTGGAGCCCGGAGCGCGGGCCTTTGCGGCAGGGGCAGCCGGATTCTCGCCCTGCACGACCACGTTGCCCTGACGCTTGCGGGCAGGCGCGACGTTTGCTTGGGCGACGGCGGCGGGGCCAACATGGCCGGCGACGAGATCTGCCCGACGGGAAGGAGCGTGCGCAACCTCGACGGTGACGGGGGACAGTAGGGGGTTGTCCATGGCGGCGAGGGACGGCCGGGGAGGAAGCACCGGAGCGTGCGGGAGGCGGGGCAATGGTGGCGGAGGGTGGGGAGCGGGAAAGGGCGCGCGGAAATGTCCCTCCCGCCAAATCTCGCTGCGGATAGGGGTTGAGCTCGGGTCGGCCTCCCAGCCCGTGAAGATAGAGGTTGGGGGAGAAGATTTGCCGCGCCCCGCAAAAATATTTGCGGGCCGAGGCGGGATGCGGGGTCTGATCGGGCAGTTTTCCCGCCCCGACCCGCAATTTGGCGGTTATTTTACGGGCCGGGGCGGGATGCGGGGTCTGCTAGAGTTGCTCTAATGGGATGAAAACTAGTAACTCTGGTGAGTTCATCAGTTTTCGGGGGTGAGTGATACATCTCCAACGTATCTATAATTTATGAAGTATTAATGCCATGTTTACAACAATTTTATATGGTTTTGTATGATTTGATTAGAACTAACCCGGACTGAAGCCGTTCTCAGCAGAACTACCGTGGTGTCTTTTTTGTGCAGAAATAAAAGTTATTGAAATGGGCTAAAAATTTATGGTGTTTTTTTGTGGACCAAAAGAGACCCCCGAATCTTCGAGAAAGGACCGGAAGCCTCACGAGGAAGCCACAAGCTCGCTAGGCGTGCCCTACCCCTAGCCCCCCACCCCCTGCCGCTACGTATATTTGGGAAGGTTTAAAGGTCTTTTTTCTTGTTGTCTTTCCTGCATTTTTCATTTTCATTTTTTAATTTGTAATTTTCTTTTCTTTTTCATCTTTATTTTTTTATTTAAAATATTGATCATTTTTCGAATTCATGAGCATTTGTTCAAATCCTGTAGATTTTTAAAAATTGCAAACATTTTTCATAAATCAATGAACAATTTTTTAAAACATGAAAATTCTTTGAATTTTTTTTAAATTGTTAGTATTTTTAAAATTATGATCCTTTTTCTAAACCATTAAAAACTAACATTTATTGAATTGACGAATATTTTTTGGAAATTGGGTTTTTCTTAAATTCACAAACCTTTTTTTATTTTGATGAATATTTCTCAAATGCATAAACTGTTTTTTAATACACGAACAATTTTTGAATATATGAAGTTTTTGTAATTGACCGATATTTTTCGAAAAATCATAATCATTTTTTTTAATTCACGAACATTTTATCAGTTTCAGGAACATTTTTTGGCACAGATATTTTTTCAAAATTATGAATATTTGTAAAACTGTCGTGTATTTATAAAAAATGTTTGTGCGAACTGCCGCCGTCGCCAACAAGAGCCCAGGACTTGGTCCCCAAGATCTCCCTCACATTGTGAGCCCCACCGCCGGCGGCCTCAGACCCCCTGGTCCCTCTTCGACGGCCCCAGCGCAAGCATGGCAGCCACCCTTGGACGCGCCCACCAAGTCGCCCGTAGTCTCGCTAGCTATCAAAATAAACACCATAGGAAAATATCAAACGTGCATTAGATGTATCAGCATCAACGATTTCAGTAGTATAGGGAAGTAGTTTCACATAATATAATGGGGACCACCCTAGCCCATAAAAAAAACCTACTCACCTCTCCCGCGCTTTTCATCCAACGCCGCGCCGCTTGCCGCGCCACATTCATGCCGGCCCAAGCATGCAGCAGCCTACATTGATGTCCGCGATTTGCTGGACGGGAAGGCGGCACTGATGGACGCGATCTCTCGATCGTCGTCGCTCCAACGTCGACGCCGCTCCCGAGAAACAACCTCGGTCCGCTGCGCTGCATTGAAGCAGACTGACCGCACATTCGGCTTGCCTGACGCGGCTATTTAAGTCGTGTGCCAGTGACGCACAGAGGCGCACTCCCCCGAGCACCAGCCCCTTCCCTTCCCTATCACCATAAGGTGCACTCCCCCGAGCACCGGCCCCTCCCCTTCCCCGTCACCATGCCCAAGCCCCTCCTCTCTGATCCCAGCGGCGATGCCGAAGTCGTGGGGCTCCGCATCGGCAAGCGGCGTAGGTAGAAGCTCTTCGTCCGGTGGTTCTTGGCGGTGCCGCCCTCGCTCCCGGGCCCTTCGACATCCACAGCGGTCGGCTCCTCGGCCAAGGAGGAGATAGTCATCTCCTCTGGTGACGAGGAGGACCATATGTCGCTGCAGCGGCCCCGCCTCCTCTTGGAGGCCACTGTGATGGACAAAGACTTCGTCCGTCAGATCGATATAATGACAAAGCATTCGCTCCGACATGGGGCCATCGCCTGAAGGAAATATGCCCTAGAGGCAATAATAAAGTTATTATTTATTTCCTTATATCATGATAAATGTTTATTATTCATGCTAGAATTGTATTAACTGGAAACATAATACTTGTGTGAATACATAGACAAACAGAGTGTCACTAGTATGCCTCTACTTGACTAGCTCGTTGATCAAAGATGGTTATGTTTCCTAGCCATAGACATGAGTTGTCATTTGATTAACGGGATCACATCATTAGGAGAATGATGTGATTGACTTGACCCATTCCGTTAGCTTAGCACTCGATCGTTTAGTATGTTGCTATTGCTTTCTTCATGACTTATACATGTTCCTATGACTATGAGATTATGCAACTCCCGTTTACAGGAGGAACACTTTGTGTGCTACCAAACGTCACAACGTAACTGGGTGATTATAAAGGTGCTCTGCAGGTGCTTCCAAAGGTACTTGTTGGGTTGGCGTATTTCGAGATTAGGATTTGTCACTCCGATTGTCGGAGAGGTATCTCTGGGCCCACTCAGTAATACACATCACTATAAGCCTTGCAAGCATTGTAACTAATGAGTTAGTTGCGGGATGATGTATTACGGAACGAGTAAAGAGACTTGCCGGTAACGAGATTGAACTAGGTATTGAGATACCGACGATCGAATCTCGGGCAAGTAACATACCGATGACAAAGGGAACACCGTATGTTGTTATGCGGTTTGACCGATAAAGATCTTCGTAGAATATGTGGGAGCCAATATGAGCATCCAGGTTCCGCTATTGGTTATTGACCGGAGACGTGTCTCGGTCATGTCTACATAGTTCTCGAACCCGTAGGGTCCGCACGCTTAACGTTACGATGACAGTTTTATTATGAGTTTATGAGTTTTGATGTACCGAAGGAGTTCGGAGTCACGGATGAGATCGGGGACATGACGAGGAGTCTCGAAATGGTCGAGACGTAAAGATCGATATATTGGACGACTATATTCGGACATCGGAAAGGTTCCGAGTGATTCGGGTATTTTTCGGAGTACCGGAGAGTTACGGGAATTCGTATTGGGCCTTAATGGGCCATACGGGAAAGGAGAGAAAGGGGTGGCCGCACCCCACCCCATGGACTAGTCCGAATTGGACTAGGGAGGGGGGGGGGGGGGCGTCCCCTTCCTTCTTTCTCCTTCTCCCTTCCCTTTTCCTACTCCAACAAGGAAAGGAGGAGTCCTACTCCCAGTGGGAGTAGGACTCCCCCCTTGGCGCGCCCTCCTCCTAGGCCGGCCGCCTCCTCCCTTGCTCCTTTATATACGGGGGTAGGGGGGCACCCCATAGACACAACAATTGATCTATTGATCTCTTAGCCGTGTGAGGTTCCCCCCTCCACCATATTACACCTCGATAATATCGTAGCGGTGCTTAGGCGAAGCCCTGCGTCGGTAGAACATCATCATCGTCACCACGCCGTCGTGCTGACGAAACTCTCCCTCAACACTCGGCTGGATCGGAGTTCGAGGGACGTCATCGAGCTGAACGTGTGCTGAACTCGGAGGTGCCGTGCGTTCGGTACTTGATCGGTCGGATCGTGAAGACGTACGACTACATCAAACCGCGTTGTGTTAACGCTTCCGCTTTCGGTCTACGAGGGTACGTGGACAACACTCTCCCCTCTCGTTGCTATGCATCACCATGATCTTGCGTGTGCGTAGGAATTTTTTTGAAATTACTACGTTCCCCAACATCGCCACCATCACCGGTGCACATCAAGGTGGAGCCGCCGTCCCCGATGCACCACCGCGTGAAGCGTGAGCCTGCGTCCCCGCTCCAGTCGGTCAAGGACGAGCCGGTCTCGCCGCAGCGCAGCCGCGGCGTCTAGATCGGACGCCGCGTGAAGGGCGAGCCATCATCGCTCACGCACAACCGTGACGTCCAGATGGGATGCCACGTCAAGGACGAGCCGATGTCCTCGCTGCGCAGCTGGTACGCTGCGCTGCCACGCCTCCGTCGCCGCGACGTCAAGGAGGAGCTGCCGCCGGCGATCACGAAGGCGCGGGGCCGCGTCCTCCACTACCTCAGAGGAGTCGGTTACTGCGATGCCTCCGGCTCTTGGGCCATGGTTTTCAAGGCGGAGCGCGCGACAGGAGGCGAGATACGACCAGCGCAATGCCGGTCGCCACTCTGCGATCGCCAAGTCAGACGTGGCGCCGGAATGGGCCCGCAATGACCCTGACCTCGCCCCCGCGTGGGCGCTCGACCGCTCCGTCACCACAACAGAGACGGTCGCCAGGCGCCGCCGCCTTGACAGCGATGACTGGTTGCTTTGCGAGTGCTCCGCAAACGCCGGTCGCGGCAAGGCCGTCGCCAGGGCTCCGAATGCTACGTCGGCAGTGGCCGCGACAACCCTCTGCACCGCGCAACAGGAGGCGGAGCGGCTCCTCCGCGAGCGGCAGGCAGCCGTTGGACAAGGCTGTTGTAGCCGTCTTGCGCTGTTCCGCCGCTGGAGGGACGACGACGGCGGCGACGGCACGGACGGTGACGGCGGTGCGACAGGGCAGGGCGGCCACGCGTACGAGGTGGTCGTCCGGTATAGGGTTTAGGTTTTTTCTATTTTTTTAAATGGTCGAAATATCGACATTTTTATGTAAATTATAACCGAACTTGAATGAAATCCGCCGTGTTTGTACAAATTTCGTCCGACTGGTTTAAAAAGTTGTTGAATATATGCAGGCAGTGTTAGATGGCCGCCTCCCGTATTCGTGTCCGCGGACTGGTCCCTTGTCCCTAGACGGATGCGGGAGCATATTTGCGGATCGACGTTGGAGATGCCCTAACATATCATGTAGAGTACTGTACTATACAAATAGGGGATTAGGTAAGAAGAATCGTTCAGCCAATGTTGAGGTGGCATATCAACGAGCTAGCGTATCATGCATGCAAAGAAGGAGCATGGTGTTGTTGTGGCAAATTGGCAATAAAAATAGTTGGAACCACAAATCATGCTAGTAAAAGCCATCTCAAATTGACAAAAAAAGTATCTGTATGCAATAATGTATTTACGTGTGTTAAAGAAAATACAACTTGATGCAAATATTATACATGGACACGATTAGAAGGTATACAAGCTATATGAGAGCGATGTGGATGTGCGAAAGGAAAAACAACTAAACGCAAATACCATGCATGAGCATGATAGAAGAGATACAAGCTATGATGCATGAGAGTGATGTAGATAAGATGATCTAGCAAATTTCTATGAGTGCGCCCCGATGAACACCCTATGTTAGATGTGCGGCTATAACACATGTTAGCTAGAGTGATGAGCATGTGTAGATGCTCTTATATGGCCTTGGTGGCCTTTTGTACTCCTAGTGCGAGATGTTGGAAACCTTATATTACAATAAGAGAAGGATCCTGCACCGATCCATGCAGAAGCTGCGGTGCTTTCACCATCTTTTCGGGAAAGAAAAACAACATTTTCTTTATCGAGGTTCCAGGGTTGATGAGGGCGGTGGAGCTGTGATTTAAACAGAATCCAGCTGCTGGGGATATGGTGGTCAACCGTGGGTACTGATTGGGCGGTCGGCTCGATCTGGATCTGCATGGGGGAGCATGAAGGATCTGCCCCCTAATAAAGGCTTGACACGTACACATCACATGGCCATATTAAGCATGCTGCCAAAGAAAGTAAACGTACTCAGTGAGTCGCGGTCCATGGTCTGTGCCTATGGTGCCACGGATCACATGGCATTTACGTGTGGCCTGTGGTGCCGTGCATGCATGAACCCCAAAAATAGTGGTACTTATTTCGCAAAAAAAAAGTGGTACTCGGTGAGCGGCTGTCCGTCGTCTGCATGCATGCATGTGGTTCTCGTCGACGTGTTTCTTTGTTTGGATCGGCATATTTCCTGGCACCGGCATATCGTCGAGCTGTTCAATCGCATCGCTCGACGTAGCTGCCCAGGATCTGGATGGCATTATATATTGGTGCGTGATCCACACCAGGCCGTCCGTATTGGTGGCGACAATGCACAGCACTGTGCGCCACATCGGCATCCATACTGCCACGTCGCCCTTGCACCGTGCCCACGGCGCTTGTATCTTGGCCGGGAGACACTCGCCACGTTCCCTCCGTGGCCAATTGATTCAAACTGCGTGTTCCTTTTTTTGTTCATCTGAAAAAGATTCAAATGAATTACAAAAGTTCACCAAAAAGTACAAAACACTTCAGACATGATTAAAAAAATCATCGAGGTCCCCAAACCACGGGACGACTCTGTTTGCGTGTTTGGTTGACATAGGAGTCGGGCCTGTCTAGCTCAGCCTGGCTCAACCGAGTCTAGTTGAAGGAAAACAAGCCAGAAGTCGACATCAACACATTGTTTGGCTGTCCGCATCTACGCCTCTCGCATTAGGGGAACAATTTTGTCATAGCGTTTGGTTGACTGCATTGGCTCGGCTCACGCAACTACACGGTGTTTGGTTCCACGCAACAATTGTTGTCTGGTAACCTCTTCGACAAGGTGGTGAGGTTATCAGCACACAGCGACATGAAGAATAAATCATACACATACAACAGAAGATAGTTGTAAACCATAGCTAGCCGCAGTTTAAATAAAGTACCACACTTAAACATATCAGTTCAAACGCAAAGCAGTACGATAAGAAACTAAACCAGCTGGAGCATAGGAAGGGCAGTCCTAGATGTTCACGGCGAAGGCGTCGTCATGCTTGCCGCACTTGGTCACCACTTCAGTGCCGGGAGTGAGCAGCTTGAACGTAACCATGTAGCCAATTCTGATATGATGGACTGCGACGAAGGGGGCCCAACCCTGATCGAGGGTCACCATGTTGTCCATCAGCCGGACAGTCACCCTCCATGAGCATTTAGTGTTGGTCCTCAGCTTGAACTCCTGCAAGCTAAGGGGCAATGATGACCTTGCATAAGTGGGTTGGACCTCCCTCCTCATGGTAGTGGCCGTAGTTACAGCGCTTGCTGCAAGGGTGCTCCTCCGGCACCACGTCCTCATTCGTGGCCATCTCCTTTGGCATGGTCGGCCCAACCTCCTTGCCCTTGTTGTCCGTGTCGATCTGCATTACGAAGAGCGTGCATTATGAAGAGCACAAAGTTCCGAGGTTGGTCGCCATTAAAACCTATCGTCCATAACCCCTTTATTTACCCATCCTCACGGTCACTACAAGGGGACAGAGCTTCGTAACACGCACTTTGTGTTGCTATATGTCCAAAAATGTGTTACTGTGCCATAGAGTAACACATTTTGAGATATGTTACGTTAGGCCGTGTTACTAAGATGTACTCATTGTCACACATGATATTTGTTCCAATATGTTAAAAGTTGTGTTACCGTCGTGTTGTAGTAACATGTATCACATGTGTGACTAAATGCACCAGTAACATGTTTTTAAAACTATAGCAACACAAGTTGTAACATATTTTCATAGATATAGTAACACACGAAGTAACACGTCTTTCTAACTACTGTAACATAATTGGTTGCATATTATTGTAGCTTCAGTAACATAATTTTCATAAACTGTAACAAAATAATTAATGATGGTCAACCACCCTAGTAACACAATTGATTGTACAAAAATAGCGGGCCTGATGTACCATGCTTGAGCACATAGCTATCATTTTGCATTCGCTAAATATCGGCAAATCAGGGTTTAAATTTTCCCAGGTAAGGAAGTGAGAAAGAGATACATCCCAAATTAGCTTTTGCAATTCATAAAGGATATTCCAGAGAGCATATCCATATACATAGACAGATTGCCATTAAAATAAGATTAATGTCAAAGTTGAAACACCAGAAGTACTCCCTCCGTCCCAAAATTCTTGTCTTAGATTTGTCTAAATACAGATGTATCTAGTTACGTTTTAGTGGTAGATACATCCGTATCTAGACAAATCTAAGACAAGAATTTTGGGACGGAGGGAGTACATTATTGACACCAGAATCAGGTTTGAACACAAATTTACATAAGTTGACAATCTTAGTAATCGTATCAAACAGAGTACTACAAATACATCATCTTGCATAACAAATCTACTTCGTATATATCAGTATCTTCCACACTTTAAAGGAATATATTAGCTTCCTCTCCCACAGAATTGTCCAGTCTGGATATCTCATTTGATTACTGTTGTTATAACCACAACTTTTGCCACCTCCTGAAAATTCTCATTGAACCAACAATCCTTCACATCATTATAATATCTCCTGTCAAAGCAACACAAATACACAACTGAAACTTTGAACACGCAATCAAAAGCAGAAATATCATAAATTAGAAGGATGAACCATGCTTTTCTTGGAATACTCATGACAATGGAGAACAATACGTACACAATTTACTAAAATAAAACCTCCAAGTTTATGTTACTGATTAAGATGCACATAAGTAACACCTTTAGTTAGGAACATTTCATTTTGAATGCTGGAAACATGCTAGTGAACATTATTTATTGTTGATATAACAGAAAAAATGGAAGGTGTTGTTCGGCATTAATGTCCAAACTGAAGAGGATTGCACAGCAAATCAAAGAAAGCGATAAGTTAGCTAAGAAATTGCTAATCCACACCATTTTTTAAGAGTTATTATGTGTGAGCCATCAAACAGAAAGAAAGTGCATGTTAATTTAGGAGAACATGTTCAACATGAGCTATGGGAACAACCAACAACTATAGGACTGGATGACCTTTTGGTTCATTGACCTTTTTTACCTAACCACAAGTGTCATGGAGAATTTGTGAGTTCCAACTGTTCCTACTGGTGATGGAACAACCAACTTAAATACAGAGAACAATAAACCTGCATATCCTGGTAAATACATAACAAACTTAGCTTTCCATCACTTAATTATGGATACTTCAAGTATTGATTTATTTACGACAAAAAAATGCAAACAGTTCATTGTACATTAAGGTACCACTCTAGACTGGTGATCGTAGCTGCCACTTAAGTGATTCAAAGATCCACATAAGTGGAAGAAGCCTAACATTTAGTTTGCTTGAGCAGACTACTAGTCACTCCAATGGTCAATGGGTATTTAATTTATGAATAAGACAATGAGGTGGTACTAGATACAGTGAGCATCTACGAACTGACGAGGTAGTTGAACCTGCACCTGCAAATTTGAAGGATTTGGAAGATAGTGAGAAATGGCAACAAAATGGCCTACAAACTTCAGCGATGGCATTCATACTTGTTGGTGAAACCTGATTTTCAGATTTCAGACCTGTAATTAACATGTTGGTTCCCAGTGACATTGTAATTTCCCAACGTTTTGATCAATGAAATGCATATCTTCTATCAAAAAAAAAGAAGCAACAGACGGTTCAGAGATATTCACCTAGTTGCTTAAATGCAGACTCGTCTTGACATCCGGGAATGGAGGTCGAGTGGCGACCTGCTCCATATATTCCAACAAATTCGCATTGCTGCTCCGAAGAGCATTGCCCCACCAAGGACAAGCCTAGCAGCACAACATCAGAGGAAAACAGAGATCGAAAGCCTGCAGCTACGTGACAATAATAATATGCACGCATCCGCAGATGGAATAGCCAGAAAAAACGAATTTGTACTGACCGTACTCCATCACAGATAGGTCTGATGGAGATCGGAAGCCCCATGAGTTCTTGGCCTCGATGAAGGCCACCAATGCCGCCTTCCTCACCTGAGACCAGTGTCACCGGTGCGCCGTCCCTGGAGATCCAGGTCACGTCTGTTGATCGAGGACAAGAACGAAGAGATCGGCGGCGCTGCGCTCGCTGCTACTCCGTATGAGAGAAGGGCGACTCACCATCTTGGACGGATCTGGACGGCGACGTGCGAGTATGCGATGCAGGAGGCTCGAGGAGGGGTAGGAAGGTGAGGATGCGGGGCGGCGGCGACGGGAGGGGCGGCGCAAAGAGGACGGGCAGGGCGGATTAGGTCTTGCGTTCGATGCAGGGTTATATCGATCGTTTTTTTTTGGGACCC
This sequence comes from Triticum aestivum, assembly GCF_018294505.1. NCBI lineage: Eukaryota > Viridiplantae > Streptophyta > Magnoliopsida > Poales > Poaceae > Triticum > Triticum aestivum. Next base: position 640,619,336 of record NC_057799.1, on the reverse strand, counting down.
GATATTAATGGAAATTTGACACCCCGTGTACGGGACTGGAGATTTGCAGTCCCGCGCGATTCGCCCTCGCTAATTTTTTTCACATTGGTATTTTGTCCTTCATTGGTTGCTGCTGGGACCTGCTTGATGTTGGCCCCACGTGACATACTCTGTGCAACATTTTATTATAATTCACAGTTTTATAACAATAAATATACTTGCAGTAAAAGAACAAAAACACTTGAATGAACGTTTTTTTTGCGGGTGAACACTTGAATTAACCTTGGAAAACCATAGTACAAAAATTAGAGTCAGAATTTGTGCGCTCACAAACAATTGATTTTTCCAGCTATCTTGTGCATATGACCTAAGCTTGTACAAAGGTCCTAAAACATAATGATACAATGTATTGTTCAATATTACTTGACATACATATTGTTATTGTTGTAGAAACAACTATACACACGCAATCGCAACATAATATGAGTACATGGTGCGTACGACGGCCTTCGCTTGACCTTATGAAGAAGGTCGTACACTAACAAGCATTGACACAATGGGTTTTTTTCATATGTTTCGTCGCCTCATTGGAGCGCGACTTAGTCCTATGTTGGGAAAGTGTCGAGGGAGGCTTGGTAGAACGCCACAGGCCATAATCGACTTTCAAAATCCAACTCATATATATTCTTCCCAAACTTTGGCGTGAGTCATACTCAACTTTTTCGGATCCGATGCTAGGCTTCACATACTCGTCTTGGAGCACTAGCACCCTCCAATGTTTCATTCAAATGAAAGTGAACATAGCGCATGTCCACATGGTTGCTTATAGCATAGGGGTACTTGGCAATGACCAAGGTTATCCTTTAGATGGTAGGTGTGACCGTGGAAGGGGTAGTGGAGGTAATCTTTGGTCCACGAGTCCATGATGGATTAGGGAGAAGGTATGATGCATGGTCTATGATGGACTATCCCGCAAATCACTCCAACATGTGGGTTTCTCTAATTGGGCCTTATGAAGCTATATAAGAATCATATTTATTGTGTTCTCCACAGGGATTGATGTACAAGATTCACATACTAACCTTCAAAGGTCGAAACAGAGCAAACAAACTTCACTAGCTATTCAAACTAACTTCCCAAGCACAAAAGACTATCACCTGAGAGAATCCCTTTTGGTTGCTCAAAAAGTAGGAGAACAAAATTACGACATAACAGTGGCAATGTAAATTCACATTTGTCATTACAAAGGTGAAAGAAAGGTGCAGTCGAAAATTTATGTGAAAATAATAAAGAATTTTTTCTATACTACAAAATTTGAGCTAACAAATAATGGAAATATTGGTATATGAATGGGAGGTCGCGTGAGAAAAGGGCCATCAGAGCTGAATGATACTAACCATTTTTTTTCCTATTTTAATGAGTGGAATATAACTGTGTTTGGGGATGTACCTATAAGCCGCGCGAAAAAAATGACTGGGAAAATATTCAAATCATTATATAATGGTGTGCTGATGGTGAGCATGAGACTTAATTTTCATTTTATACTTTTATCTAATATTTTAGCATTAGATATTACCTATAAATCTAGGAATTTTCATTGATTTTTAAGATAATGTTTTATTTATTCTCTTTTAGTTTTTGTAGAAAATATTTTTTCCAGAACTCTCTGCACTTTGGGAGAATCTCTTATGAAGCCAACACTTTGCTGCATATTCTCTCTCTTATGGAATTTCCTATGTGACCCTAACTACATCAAATTGCGAGGGAAATGCAGAAACATTGAGTGAATTCGCACGGCCCATTTTTAGCTATACGAAGCTTTCATGTTCCAGTTTTTTTGTTTCTTTTATATGTTTTTCTGGATTTATTTTTGTTTTTACTTTTTCATATTGTATATTACGTTTTATGTTTCTTTTCCTTATTTTTTTGAACCTTTTATTTTTCAAAAATTAAATAATTCCATAAATGTTCAAATCTACAAAAAAAACTCAGCATTTCAAGAATTGTCCCCTTTATTCAAAAATTGTTTCGGTATTTATAAAAAAATCGTTTCTGGAAAATATTCAGAAATTTTAAAATTGTTCGCATTTTTCAGAAAACTTGAAATTTCAAAAACTGCTATAAAAATTACAACTAATGGTTTGAATTTAATTTTTTTGCTCATGTTTCTTAAAACCGTTCATGGTTACAATTTTTTCACTCTTTACAAAAAACTGTTATGATTTTTAAATTATGTTATTAGAATATTTTAATAAAATCACACATACAAATTTCTTTCGAGTGTTTCCTAAAATGTTCAATTTTTTAATAATGATTAAAATTCCAATTTTTTTTGTGTTGCGGTACAGATACAGCTGATTAGTGGGTCAGGCCCAAGAAGCAAGCCTCCTGTTCGTTTCTTGGGAATTTAAGGCCGACATATTTTTTTTTTTGAGCAACAAGGCCGTTATATATATATTTTTTGAGCATATATGAAAAGAAAATCCGCTTACTGCCCAAACTACTCGGTCCGCTTAGCTTCGGGCTACTGGCCCATTCGTGGATGAAAAAAAAAACTGATTGCTACCGTAGCCCAACTGCCCAACAAAATTATAAGAAACTAATAACGAGCCACGTCCTCGCAAGTGGTGGCTTGGCCGTTTAGTTAGGCTCGTTTGTTGTTGAGTCATTGTCCTTGTTTCGAAACCTATTGCCAATTTGTTTTTTGCAGTTCGAATCTTTCTTGCGAGAAAATTTTCGATCTATTCATCTTTAATCATGGTTATACAACAAACACCAGAAATATTAAAAAATACATCAAGACTCGTAGACCACCTAGCGACGATCCAGCACTGAAGCGAGCCGAAGGCGCGCCGCCGTCATCGCCCCTCCATCGCCGGAGTCGGGCACAACTTGTTGTAGCGGAGAGTCGGAAAACCATCGTGCTAAGGCCCCATAGGACCAGTGCACCAGAACATCAACCGCCGCCGATGAAGAATAACGTAGATCGAAAGGATCCATCCCAAAGACACACGAACATAGACAGACAACGACGAGATCCGAGAAAATTTATCAAAGATAGATCCGCCGGAGACACACCTCCACACACCCACAAAACGATGCTAGACGTATCGCTGGAACGGGGGCTGGGCGGGGAGACCTTTATTCCATCTTCAGGGAGCCGCCGCCGTTTCGTCTTCCTGAGCAGGACACAAACCGTAACAAAACGAAAAAAACGACTAAAATCGGTCCTCCTGCCGGCCCTTGTCAGGATCCACTGTCGCCGTGTCATGTTATTCCTGTTCGGGCCCTAGTTAATAAATACATCAAAATATAAATAAATAATCTAATGTCTCAACTCCTATGGCCAAGGTTTGAATTACGTGTCATGATGTTCCTGTTCGGGTCCTAGTTGATGAATACATCAAAATATAAATAAATAATCTAACGTAGACAAGCGGGTCCTATGTGTTATATGATTTATTAATGCACTTAATAAAGTTCTTTGCTTTTCCCTTAAGAATTGTAACACTAGTTAGCAACATACAATTCTGTGTTACTGCAATCATATCACGTAACACATCTTCAACAACATAAATCTATATGTTACTGTTGTAATATCCGTGTAACACCCTTTCAGGTCCTACCGAGTATGTGTTACCGTTACCCCTGTAACACAAATGATATGTTACTACAATTTTACTTGTAACACGTTTTTTCATTTGTTACGTCATTGTGTTACTTAAAGTCCGTTTTGTTGTAGTGTCACTACTTGCCCACCATCTCACTCAGTCATCTCTTTGTCTCTCACGTTTCCTCCTACCTACCGTCATGAACTCCAACAGCAACTCCAACCCCATCCGCAACCCCTTCCCTTGGGGCATTGGATGCAGGGCTTTCTTCCTCGGGTGCTCGCTCGGTGACCGCACCAAGTCCGAGAACACCATGGAAGTCTGCTCCAACTTCACCAGCATGGCAGACATGCAGAAAGATTCGGACACGGTGGTGTAGAAGGCGACGTCGGAGGAGTTGAAGACGCTGATTCCTGACCCATTGAAGGGCGCTATGTCAGTCAACATCCTTCACTGGGCCATGAATCAGGCCGACTCCGGCGATGCTCGACAGAGGACAAGGTGGGCCAAGTACAGAGAGTACAGGCGTCCTCATCACCATCGTGTTGCAGTGTACTTCACGACAAGGACTGTGGGGCAGTGGAGGAGGAACAAGAAGCGGTGACGATGGTTGTAAGGGCATCGGAGCGAGGACACCGAAGCATGCCCATCTGTCTGGACTTTTGCGAGGAAGAAGAGACGGTGGTGCAGCGCGAGGAGAAGAACAAGGGCAAGGCTACCTGCCGCTCCAAACGCCTCGAGGGTACCGAGGATAAGATCTAGGACTACTGTGTAAGACTTACCTCCAATCCCCATTACCCTTGTACCTAATACCGATCGGTAACCTCAAAACCATTGGTACTATGAACTCATGATGATCATGATGTTATGATCACTCCTATGGCTATTTACACTGTTTCCTCATTCCCCTAATGCGGATCGAACCTAAACGTGAATCGAATGCAAATGAGTATGTGAGGAGGTGAAAAAGTGCTTACCACCATTGTCGTGCCGGAGGTGATGATGCGGATGCCGGTGAAGGGGCTGAGGTCTCCTTGCTGTTCTCTGATCTACCGAACACCGTCGTCGCTGTCGGTGAGAGTGGGCATAGGGGAGAGGTAGCGGTGAGGGGGCGGTGAGGGTAATAACTGTCGGCGCTTCGGGAAGCAACGCGGCTTCTCGTGCGTGGCTCTGCGCGTGCAGTCCCTACCGTCCACATGCATCGTGTGAGCCTGGCTCGCTAGAAACTGCCGATCTGAGTGTTCCTAGCGAGACAGGTCCAACAGTAAACGCAGGCAACCAAATGGGCCACAATCGTCCCGCGCGGGCCTGGTTGGCCTATATGCAGGCAACCAAACACGTCATGTGTGAATGTGCCGCGCGATGCGACGCTACCGCCACTCCCATACAGGTGCCAGCATGACCATGTTGATAACAGTTGGAAAGTAAATGATGGCACTAAGTGAGTGGTTGTCAGTCACATGCATTGATGACACCGGCATGTAGTCAGTCCAGCTAGTGTTCCACATCGGTAAGCAGAGATGCTTGGATGGTACATAAGACTAGCCACAGTGGGAGTAACTTCAGCAGTAACATCGAGTCCAACTCAGCAAATTTGCTTATGTGACAATGAGTTAATGAAGAGAGAGGTAGTTTGAGTAACTTAGCTAGTTACTGTAACACCACATGTTCCAATGCAATATGAGTCTTTAACCTAATAAATGAGACTTTGCATGTTACCATACTTATGTTACTACCCACTATGAAGGTAGTAACATAGTCTAGGGATATGTGTATGTTACTAGTGTATGTTACTCTCCATTGTGGCTAGTCTAATACCTTGTTGCGCGATCCACCCTGACACATACTTCTTCCGTCTTGGTTTATTGCGCCCCTCGTATTTTAAAACAAATTTGATCATAAGACAATTTTTTTTGAATGGTCACCGGGGGGAAAGGGGATACCCACCTGAATATATTCCTTTGAATTTGCATAGAAGCCTCACGGCTCCATACAAGATAGGTTCAAGTGAACCAGAGTACACGGGGGAAACAAGAGAAGAGATATAACCGAAAACACACACACGCACACACACATCCAGACGAACCTCTGAAAGACCCGTCGAGGAAAAGGCACAGAAGAAGGCCTTTCCGATGATCCGAAGCTGGACGCACCACCACCCACCGACCGCCATAACAAATCTCATCAGCACAACCAGCAAGGAGAAGGACCTCAACTTACATCTTCATCTGACCAAGCAAGGATAAGAGCCTTGAACGTTGGCCGTCTGGTCGCCACCCAACAACACCCCGCAGAGGTAGAGGTGTCGTATGGGAATGAGGTGATCCATTAAGTAGGATAACGCCCCCGCTAACCCGGCTTCGGATGAAAATCAGACCCATTCCGACGCATGGCTGAGCCGCCAAGATCTCGCAGACAGAGCACCAGCTCCTCGCCAACAGAGCACACACCACCGTCGACCCCAAGCCGGCCGCACCACCACCACCATCAAACCCGCAACGAGCAGCCACCACAGAGACCAACCGAGCTGAACCCAGATGATGCCTTCAAGAAGGGACGCGACACAAAAATGTGCCGCCATCGTCCGCCCCAGACGAACCTGGGACATGGGTTTCCCCGGAGTTTTTCGAAGGGGCAGCCACCATGACAGCGCTGCCTCCAAGGAGGTTCGCGGCGCCCGCAGGTGTCGCCGTCGCCGGCTCCGACAAGAGCAGGACTTTCGTCCAAGTGAGCAGACCACCTCCAAAATAGCATCGATTTTGATCGTGGAGCACTGCTTGCTGCACCACCACAGAGAAGGGCCACTGCAGCCCCGCTGCCACACATGACCAGATCCGGGCCACCGCAAGCCAGATCCGGCAGGATCAAACATGCCCCCGCCGCTCCCCACCAGAACCGAGCCAAACCGAGGCCGGCAGGCACGCCGCCCACGCGCAGCGCTGCCAGATGGCAGCACCACACAACCAAAGCGGACGGCGGCACCGCGGGGGGAGGGTGAGCACCACCACCCTGCGCCTAACAGAGCAACCTCCGCCGGACCCCGCCGACCGAATCCAGCGGCCATCTCCGACACCACCGACGCCCGTCAGGCGCCAATGCGGTAGGGAGGCGCCAGATCGAGGGAAGGCCAGCGGGAGGGAGGGATCCGCAATCGCTTCCCCCCCACCATCCCCGACCACCACTAGCAGAAGCGACGCACGCCGGAGTCGCGCCGCGCCACCCTCCGCCGCACAGAGCTCCCATGGCTCGTGAGCGCTCTGCATAGGGAACGACGGCCCGCCATCCGCGCGGGCTTTGCCCAGCAGGAGCTTTTGGCGGCGGCGGGGGGAGAGGGAGTAGCGGGGGGGGGGGGGGGGGTGTCGGCCGGGGGAGGGGGGTCGCCGCCCGAGCCGCCCTGGGGAGGACGACGCGGGGGGAGGGGGGGGGGGGCTAAGACAATATATTTGACTGATAAAAAACTTTGATCATAGACGTATAGTTGACTGATGGTGATATATTGTTGCCTGATCCACACTAGAAGGTCTGCATCAGTGGCCACAATTAATGCACAACCCTGTGTGGCAGTCGACATCATATGATCTTATTTCTTTTTGGCTGTTTTATCCTTGTTGTAGCCTTGTGGTCTTTTGCCCTTTTGTACCATCGTGTGGGATGTTGGGTTTTAATAAACAGTTTTGCTAAAACACATCTAGATGTGTAATAAGTATTGCACATCTAAGTGCTATATCATTGATCATACGCGGAGATTTGTGTGGGTATTTTTTTCTTATGTTTTTCTTTTTTCTTTTGCTTGATTAAGTCACTTAGATGTGCAATAACTATGGCACATCTAGATGTGCCCTAGACACACCCATAAATAAACTTTGCAACAATAAAAGGATGTGTGCAATAATCGCATCCTCTTTCTACCCCGAAAAGAAATTCTCATCCATTATTCAAGGAGGAAATAAAAACAATTATTGAGGTTCTATGGTTGATGGGGGCAGTGGAGTTCCAGCGATATTTACAGAATGCGGTGAGGATTTGGGGGTCAAAAGTGGCTGCGGATTGGGCAGTCGGGTTGATCTGGATCTGCATGGGAAACATAAAGGATCTTCCATTGATGGTAGGCTTGAAGATATATTTTTGCCAGAAACGGCAGAACACACATCACATCACACGACTATCTTACCCTATCGGTACCCTACTTATCTTCATCGCTGATGACCGTAGCTGACTGGATGGTACGAGTACATTATATATTGCTGCGTGATCCACGCTAGTAGCACATCTGTATCAGCGGCTACAATGCACGGCACTGCGCGCCACGATCGTGTGCCCACCGTACTTGTCTTGTATCTTAGCACTTACATGTTTCCTGCGTGCCCAATGCAGATGGTCCCGGATTAACCGCGCGCGTGTTCCTTGCTCTACTCAATGAACGCTCTGCTGATGCACAGGAGCAAGGTAGGGATGCAAGCGGACGTCTCCGTGAGACTGAAAATAAGCTAATAGCTTCCGTTGTAAGGCTATTCATAGTGGGAGTAATTTAGTTAGTAACATAGTGCACTTCAATTTTTTTTTGCTTATGTTGCATGTAGTTAATGAGGAGAGAGGTGTTTAGAGTAACATAATATGTAATATAACATAACGCTTCCCAAGAAAAAATGAAGCTACAAGCTAATAAATGAAGCCATCTATGTTACTTTGCACTATGAAGATAGTAATTTAGACTAGTATCATATGCATGACACTAATATAAGTTACTCTCCACTATGACCAGCCTAAAATCCGAGCTAACACAAAACCACCAATGCAAATGGTCGCGTAATTTGCAGACACATCCCCCTAGAGTGAAGGAATTAATTAGTAGTACAATTAATATAGCACATCTGCCTACGCTCTGATTGACCCAAACAACATTAATAACATGGCAGATTCTCCTTTCCTAGCCATGTGATACCAACGTGGCGCATTGATCCTCGCCACTGATACGGAGGTACTACTTTATGTGTTGGGAGTATCGCATATGATATTATATATCTTTATAGTGCATTGTATCAAAGATTAGTATCATACATGATTTTATTTGTTGTTATTTATGACACATAATAGCATAATATTTATTATGATACGGTATCTACCTATATTACTCCTCTAACCTATCTCTCTTATTTAATTGTTTGCCACATCAGCGTGTTTGCTAGTCCCAAGTGCATGATACTGGCTAAGATACGATCACTCTGGCTATTCTAAGAGGGTGTTTGTTTCCAGGGACTTGTTAGTTTAGGGACTTAAAAAAGTCCCTATAAGTCTCATCTAAACCAAACGGGAGGGACTTATAGGGACTTAAAGTGGGCATTTGGGACTTATGAAATAAGACTCTCAAAGAGGGACTTATAGGGACTTATAGTTGTAATATGGTCTTTTAGTCCATGTTAATTCCCAGGAACCAAACAGGTAGGACTTTTTAGGGACTTGAGACTTATAAGTTGGGACTAAAAAAAGTCCTAGGACTTATGAACCAAACAGGGCCTAAGGTTGGTCGTAATGGAAGTATTATAAGTGATATCATGCATGCCAACTAGATTTTTTTTAATGATGTGGCTCACAATTAAATGAGAAAAGAGAGGATGTTGTATCATATCATGATACTGCTGTATCATACTAAATGTTGTACTACGTTGTGTCATGCATGACAATTAATAAGGCAACCTAAGATACTAACTTATAATAGTATGCATTACGGAAGTAGTATCATAGTATAACTGCATAGTATCATATGCTGGTATCATAGATGACTTCATTTATTGACATGCATTACAAATAATATCACATCAATTAATATGATACGGACTCAACGCTTTCTTTCTTTATTTAATTCTACGTCACCTAATCAAAATTTTCTAGTTGGTATGCATGATACTATCTATGATACTCCCATTACGGGCAGTCTTAGTGTGGATCAGACAACAATATATTACGTACAATCAAGCCACGTACTTTTGGCGATGCGATGCGATGCGATACGCTAGCTGGACTGACAACATGCCGGTGACATCAATATGTAGATTAATAGTGTACTTATAGAGATATGGTACCTACTGATGTGCAAGATAATCTTTTTTTATATGGACAGTGTAAGATGGCCTTGTCTTGATCTCAACTCACGGCGACGAGAAACGCGGCGAGAATCCTACATCCCCCACATGCATGCGATGACGGACAGCCACACACAGGATGTGTGGACTGCACTGACAAATGGAAGAACCACGAGCCACGCGTTGCACGAGCAGTTTATTGTTCGGAACACCAACGGTGAGTAGCAACAAGGTGAAAATGGCCACTGTTCGGATCCATGCATGTCACCACAGGCCAGGTAAAAGATTGATTCGTTAGCATCGTCCGCGTATTCCTGGGTAATTCGGAAGTGGAGATAGGTACATGATTTAGATGCAAATTTAGGGGGCTAGACTATTCTGATAATGTAGTAGGTAGGTGATTTAGATGAGGATTTAGGGGGTTTCTTTCTTCTATAGGGCATTATGATGGGATATAAACGCTAGGATTACTCACTTTAGATAATTTTGAACTGAAAAAGGTGGGTATTTCTCTAGCAAACACAATAGATCTGATCAGGGGCGGAGCTAGTATTGGTTACGCCGCTAAGTTAAGCTAACTGGATTGATGCACTAAAAGTTAGGAAGAACAATTTTCTGATATTTTATATTACTTTACAAAGGAAGTACTTCCAAGATATGTGTCGAGGGACATCTTTGCTCTAACACTTGCATGTAGAGATGGATTCCCAGCTGAACATATATACTTTTTACTTTCTATAGGAGGCAGAGTCAATAAAGTGGCCGAATGCATCTCCCAGATGCAGAGACCGGCGGTCATCCTCCTTTTCTAAAAAAAAAAGAGGCAGAGTCAAGTCATGCCTTTTGTCTACCGTTAATTAGCTTTTTTTTCAATAAAGGACATTTCATTCAATTGACTTATAGAGGTGATACAACCACATTAAAAAGAAAGCCCATCTTCAGCATAGCACAATGCACACAACCAACACGTCCAACACAACCAAAAATAAAATACTGTTCTACAACAATAATAATAAGTCCAGCCTAAGGTGGGGTAGATCCTATCCGGAGTTACTTCACCATCCATGAATGGAGGAACCTCCCTGGCCGTATGCTCTAGCCAGGTAGACGTCATCATAAAAATTATATCTGTCCTCTGGCCTCTGCAGGATAAACCATGTACGGAGCCATCTCCTACATGCATGAATAACCTGCAAAGGAGATGAAACACATTTATTATTAAAAACCATGTCATTCCTGGTAAGCCACAATGCCTAACATAAGGCAGCGGCCACCACAAGAATGTGTGTAGATAATTGTTTGTCGATACCACGCAACCAATTTCTGAACATATTTCATGCACTACGTGGGGGGTAAAGATTTGAATCTACTGTTAGTTAGCTTAGGATAAGAAGAGTTTCAACATGTCGATTAGGGTAAAGAGATTAATATTTAAAGAGCACAGTTTGGCTATTTCTCTTTAACTTAGTGTGTTCAAATTTATATGTGTGCCATTCGAATGTCTACAGGTACAACTTTTCACTGTTCTCTTCAATGAATGTACAAAACACATTTTTGTTTTGTTGGATTTGACCCAGAGGGATATGCTCCTCTGCCACTTCTTTGGTGTGGGCTGCAGGAATGCACAGTGGTAAGTTACAAAGAGGTCCCACCAGGCTAGCCAACTGGTGTCCTTGTCTTGTGTCTTAGGGTTCCAGCCGTAGCTTCATTCTCATCCCACCATCACCCCCACTTGACAGATTCTCCATCCTCATCTATAAATAGATGCATAAGCGTACAAGGGAACTCACTCCTCAAGCTGCTCACAACACTTCAGCCAGCTGCTAGCAAGAGATGGCTCTACTTGCTGCCGCTACCCTGAATCCCACCACCCACCTTAGCATTAGAAGCCGTGCAGGACACAACAGTGAGAACCTATGGCTCCGGTCTGCTGCTTCATCACAGAAGAGCAAGGGAAGGTTCTGTAACCTCACCGTCAGGGCAGGCACACCGTCAAAGCCAGCAGAGCCCATTGGGCCTGTGTTCACTAAGCTCAAGCCCTGGCAAATCCCTAAAAGGGACTGGTTCGACAAGGACTTCCTCTTTGGTGCCTCCACTTCAGCGTACCAGGTATTAATTATTTTCTAGCACAAATGTATATCCGTCAATTTAAAAGAAATAATGGCATCAACTGTTTCAGTGATAACTAATTACTAAGGGAAAACATGATGTCAAAATGCATGTTTAATGGTTTGTTCGATTGCACAAAATGTTATATATGTCGTCATCCATGTAGATTGAAGGTGCTTGGAATGAAGATGGCAAGGGGCCAAGCACTTGGGACCACTTCTGCCACACATATCCTGGTAACATAACCCTGCCTTAATTTTTGTTCTATCTACGTAATATAAGTTGATATATATGATGCATATATATAGCAACAACAAGATCTACTTTTCAGTGTTACAAACATGTGATATTATTCTTTCCTGAGTCCTTCTCCTTAATTTCATGTGTGTATATATATGAACAGAGCGCATATCCGACAGGACCAATGGGGACGTTGCAGCAAACTCCTACCATCTGTATGAAGTAAGTACTGGGATGCCAGTAACTTTGGAGGGCCACTTGTTAAAATGCACCGCATAACTCATCATTGGGAATATCCAAGGCACGATTACAATAATCACGCTAATGGAACAGGAAATTTTTGAACAATTTTTTCACAGAAACTGGATATGTTATCTTTAGAAAAGAATGAAAATACGAAGGAAATCACAAGTGGATATATTAAAATATTGTTAATAAGAACATTAATTATTTTCTACTGCTTGAATTGTGTTTTCTGGACATGATTATACCAAAGTCAAAAATGGGGAAGCTGGTCGAAAAAGATGCGAGTGGTCCTTTCATATTTTTTGGAATTGCATGAATTTTGGGTAACAAGCTAATATATTGGTTACATATGTGAGTTAGTTCTGTTACATGTAACAAATGTTATGAGAGAATTGATTTTATGTCGTTGCATTTTTTGTTTGGAAAAACCATTTTGAATATGCACTTCTAATGAAAATATGCATGACAATATGTTGTCATCATTTATGACTGGCAGGAGGACGTCAAAGCGCTGAAGGACATGGGCATGAAAGTGTATAGGTTCTCCATCTCTTGGTCAAGAATACTGCCAAGTAAATACTACAAAATAACCATATATGTTTTGTACGGTGAATAAGTTAGGAACAATAAAGATGTCCTGTACAAATTTGACGCAACCGATAAGAATTGTTATATTGTTGGGGTCCTAATTTCGGCACATGCTTATTATGGCTTTCAGATGGGACGGGAAAGCCAAACCAGAAAGGCATTGACTACTACAACAACCTCATCAACTCGTTGATACATCATGGTGAAAACCTTTTTCTTCGTGGTTTGATTAGTGCTTAATGAGTCAGACTTGCAAAAGCTTGCATAAATCATTATTTGTTTATTGTAACTCAGGCATAGTGCCATATGTTACAATTTGGCACTGGGACACCCCTCAAGCACTGGAAGACAAGTACGGCGGTTTCTTAAATCGGCAGATTGTGTAAGTATGCAGCAAACAAAAGAAAATTGATTTGTAAGAAGATGGTTCTATTCGTGGACCATGAGTAGAAAAACGGTTCTTTTCAGATCAGAAACAATGTTGTATTGTCATTCGATGATGCACCAGTAAACTAACATAACTACTTGTTGTTAAGCTAAAAAACAATTTTGTTGAACATCCTTCGGGTTTGATTTTTTTGCAGAAATGATTACAAACACTTCGCCAAGGTGTGCTTTGAGAGCTTCGGCGACAGGGTGAAGAACTGGTTCACCTTTAACGAGCCACATACATATTGTTGCTTCTCCTATGGAGAGGGGATTCATGCTCCTGGGAGGTGCTCGCCGGGGATGGATTGTGCCGTCCCAGAAGGAGACTCGCTCAGAGAGCCATACACTGCTGGTCACCACATCCTCCTAGCTCATGCTGAGGCTGTTGAGCTGTTCAAAGCGCATTACAACGAGGTACATACACAAAGAGAGAGATATACATTATCTAATAAACAAGCAACAACTAGTCGTATGTATATGTATATTTATAATTTAGTTATATTGACCGACCAACTGCAGCATGGGGATTCCAAAATAGGGATGGCCTTTGATGTAATGGGCTACGAGCCATACCAAGACTCCTTCCTCGACGATCAGGCCCGGGAAAGATCCATCGACTACAACCTCGGATGGTTCCTGGAGCCAGTGGTTCGGGGTGACTACCCCTTCTCCATGAGATCACTGATCGGAGATCGTCTACCCATGTTCACTAAGGAGGAGCAAGAGAAGCTAGCGTCCTCATGTGACATCATGGGGCTCAACTATTACACCTCCAGATTCTCCAAGCATGTTGACATTTCATCAGACTTTACGCCAAAGCTGAACACCGACGACGCTTACGCCAGTTCAGAAAGTAAGAAAATATGGTTGAGGACAAACCGTAGTACTTTACAGATCCTTTGAGAAATTTGATGTTCTCATGCTAATCCTGCACCTTTTTTCTTCTGTTCGACCAGCTAAAGGGAGTGACGGGAATGACATCGGTCCTATTGTATGTATCATCCTACTAGCTACCTGGTTAATTTTGCATACAACATTACATATATGATGATAGTGATAATGTAGATTATTTTCACCAAAATCTTATGGTAGAACTAGTCAGCCAGGACTTTAGTTAAGCTTTTGAACAAAAAGGTTAAGTGGCATAGACATGATAATGCTTTGTTTCTGCAATAAAGCTTAAACAAATCTGAAGTTTTTTCTCGTTATTAATTAAAAGTTTGGACATCCATTTGCAGACTGGGACTTATTGGATTTACATGTACCCAAAAGGCCTAACGGACCTCCTTCTGATCATGAAGGAGAAATACGGAAACCCACCCATCTTCATCACTGAGAACGGTAAGTAGTGATATGTGTGTGTATATATAGCAATGGATTTTGTAGTAATCCAACGATCAATCATCGGTTCATATCAAACTTTAGTTGACCTGCAGCCATTATCTTTTCAGTTCTCATCGCGTGGGCCTTTTGTCGAGGGGTTGATTAATTAGGTACTTTTTAGTTAATAAAAAGGTTGAAAATCTGACATCAAAAGTAACTTGTTAAATTTCCTTGATCCTCATTACGCTAATCCTCATGAAGATTGACACACACTAATGTGTAAACAATCTTTGTGGTCGAGTGGTACTAGTTCCCTCAAATCAGACAAGAACCTAATCCATGGATATGATGTAATGGTTCATGGGAGGTTTTTTTTTAAGGATGTGTGATGGATTACCTCTAACTTGTGTGTGTGCAGGAATCGCTGATGTGGACAGCGACCCAACCATGACAGATCCTTTGGATGACTGGAAGAGGCTAGACTACCTCCAGCGCCACATCTCAGCCGTCAAGGACGCAATAGAGTAACTACCCACACTAAAATCCTACCTTTTTTTTCCACTTATTTTGCACTCTTACCTACATACATACATACATACATACCCTAATAGCACATTGATTACTGTAATGTACGTACGTTACCATGCATGCACATGTATACATACACACAGACACGTGGTTGAAGTCTAGCTAAGCGCGCTTTCATGTATGTATCTGTGCTTTCAGCCAGGGCGCGGACGTGCGGGGCCACTTCACGTGGGGTCTGATCGACAACTTCGAATGGAGCCTCGGCTACAGCTCACGGTTCGGCCTCGTCTACATCGACAAGAAGGACGGCAACAAGCGCAAGCTCAAGAAGTCGGCCAAGTGGTTCGCCAAGTTCAACTCCGTCCCAAAAGCCTTGCTTAAGACCACCAATACCAATAACAAGCCAGCCGTGACTGCTTCCGTTTCCCTATGATGGAGAGGTGGTGCTCTGCTATGTTCGAATAAATAATCCGATGCTGAATGCATGGCATTTCTCTTTTTCTTTATGTCGGGCTTCACCTGTGCTGCCGCCCCAGCCCGAACTATTTCCCTTTTGCTTGTTGAACCTTTGTATTCAATAATCGTGTTCCTGTTGAACTCGTCGATTTATCTATATAAAGTGAGGCCTTGTGCTGGTTTTCTAATGTTGAATTAGTATAGATGATGCATTTGTATACATCATTCTGATGCAGAGGCCCTGGATAATCCTCCTTTAAAAAAAAAAGAAATGTGAGGGGCAAAAGCAATTGTCAAGGGAAAACTTATGTTGTTTGTTATTGGATTCTGCCTTCAAAGGCTCAACCATCCATAAATCTGTTTTAGTGATGGCGTGTATTTATAAGGTTGGAATATTGGCAAGGACATTTAGTATCCATTGGAGGCATGTTCTCTTTTCTCACTCCATCTTTGAGCAATAAACCCATGCGTAATGTGTTACAGACTTCATCTCTTCTTCTCCTGCTATTTCAGCCTTAGGATCTGGAATTACTTGTAGATAGATCCGGCACATGGGTCTTGTTGGGAAACGTAGTGGAAAACAAAAAAAATCGCCCTACGATCACCCAGGAACAATAAGATGCATTGATGGTTTGGATTTGATCGTTACCGACTCCGAGTTGCAGCGCAAGAAGACGAGTCGGTATAGATCGTACTTGGAGTGCCTCAAACTGTAGATGAACGATCCCGCGAACCAATTTCCTCGCACGGAAGACCGAAAGCATGGTCTCTCTATGAGTTACAAGCTTATGGTCTTCACGATCCGGCAGCGCTTCGGCATCCAGAACTAATCATCGCCGGAGAATTAGAGGGAGGAGATCGGAACCACACTGGGCTCCCAATTATGAGGATTAGAGGATCTAGATCTAGCTCTTATTGATCAACTAGGACCAACTAGAACTAGAGGAGTCTCAAAACTTGTGTGTACAAAAGGTGAAAAAGCCTCTAGTATATATAGGTTTGAGCGGAGGAGGGGCTGCCAAGAGGAGGGGAATCCCTTGTGCTGGCCAAGGGGGGAAGGAGGAGTCCCCCCCCCCTCCCCTCACCAATTCAGCCTCCCGCTAAGGGAAAAGGGGGCGCCACCCCAATTGGGCCTATGTGGCCCAATTCTCCCTCCACCTCTTGGCATTTTAAGCCCCGTTGATATTAAATTAAATATAAAAGCCTCCTAAGAATTACTAAAGCCTTTTATTATTAATTTAACATCATCGGAAATACTTTTTACCTATGTATTATTTATCGAAAATACCCGGTATTGCCAGATATACCTGGCCATCCGCCGGGCTGGGCCGGGCCCGACCAAGCCCGAGGCAAAAAACTCAGGCCCGAGCCCGGCCCGGCCCACCACTACAAAAGCCTACCGGGCCTCTTCATAAAACATCAAATATGGTGGGCCCAGCCTTCGGGCTCAAAACCTAGGCCCAGGCCCGGCCCGTGGGCAAGACCGGGCCGGGTCGGGCCGGGCTGCCCATGGCCAGGACTATTGCCAGATAAGCTCTAGAACCATTGTGGTGACCCCGGAACGCTTCCGGTTCCCCTCGAAACTATTCAGAATATTAATGAAACAATTCCACAAATATATTCTCATTATTTCCGTCAACTAACACTCATCCGATCAAGATTACCATAAGCTTATGACCCTGTAGGTTCGGTAAAATCGTGGGCGTCCATATCGATCCCTATGAGTACACGACTGACATTCGAGTGAACGTTTGGTTATCATGTGATGTTCCCTTTGCTTCGTAATACTTTACAAAGCCCGAGGTGTATCAATATCCTTTTGAGTCAGAACATGCTCACTATACCGATCTCCTTGTTATCGGTTTTGTTCTTCTTTCTCGTTGACGTGTTCCGGCATTCCCGTGATATAATCACCTGTGTCTGGCCAGACGATGATAGATGTCGTCACACCGAGAGGGCCCTAAAAATATCTCTCCATCGTTGGAGGAGCAAATTTCACTCCTGAGCTATCTAGTCCCTTGTCAAACTTTTCGATGAACCTATAAATTGCCACTACGATCACCGGGTTACAGATGATGTTTGAGCAACCCCAAAGTCCATCGTACGATAAAAAGTGGCTATGATACTCTCATGGTTTATAAGGAACTAAAACACATGTTAGTGTTATAACAATTGGTTAAAACACATCTTAACACTCCGTGTTATGATCTCCGGGTTATAACAATTGGTTAAAACACATGTAAATATGCCCACCCTAGTTTACTAGCTTGCATAAGGGTCAGCCAAGCCCGCTTGATGTGGTTTTGTTTTGTTTGCTTCCAGCGTTGCACCAAATTTTTGGCCCGCACGAATCTTAAAGCACCGCTAGGCCTGGCTCCGGAGGAACACTCGAATTGACAGTTTTCAACTAGCCAGGCCCCGAGCGATGCAATCAAGCTGACATGGGTGGGTCTAGTGTTGTAGTTAGATGCGAGCCGGTGCAAATGTTTGTAGACCTGTATGTGAGTTTGCACTTGTTCTAGTGTCATTACCTCCTTGATATCTTTCACCTACCCTGAGGAAGCTAGGGATTTGAACCACGAAAATAGATACGGCGATAGCCCACGCAACGCAAACCTGCTCCACACCAACTAACAGCCGTTGCACCATTATAAAAAAATATCATATGAAAACCAACATACAATGGAAACATGTGAAAACCACGCAAAAACAATGTTTTAAAGTTTTGTAAAAAACTCGAAAAGTTACAGGATGTTAAGAGAGTGAAGGACTATTGCCTTATAATATTTCAAGGTCATACACATTACGAGATGTGAGCTATAAAAAAACAAAATCAGCATTGAATAGTGCCAAATAGTAATGTCACTATTCATTGCTGAATTTGTCTTGTTCATAGCTTGCATCTTGTAATGTGTTTTAACTTGGAATTTCACAAGACAGTAGAACATCATCCTCTTAGCATCCCACTTCTTTTTCAGATTTTTTTGAAACTTTCAAACATGGTTTCCACTTAGTTTTCTTTGAATGTTGGTTTCCGTACGATATTCTCCAAAAAGAAAAATGATACATTTTTTATCAAAGAAGGGCTTGCCCCTTCCGATTTTCATTACTGAAAACCACCACGATTCACAAATAGTTCCGAACAGCTCCAACCTAACACCAAACTATAAGCTACCAGGTTCAACTGAAACAACACAAAAGGCCATCACAGGCCAAAACCCACGCTAGGACCCAGTATCCAAAGCATCCGAAGACATAACAACCAGTCTAGACCATCCATTACATCAAAATAAAAACGAGGAGCTAAAAGAAGCCCAGCAGCAACTAGAACTAATAGCAGCGCCAGGGTCACAACAGCAAGAGTTCCTTCATTCCAATCTAGCGACGTTGATCCTCCACCCCTGCCTGGCTGTGAACACCTCACTTGCTGCCCGTTCTAGCACTCTTGCTCCCAGCTCCAGCGTTTTTTACGGCTCCTTTATCTACAAAATAGACCAATCAATCAACCATCTGCACATCATTTTGATAATGCAGAAAGGATCATTTATCCTTTTCTTATCAAATATAATCGCATTTCTGCTTTTCCATATTGCCCAAAACAGGGCTGAAACCCCCACCATAACCATTTTCTTATCTTCCTTTTTGAATTTCCTTATCCAATCTCCAAAGCATTCTTTTACATTTAGTGGAACAGTTTTTAAACCACACACACATCTAACCAAACTCCACAGCAGAGAAGCTGCAGAGCAAGAAAATAGAAGGTGATCAATTGATTCATCTTTCCCACAAAAAATACAATTCTTCCCTCCTTTCCATCCTCTTTTCAATAAAACATCCCTAGTCAGGATACTTTTTTTTGTTAACTAACCATAGGAAAACTTTTAACTTTGCAGGCACCTTAATTTTCCATAAGTACTTCCATGGGAATTTCACCCCTAAGGTAATAATTTTCCTATAGAGGGACCCCACAGAAAACTTATGGTCAGCAGTGAGGGTCCAGGAAACTTTATCCGCCCCTCCTTGCAAAGGTATTTCTTCACATATATTTTTAGGCAATTCCATAGCCCAAGAGTCTCACCATATAGGGTTCTTCTGAATTTGAACCCATGCCACCCTTTTTGAATGGCCTCATCCACAGTTATATTGTGGTCAAAACATATGTCATATAATCTAGGATAAGCATCCCTCAATGGTTTATCATCTACCCAGGTGTCTTCCCAGAACCTAGTGTTCTTCCCATCCCCCAATTCTTTTTTGACAAATTTATAGAAGATCTCTTTGATCTTCAACAAATTAGCCCAGAATTGGGAAGCTCCAGGTTTCTTACTAACTGATGCTAAACAGCCACCTTTTTTATATTTTTCATCTAATACATCCTGCCAGAGACCTTCTTCTGTCTCCAATTTCCAGAACCACTTAGCAAGCAGCGCAATATTCATTACTTCCAAATTAAGTATCCCTAAACCACCTACATCTTTAGGCAGACAACATTCTTCCCATTTAACTAGGTGATATTTTTTCATCTTCCTGCCATACAAACCTAGCCCTGAAGAAATCTGCTTTTTTGATGATCCCTTTGGGAACAGCATAAAAAGACATCATGAATAAGGGGATATTAGTCAGGCATGCTTGCACCAGAGTAATTCTGCCAGCAATGGAACCCAACAGCTTCCCTTGCTAGCAGCCACATCTTTTTTCAATTTTATCAGTCACACAATTCCAATGTGTGTTTCTAATTCTAGTTTCTCACACAGGCATCCCCAAGTATCTAATAGGTAGTTCCCCCATTTTACATGTCAGAATTTCCTGATATACTATTTGTTTTTCTTTGGCCTTGCCAAACAGCAGCAGTTCACTTTTATGAAAATTAATTTTGAGCCCAGACATTTTCTCAAAAGCTCCTAATATGAATTTGAGGTTTTTCACACTTTCCACCTCATCTTTGATCACGAAGATGGTGTCATCAGCATATTGTAATATATTTATCCCTTTATTATCCCCTGTTTCCAATACCCCTTTAACTATGTCATGCTCCAGAGCATTATTCATTAGAATGGCCAAGGCATCAGCAGCCAAATCAAAAAGTAGAGGCGACATAGCATCTCCTTGTCTCAGTCCTTTAAAAGTTTTAAAATATGGACCAATTTCATCATTCACCCTGACTCCTACATGCCCCCCCCTCATAGTCTCCATCACCCAATCACACCATTTATCTTGAAAGCCCTTCAGATTCAGCATCTGAATCACAAAGGGCCATTTGATTTTATCATAGGCCTTCTCAAAATCTACTTTGAAAATCAAAGCATCTTCTTTATTTTTGTGAAAAGAGTTCAAAGCTTCATGTAGTATAACCACCCCTTCCATTATATATCTACCCTTAATAAAGGCTGTTTGGGTTCTGGAGATCACAGGAGCCACACACCTGGCCAACCTATTCATCAGCACTTTAGTGATGATCTTAAAGCTGACATTCAATAGACATATAGGTCTAAATTTTTGAATTTGTTTGGCATCATTGGTTTTGGGAACCAGATTAATAATACCATAATTGAGCCTCGCAATATTAATTTCCCACTTTGCAAAACTATCAACCAAAGTTTTCACATCCCACTTAACCAAATCCCAGAAATCCTGATAAAAGTCAGCAGGGAACCCATCAGGGCCTGGACTCTTATTTCTTTTCATCCCAAAAACTACCTGATGAATTTCATTTAGAGAGAAAGGGGCTAACAGCTCCTCTTTATCTTGTGTACTAATTTTAATCATTTCCATCTCCCTCAAAGAGATATTAGACTCTTCAGGGTGTCCAAATAGTTCTTTATAGAATTTGGTTATATACTCCATTAACCTGTCATCCCCTTCTATAATCCCTTCATCCTGTTCCAGAGAGACAATTTTATTCTTCCTTCTTCTTCCATTCACCTTTGCATGATAGTATCTAGTGTTCCCATCCCCATCTTTAATTTCTGTATCTTTATATCTCTGCAACCATTTCATTTCCTCTTGTAGCATAACTCTTTTTAATTGAGCTCTAAGCTCTTTCTGTCCAGTCCTGTCCACAGCAGTTAACCCCATTATCTCATCTCTCTTATCCAGTTCATCTAAATTCCTGATAATTTCTATTTTGATTTTCTTATACCAAGCATC
Organism: Triticum aestivum; assembly: GCF_018294505.1. Taxonomy (NCBI): domain Eukaryota; kingdom Viridiplantae; phylum Streptophyta; class Magnoliopsida; order Poales; family Poaceae; genus Triticum; species Triticum aestivum. Next base: position 640,597,600 of record NC_057799.1, on the reverse strand, counting down.
CATGTTCTTATTCCAGCCTTTGGCCTTTTTTCTCAGTTTTCTCAATCTTAGTTGCCATCTTTCCAAAATATCTCCTATATATCTCTCATTCCAGGTTTTATATACCAGCTCTTTGAACCCCTCTCTCAAGATCCAAGCATTTTCATATCTGAATGTATATTTATGTTTGTGTGTCTCCCCTGTATCTAAGAACAAAGGGGTGTGATCAGAAATTTCTCTAGCAAATGCTTGTAGTATGGTTAGTGGATATTTCTCCTCCCAAGCTGGGCACATTAGAACCCTATCTAGCTTCTCAAAAGTGGGATCTTCCTGGTTATTGGCCCAGGTGTATTGTCTCCCATTCAAAGACAACTCTCTCAACCCAGCTTGTTCAATAATAGCATTAAACATAAAGGGCCACTGATCATTTAGCATAGGTTTGTTTTTTTCTTTTCCATTTCTAATAATGTTAAAGTGCCCCCCCACCAGACAAGGTAGAGGGTTATCATGATATAATCTTGCAAGCTCAGCTAGAGCTAGCTTTCCCTTCCTTCTGAGCATCCCCATACACAGTTATCAAATTCCAGTGCATTTTAATATTTTTATCAAAAACTAGCACTCTCAAAAAATATTGTCCTTTCTCAATACACTCAACATCAAACATATCTTTGCTAATCCCAACTAAAATCCCTCCAGACATCCCTCTAGGAGGGTTCCAATACCACTTGTAGTTTTTCCCTCCACACAAGTTGTGCAGCTCATTTTTAGTGAAGTCTTGCTTTATTGTCTCAGAGATCCCAATAAAGTCTAGCTTCTGATCTATGATCATTTCTCTGATATATGTCTTTTTGTGGTCTTGTCCTATACCTCTAACATTCCAAAAAAACCTCTCATTTTATATTATACTTAGTTTATACTATAATAAGATACTAATTAGTCTTTCTTCCTTTTTTTCTTCTTTGCAAAACCCCAATCCCAACAGTTTGCTTCACACAGTCTAATGCTGGTGAGCTTTTTCTACCACTTTTCTTTCCTGAGAGCATTCCTCTCAGTTTCTTAATTTGTTGCTCCTCAATATCAGCATCAGAGTGTTCAAAATCAGAACATAATCCCTCAACATCTACATCTCCAATATTTATATATGCTGGGATGTCCTTTTCTTTCTCTCCTTTTTCCTTAGATGCCTTTCTTTCCCTGTCACTGTTTTCTTTTTTTATATTTTGGAAGTATATGTCTCTTCTGGCTCTCTCCATCTTATTAATGATATCTAGGTTTTTGTCAATCATATCAATAGAACATCCTAGGTCAATCCCTACCAAAGAACTAATTTGTAATAAAGAAGCATCAGCAAACGCAAAATCAAGATTCTTACCATAATTATCTCTTTCCTCAGCTCTAATCTTTGCCATCTCTTAAATTTTTTGGTCTTCCTTTCCTTTGTTCCTGAGACTTCTTTTGATCTCTACTTCTCTTTCCTCCCCATCTTTCTCCAAGACCTCACTTCCATGTAGCTCAACCATTTCCCCCCCAAGGTCCCTATTGACTCTTGGCTAGCATTATAATCAGTAGGCTCATTATATTTCCCAGAATCAGTTTCCTCCTTTTTCTGTTGATTTTCTTTCTCATAATCCTCTAAATCCATATTGGCTAATTCCATGTCATATTGCTCCCTGTTGGCAGCCTCTTGCACTAGCTTTTGAATATCTTCTTGCTGTTTTCTGCTCATCTCTTGCAAATCCAGTAGGTTACTTTCCATCTCCTTAATCCTTTTTTCACTTTTGGCCCATAGTGCACTGTTTCTGACTTTGTCTTCCTCCAGATTTTTATTTTACTGAACATGATTTCACTTTCTTTTTGCCATTTCCCCCTTTCCGCAACCATCTCATTTTGCCACTACACCATGCTCTCTTCCATTTGTGATCTTATTTTCTCAATTCTCCCATCTATCTCCTCACTTTGTTTCAGAGATAAGCACCCCAAAGCAACCCCTTTATGTTCTGTATCTTCCAGCTTTGTTCTTTTCCTTGTTTCCACCTCTTCATCTCCACCTTCTAGGATATTGCTATTGTCATTCTTCCTTTTCTCTTCCTTGTACCAACCAATTTCCACCACCTTCTTAGCTTCTGTCCCAATTCTGAACATAAGAAGATCAGGGGAAGTGATTTCCACTTGAGAGGGGATTCTTTCCACATCCCTAATTCCACACTTGACCCTGATCTTCTCTTCATTAATAGTGTCCATATCAATTTCAAGCACAGGCCCAACTGCAGCAGCAACCTCACAAATGCCTAAGAAGTGTCTAAAACAATCAGGAACCTTGGTCAATTTGATCCAAATTGTGTGCATTTTTTCAATAGCCTGATGGTCCAGAGACCAGGGTTGGGCTTTGGTTACCACCCCTGTCCCCAGCAAGTTGAAGTCATTGAACTTTGCTAACTCCACTAGTTTTGCCTTGTTGGGAAATCTCATCATGTAGCCATTTTTCCAAACTCTTTCACTCTCCATTGCCATCCCCAATCAAACATTTCTCCCAAAGCTCTAGTAAGCTCAGCCTCATTAATCTGTCCTTCTCTTATGACCACCACACCCAGGGGGTTTGTGTGTTCAGCTACCAATACATCTTTATAGCTCTGAACCAATAGGATCCATAAGCCTTTAGCAGCATATCCCACATACTTAGGTACATGCTTCATTTGTTTCAGCAGATTGCACTCTCCAGTTATGTGGTTGTCTCTGCCACATATCAAACAGTGTCCCACCCTGCATTCTTTGGTGGTATGTCTGGGGTCTTTGCACTTGCCACAAACCTGCTTGCTGAACCTATCAAATCCTTTCTTGTTATCCTCAATGTTCCGTTGCCAACTGTTTCTCCCCCCTGTTTCTTCAGTTCCATACCTGAATTTTGTTCAAAACCTTTGTCAGCCCTTTGCTGTCCTTCTCCACCTCTTTCTTCTTTCTTTTGACCGTCTTCCCCAGGCTGATTTCCAGAATGTTTCCCAAACATCTCCTCAATCTGGTCTTTCTCACTGTTCTTCATCCCCTGCACTAACTGAGAGAGCAGAGAGGTCAGCAGCTTCTGTTGTTGATTCTGATCTGACTGGACCAGTTGTTCCTTATTTCTATCTTTTTCAAGTCCAGAAACCCCTGCATCTCCATTTGCTTTTTTGATGGTCTCTTCCCCTGCTTCTTTCTTCCCTGTCTTGGCTTGCCAAATCAGATTTTCTCCATTTCCCTCAGTCGCGGAATCCTCTTCTTCAAAACCTCTGCCTACTCCATTTCCTATACCAAATCGACCACCACCTCTTCCAAAACCACCCGATCTCCCTGGGAAGGCATGTCTGCCCCCATTCCATCCTCCCCCCTGTCAGCATAGTTGAATCTTCCCCCTATGTGTCCACCCCCACCCCCTCGATTGAATCTGGAAGCTCCAAACCCTCTCCCAAAGTTTCCGGACATCTCTTCTTCTGGCGGCGGCGAGGGGAGGAGAGGGGGAAATCCTATGTGGTGGGATTGCTTCCCTCCCACCTCTGCTCCCTATTTTATACCTGCGAGGACCCAGTCTTCTTTTTGGGTTGTGTGACGCCCCTGATTTGACCGTACACTAATCATGCACGCAAATGTGTACGATCAAGATCAGGGACTCACGGGAAGATATCACAACACAACTCTACAACATAAATAAGTCATACAAGCATCATAATACAAGCCAGGGGCCTCGAGGGCTCGAATACAATTGCTCGATCATAGACGAGTCAGCGGAAGCAACAATATCTGAGTACAGACATAAGTTAAACAAGTTTGCGTTAAGAAGGCTAGCACAAAAGTAGCAACGATCGAAAAGGCAAGGCCTCCTGCCTGGGACCTCCTAACTACGCCTCGAAGCCGAACTCCATGTAGAATCATCCTCGGGATCTCTAGCTCCTGGACTCCAGCATCTGGTTGCGACAACCAGGTATAGAAAGGGGAAAAGAGGGAGAAAAGCAACCATGAGTACTCATCCAAAGTACTCGCAAGCAAGGAGCTACACTACATATGCATGGGTATATGTGTAAAGGGCCATATCAGTGGACTGAACTGCAGAATGCCAGAATAAGAGGGGGATAGCTAATCCTGTCGAAGACTACGCTTCTGGCCATCTCCATCTTGCAGCATGTAGAAGAGAGTAGATTGAAGTCCTCCAAGTAGCATCGCATAGCATAATCCTACTCGGCGATCCCCTCCACGTCGCCCTGTTAGAGAGCAATCACCGGGTTGTATCTGGCACTTGGAAGGGTGTGTTTTATTAAGTATCCGGTTCTAGTTGTCATAAGGTCAAGGTACAACTCCGGGTCGTCCTTTTACCGAGGGACACGGCTATTCGAATAGATAAACTTCCCTACAGGGGTGCACCACATAACCCAACACGCTCGATCCCATTTGGCCGGACACACTTTTCTGGGTCATGCCCGGCCTCGTAAGATCAACACGTCGCAGCCCCACCTAGGCTCAACAAAGAGGTCAGCACGCCGGTCTAAACCCTATGCACGCAGGGGTCTGGGCCCATCGCCCTATGCACACCTGCACGTTGCGTACGCTGCCGGAAGCAGACCTAGCCCCCTTAATACAAGCGCGAGCTTACGGTCCAATGCGGCGCGCGCCACTCAGTTGCTGACGTCAAAAAGAGCTTTGGCTGATACCACGACGCCGGGATACCCATAACTACTCCCGTGTAGATGGTTAGTGCGTATAGACCAAATGGCCAGACTCAGATCAAATACCAAGATCTCGTTAAGCGTGTTAATTATCCGCGAACACCGACCAGGGCCAGGCCCACCTCTCTCCTAGGTGGTCTCAACCTGCCCTGTCGCTCCGCCACAAAGCAACAGTCGGGGGCCGTCAGGAACCCAGGCCCACCTCTACCGGGATGGAGCCACCTGTCCTTTCAGCTCCCTCATCAGAATCACTTGCGGGTACTCAACGAGCCGACCCGACTTTAGTCACCACATGTGTCATGTATATAAAGTATATAGTATATACCCGTGATAACCTCCCGCAGTGATCACGGCCCAGTAGTAGCATGGCAGACGGACAAGAATGTAGGGCCACTGATGGAAAAAACTAGCATCCTATACTAAGCAGTAGGATAGCAGATAAGGGTAACAACTGTAGCAACAATGACAGGCTATGCATCAGGATAGGATTAACAGAAACCAGTAACATGCTGCACTACTCTAATGCATGCAGTATAGAGAAGAATAGGCGATATCTGGTGATCAAGGGGGGGGGGGCTTGCCTGGTTGCTCAGACAAGAAGGAGGGGTCATCGGTGACGTAGTCGAACACAGGGGCATCAGCATCGTCACGGGGTCTACCGAAGAGAAGAGGGGGGAGAAACAGTAAATACATAGCAAGCAAGTGCATAACAGGACAACAGGCAGAGCTAGACGTGTTCTAACGCGGTATGAGGTGATACCGGTGAAGGGGGGAAACATCCGGGAAAATATCCCCGGTGTTTCGCGTTTTCGGACAGATGAATCGGAGGGGAAAAGTTGCGTGTTCGTTATGCTAGGGATGCGTGGCGGACGAACGGGCTGCGTAACCGGATTCGTCTCGTCGTTCTGAGCAACTTTCATGTACAAAGTTTTTTCATCCGAGCTACGGTTTAATTTATATTAATTTTAAAAGATTTAAATCATTTTTTAGGATTTATTTAATTATTTTAAGGCAACATTATCCAGAACAGTGCACGCTGACGTCAGCATGACGTCAGCAGTCAACAGAGGAGTTGACTGGTCAACTGACGCGTGGGTCCCAGTTGTCATGGTCACAGTTTAACTAAACATAATTAATTAGGTTAACTAATCAGAGTTAATCAGGTTAATTTAACAGATCTAATTAAGTTAATTAATTAATTATTTTTATTCTCTTTTTTTAACAGAAGGGTGTGGGCGAGGGCCCCACTGGGCAGTGGCCCATAGGGCCAAACGGGCACGGGCGAATGGGCGACGGGCGCTGCCCGATCGGGCACAAGCCCAAGGGCGCCCGAGCATGGGCGCACGGCGGCCGTGGCCGCGGCCGGAGCAGCGGCGCGACGGGCCTAGGCGGGGCAGCGCGGTGGAGCAAACGCGCGGGACGAGCTCCGGCGCCCAGCGGTGTCGCGCGCGAGCAGGGAGGAGAGGTCAGGGGCGGCCAGGCTGCAGCGGGACGAGACAGGGCGTGAGCGGTCGGGCCAGAACGCGGCGCCCACGGGCAAGGACGTGCGGAACGACGAGGAGAGGGAACCAGGGGGATGGCGTTCTCACCCCCGTTGCAGGGGAGTTGGGCGGTGAGGCGTGATGGCGCCGGCGATGGAGAGACGGGGACGCGAGCGACAGGGACGAGGCATTCCGGCGGTTTCCGGCCACGGCGCGGTCACAAACGGGGCGGCGCCGGTGCGGAGGCGTCGGGGACACGGCGGGGCGGAGTCGAGTGGCGTCGTTGGCGACGTGGACGGCGAGCGCGTCGGGGCGCACGCGGCCGGCGGTGCCGCGGCGGGGTGGCGCGATCCGCGCGCGGGGGCTTGCCAGGGAGTGGAGTGGGGGAGGCGGAGCGGTTGGGGGCTCGGCGAGGTCGCCAACAGGACGCGCGAGGCCGGGGGGGTGGGTAGGAGGCGCACGGGGTGGCGTCGGCCCGATCCCGATCTGGATCGGGGGAGGGGCAGAGGGAGGACACGAGGGAGAGGGGGATCGTGGGGGGATAGGGTTTCGGGGGGGGTGGAGGAGGGTTAGGTGGTGGGGTGGGCCGGCCCGTTCGGGCGGCTGGGGCCAGCTGGGCCACTTGGCCCAGCGCGGGGGGGGGGGGGGTTCTTTTCCTTTTTTTGTTTGATTGTCTTCTGTTTTTTTTGGTGTTTTCTTTTCTTTTATTTATTTTCCTTTACTGTTTTATTTTATTTCTTTAATAGTTATAGTTTTATAATAATTTAAAGCCCACACCTAAATTGGAGTTGTAAAAAGTTTTTAGTGACTAAATAAACTAGTTTAATATTTGTTTATATTTAATAACACTTATATAATTGTTTTTGCTACTGTTTTATTCATCTCATAGTATTTAAACATTTTATAAAGGTGTGGTTTCTCCACCATAATTATCTGTGCAATATTTGGTTCACTCCGAACATTTTTGTTTCAATGTTTGAAAACTTTTGTTGTTTGGCATATTTTGAATTGATTTTTGAATTGGGTTTGTACTAACGAAGGATTAGAAACAGTAACGGAGGTGACGGGGCATCATTAGCAGAGTTTTACTGTAGCTTGATTATCCGGGCGTCACAATTCTCCTCCACTACAAGAAATCTCGTCCCGAGATTTAAGAGGAGAAGTGACGGGGAAGGGATTTGGTTACGAAATTCTAACGAGTCATCTCGGTCTTGGTTGCTCTTCTCGAAGAGGTCGATCCATTACGTGGGTGTCTTCATTTCTCTGCTTCGGTCATCATGACGATGTTGGCATCCTTTCTTCGGGAGCTCCATCGTACTTACGAATAGGAAAGGGGCAGCTTGACAACGATAGAAAGCTACCAGGGGTAATCACCGGGGGTTATCCCATGAATGAACATATGAGTATCTCTCGAGTTGAACGAATAAAACATGCCGAGAGCAAAGTAATATGGTACAATAAGAAGTTTCAAACGGGTAGATAGTTGCTCGAAGTCTTAACCAGAGAGGAAAAGGGGTTCAGAGCAGCGAGAGTAAGTATTGCGTTTGATACCAGAATAGAGCACTAGGAAGGTGGCCCGTGAATTAAATACGAAGCCAAGCGTGAGGAATAACCATTAGAGACAGGGTTGTACATGAGAGTCAGGTTTTGATCCTGTGGAACTGTGGGTTATGGGCCCACCATGTGGGTTAAAAGTAGGAAGGGCGGAGACGTCTTGCGTGATCATGTAAGCAAGGCATGTCAGAGGATAGCCTGTCATTTATGTCGACATCAACATCGGTACCAAGGGCGAGGGACGAAGAGAACCATTTTCCTGCTCGTTGAACGAGGCGGACCAATAGGCAAAGTTCTCGTCCATCGGTGGTTACCGGAATGCTATCAACAAAAGCAACAGGGTCTTACTGACAGGGTTGTACACCAAGGTGTTTACATAAGCAGAAGAACATTACTGCTTAGATCATATAGATCACCAGAAAGGTTAAACAAAACAACGGAAAGGAAAATGTGATCATCAGATTAAACAGAACAATGGAAAGGAAAATGTGTTTAAACACATATTTCAGGGGTATATCCTTCCCAAGGACAAGCAGATGATATCCATGACAGGATAGAAGGTAGAAAACCATTTAGGTAAGGGAAGAGAACTTTCCTGACATTACCCATACAACGGTGTTTGGATAATTGATAAGGAAAATTTAGCATTGTGCTTTAAATGTTCTTATTGAAAATCGGAGTACCACAGACATGCTTCGAGATAGCATTGACATGGTCATTGGGTAAAGATCAGAACTTGGATTCACAAAGGATCCTTCAACTCCTGATGGAAGAATCGCTAAGCTTGCTAAAAAGGAAACTATAACAATAGGTGCTCCGGCCAGGTGTGCTAGGCATGACATCACCTTACCCGGTCATGTAAAGATGATATAACTCTTGGAAATATGTTCCAACCATCATATCTGACCGAGATTCAGATCTGATTGGTGTCACGATACCTCAGACTTAGGATGCCTGAGAAGAAAAGGTGCGACACAATTTGAAGAGATGACATTGTAAGATTCTCGGGAAATGAACTATGGAAGCGAGTTTCGAAACAAGAGTTCATCATTAAACCAAGGAGAGGGTTAGGAGGTGGCTGATGGACTCAGCGACATTCCATTGAGATTTCCAAAAGATGGATTTCCACAACTATGTGAACAAGGAGATAACATTAGCTAGATCGAATGACTTAATGATGTATGCTCGAGGAAAACATACACAATTAAACATTGGTTGAAAGGTGCACCCGAATATGGGCTTAGGTAGCATGATCAAGGTTAGAATGGTGATTCGATAACCAATACACAAGGAATGAACTATCATTCATTAACTTACAAGCAATAGGGTTGCTGGAAGTTTTGAATTTTACACATCACAGTTCATTTGTGGGTACCTCGGTTAGAAACAACACGGGGACCAAGAAAAGAATGGTGATGTTAACTAAGTATCACTTGTATCAAGAATTCTTAAGGGTGGTGAATTTCCCATGATATTCTTGACATAAAAGATAGCAATACTCCAAGGTAGAACATAACATAAGTTGGATAACAAGGATCTCAAGGTACAACACAAAACATGAACAAGTTTGTATTGAAGGGAAAGCAAGAATGTTGCCGATGATAACACAAATCATCGAGGGGCAAGGATGGTATTTCTCATCATGAATTCAATTGATATCCTGGAGGAACTCAGAATGTTGATGATGATCATGACAAATTTTGTCGAGAGGTTTCATGGAGATGTAATCGATCGACGATGACATCAAGTCAAAGGAATGATGAAAGCGAAAGGTTATTGGAACCACGGTTAGGACACAAACTCGGAATCAAGTTTGCTGTTCAAGGAGAAGTGATATGACGAGGAAGATCGACGTAAGCTTAGCTCATCGTCGAAAGCTGTGCTCTGGGAATAAGGACCAGGTAGCACAGTTAAAATCACCAAGATAATGATGTAGCCAAACAGGCTAGGAATGGCGTGATCGGGTACAAACTCATACTTAAAGAAGATTACTAAGAGTTGTTGAACCGTAGTGCGGACTCGGTTCAGTTATCGGTGTCTTTGCGTGATTAATAACTCAGAGCCCGTGGAAAATTGGAATCAGTGAGAATGTAGCACTTGATGAAGAACTCATAAGAAGTTATGTAGTTCCATGTTAATCTCGAGATACCAGGGGGTAATACTCGACGACAGATCAAGGTAGAGGTTGGACTAGGGTATTGCTCTGCAGAAGACAAGTGCTCAAACTTGCACGAGAAACGGAATCAAGGAGAAACATGGTCGGAACCACGATTGCAAAGGATCAATTCACCGATACCAGATGATATTATACCAGGGAAATAGCTATTATTATAAGAAGCTTCCATGATAGGATCTACATCGTGTCCATGGGCATGAACACAAAGGTTCAAGGTTGAATCCCACTTCTCCAATGCATAACCTTTCATTCACTTCTCATTTTTCAAAGAAGTTGTAGTGTTGAAATTTTATCTAGCAAAACTCCAGAAGAGTATGACTCGTGCAAACTTTCAAGTTCCCACATATTAAGGAAGGCATAGGTTCAACCCATCGGGGCATCGTGGAAACATATACCACAAGCTTCAATAGTAAATATCACCAGCTCGAAAGCAGAGCATGGTTGGCCAAATCAAGGAATAGGATTTACCAAAGGCATTATGTATCAGGGAAAGAACTTCCAAGGTGATTGAATATGAAGGACGTTGTCGGATAAAATCCAACAAGGTTCTGATGGTCCAAAAGGGATCTGGTGTGAGCATCGGTACTCAACCAGAAGAAAAGGCATGTAAGGAGATCAGATGATAGAAACAACTGACTACTTCAGAGCTCATTTGCAAAAGAATTATGAATTCCAAGACAAGGGATCAGAAGCAATGCTCTGATTAGGGATGGATAAGCAGAATAGCCTTAGGGGTACAAACGACGACGATTTGATTGGTCGAGATCCAGCTCATGTTAAAAATGATGTCTGAGCCAGAAGGATGAATACTAGGATCTGATTGAGGATTGCGAGCATTCGCAACAAATTGAATCAACGGACTCAAAATGATAATGACAAGAGATGCCAATAAGATTATACTCTTATGGGATTAACCATAATGCAAGCAAGTAAGAATTTCAAGAGCAATAGGCTACTCAGGATTTCGGAAGTTCAAATAGTATTTTGAAGACTTTTGTGAAATACATGAATCAACTGGGGATGAGCAAATATCCGGTGAGTGCTAGAAATTATCCATAGTGGTATTCATGTGGCAAAGAACAACAAGGCAGTAAGCTCAAAGGATTCTCGGAGCAGCAAAGAGAATTTCGGGATATCTTGTAATAACAAGATCAACTGGGAAACATCGTATGAATGGCGAGTATACGTGGTTATCCATAGGAGTTTTATCGATGAAAGGGAATTGCAAAAGCGATGAACACAAGTTCTCGGGTTATCAGCGGAGAGTATCTTCAGGGTCTTCACGTGCAGCAGACGATCATCAGTAATAAGGGGCTCTCCGGGTGAAAGTGACAACGAGATCCTAATGTCAGATTTAGCAAAATTCAATTAACCCGAATAGAAGAGAGATCAGAGTCCCAGAGTATAGACAAGGAGTAAAAGATCCTAATACCACCCAATGGCGACGTGGGCCCGTAAGCCACACAACCATGTTAGTAAAAGTTTAGCAATGACTAGACTCAACTTTGGCCAAGGAGTTGGAAAGGGGGATTCCTACAGGCAGTTGGCCCTGATACCAACTTGTGACGCCCCCGATTTCACCGTACACTAATCATGCACGCAAATGTGTACGATCAAGATCAGGGACTCACGGGAAGATATCACAACACAACTCTACAACATAAATAAGTCATACAAGCATCATAATACAAGCCAGGGGCCTCGAGGGCTCGAATACAAGTGCTCGATCATAGACGAGTCAGCGGAAGCAACAATATCTGAGTACAGACATAAGTTAAACAAGTTTGCCTTAAGAAGGCTAGCACAAAAGTAGCAACGATCGAAAAGGCAAGGCCTCCTGCCTGGGACCTCCTAACTACTCCTCGAAGCCGAACTCCATGTAGAATCATCCTCGGGATCTCTAGCTCCTGGACTCCAGCATCTGGTTGCGACAACCAGGTATAGAAAGGGGAAAAGAGGGAGAAAAGCAACCGTGAGTACTCATCCAAAGTACTCGCAAGCAAGGAGCTACACTACATATGCATGGGTATATGTGTAAAGGCCATATCGGTGGACTGAACTGCAGAATGCCAGAATAAGAGGGGGATAGCTAATCCTGTCGAAGACTACGCTTCTGGCCACCTCCATCTTGCAGCATGTAGAAGAGAGTAGATTGAAGTCCTCCAAGTAGCATCGCATAGCATAATCCTACCCGGCGATCCCCTCCTCGTCGCCCTGTTAGAGAGCGATCACCGGGTTGTATCTGGCACTTGGAAGGGTGTGTTTTATTAAGTATCCGGTTCTAGTTGTCATAAGGTCAAGGTACAACTCCGGGTCGTCCTTTTACCGAGGGACACGGCTATTCGAATAGATAAAATTCCCTGCAGGGGTGCACCACATAACCCAACACGCTCGATCCCATTTGGCCGGACACACTTTTCTGGGTCATGCCCGGCCTCGTAAGATCAACACGTCGCAGCCCCACCTAGGCTCAACAGAGAGGTCAGCACGCCGGTCTAAACCCTATGCGCGCAGGGGTCTGGGCCCATCGCCCTATGCACACCTGCACGTTGCGTACGCGGCCGGAAGCAGACCTAGCCCCCTTAATACAAGCGCGAGCTTACGGTCCAATGCGGCGCGCGCCACTCAGTTGCTGACGTCAAAAAGAGCTTCGGCGGATACCACGACGCCGGGATACCCATAACTACTCCCGTGTAGATGGTTAGTGCGTATAGACCAAATGGCCAGACTCAGATCAAATACCAAGATCTCGTTAAGCGTGTTAATTATCCGCGAACACCGACCAGGGCCAGGCCCACCTCTCTCCTAGGTGGTCTCAACCTGCCCTGTCGCTCCGCCACAAAGCAACAGTCGGGGGCCGTCAGGAACCCAGGCCCACCTCTACCGGGATGGAGCCACCTGTCCTTTCAGCCCCCTCATCAGAATCACTTGCGGGTACTCAACAAGCCGACCCGACTTTAGTCACCACATGTGTCATGTATATAAAGTATATAGTATATACCCGTGATCACCTCCCGCAGTGATCACGGCCCAGTAGTAGCATGGCAGACGGACAAGAATGTAGGGCCACTGATGGAAAAACTAGCATCCTATACTAAGCAGTAGGATAGCAGGTAAGGGTAACAACTGTAGCAACAATGACAGGCTATGCATCAGATAGGATTAACGGAAAGCAGTAACATGCTACACTACTCTAATGCAAGCAGTATAGAGAAGAATAGGCGATATCTGGTGATCAAGGGGGGGGCTTGCCTGGTTGCTTAGACAAGAAGGAGGGGTCATCGGTGACGTAGTCGACCACAGGGGCATCAGCATCGTCACGGGATCTACCGAAGAGAAGAGGGGGGAGAAACAGTAAATACATAGCAAGCAAGTGCATAACAGGACAACAGGCAGAGCTAGACGTGTTCTAACGCGGTATGAGGTGATACCGGTGAAGGGGGGAAACATCCGGGAAAATATCCCCGGTGTTTCGCGTTTTCGGACAGATGAATCGGAGGGGAAAAGTTGCGTGTTCGTTATGCTAGGGATGCGTGGCGGACGAACGGGCTGCGTAACCGGATTCGTCTCGTCGTTCTGAGCAACTTTCATGTACAAAGTTTTTTCATCCGAGCTACGGTTTAATTTATATTAATTTTAAAAGATTTAAATCATTTTTTAGGATTTATTTAATTATTTTAAGGCAACATTATCCAGAACAGTGCACGCTGACGTCAGCATGACGTCAGCAGTCAACAGAGGAGTTGACTGGTCAACTGACGCGTGGGTCCCAGTTGTCATGGTCACAGTTTAACTAAACATAATTAATTAGTTAATTAATTAGGTTAACTAATCAGAGTTAATCAGGTTAATTTAACAGATCTAATTAAGTTAATTAATTATTTATTTTTATTCTCTTTTTTTAACAGAAGGGTGTGGGGCGGGGGCCCCACTGGGCAGTGGCCCATAGGGCCAAACGGGCGCGGGCGAATGGGCGACGGGCGCTGCCCGATCGGGCACACGCCCAAGGGCGCCCGAGCGTGGGCGCACGGCGGCCGTGGCCGCGGCCGGAGCAGCGGCGCGACGGGCCTAGGCGGGGCAGCGCGGTGGAGCAAACGCGCGGGACGAGCTCCGGCGCCCAGCGGTGTCGCGCGCGAGCAGGGAGGAGAGGTCAGGGGCGGCCGGGCTGCAGCGGGACGAGACAGGGCGCGAGCGGTCGGGCCAGAACGCGGCGCCCACGGGCAAGGACGTGCGGAACGACGAGGAGAGGGAAGCATGGGGATGGCGTTCTCACCCCCGTTGCAGGGGAGTTGGGCGGTGAGGCGTGATGGCGCCGGCGATGGAGAGACGGGGACGCGAGCGACAGGGACGAGGCATTCCGGCGGTTTCCGGCCACGGCGCGGTCACAAACGGGGCGGCGCCGGTGCGGAGGCGTCGGGGACACGGCGGGGCGGAGTCGAGTGGCGTCGTTGGCGACGTGGACGGCGAGCGCGTCGGGGCGCACGCGGCCGGCGGTGCCGCGGCGGGGTGGCGCGATCCGCGCGCGGGGGCTTGCCAGGGAGTGGAGTGGGGGAGGCGGAGCGGTTGGGGGCTCCGGCGAGGTCGCCAACAGGACGCGCGAGGCCGGTGGGGGTGGGTAGGAGGCGCACGGGGTGGCGTCGGCCCGATCCCGATCTGGATCGGGGGAGGGGCAGAGGGAGGACACGAGGGAGAGGGGGATCGTGGGGGGATAGGGTTTCGGGGGGTGGAGAAGGGTTAAGTGGTGGGGGTGGGCCGGCCCGTTCGGGCGGCTGGGGCCAGCTGGGCCACTTGGCCCAGCGCGGGGGGGGGGGGTTCTTTTCCTTTTTTTGTTTGATTGTCTTCTGTTTTTTTGTTTTCTTTTTTTTATTTATTTTCCTTTACTGTTTTATTTTATTTCTTTAATAGTTATAGTTTTATAATAAGTTAAAGCCCACACCTAAATTGGAGTTGTAAAAAGTTTTTAGTGACTAAATAAACTAGTTTAATATTTGTTTATATTTAATAACACTTATATAATTGTTTTTGCTACTGTTTTATTCATCTCATAGTATTTAAACATTTTATAAAGGTGTGGTTTCTCCACCATAATTATCTGTGCAATATTTGGTTCACTCCGAACATTTTTGTTTCAATGTTTGAAAACTTTTGTTGTTTGCCATATTTTGAATTGATTTTTGAATCGGTTTTGTACTAACGAAGGATTAGAAACAGTAACGGAGGTGACGGGGCATCATTAGCAGAGTTTTACTGTAGCTTGATTATCCGGACGTCACAGGTTGGGCTGGAGTTCAGCCCACAGGGCCTCCACCAAGGCAGGCCCACCTCCAGGTCAATACTAAAATCCTTCCCAATTGAGCCCCCAAAAATGATTAGGGGTCTCAACCTCTTCTCAAAATTAATTTGTTTAAACTCCCCCTCATTTGGAACCATATAGGCTGCAATTGGGGTCTTTTGTAATTCTATTTCACCAAAATCTACATCCTCTCCCCCAAACCAAGGCGTGATAGGATGCACATTATTTTTTCCCATATATTTTTGCACAATTTGAGCATCTATGCCAGTAAGCTTAAAGTTATCTCCCAACTTGTCTCTTCTCTCATCCCAACCCTCTTTTTCTTTATCCAAACTACCAAAAACAGTGGGAATCCTATTGCAAACATCAAAATTCCGGGATCTAGGCCCTTTTTGCACTCTGTTTTCAGCACAGAGCCCTATTTTCCCAGTTTTGCCTCTATTTCTAGTATCATCTACCTCAATCGAAGTAGTAGATACTAAATATTTAGCGGATTTTGCCATACCTGCATCGTAGTCGAGAACCTCCCCCTCCCCCTCCTGCTCAGAGCCCTCTCTGGCCAGCAACCAGAAGCGATTGCCGGCCGGTGAGTGCCCTACTGGCGGCGGGAGAGAGCAAGGAGGCGAGGCGAGCGCCTCTGGAAACGCGGGGAGCGGCGGGGAAGTGAGGTCGGGGTCGCAGGCGCGCTGGCCCTCCGCCGTGCCGGCACGGCCACCTCCTCCTCTAGCTCTTCGACCACTTCCGCATCCTCCTCGATCTCGATCGGAAGCCACCTGGACCCTGGAGCTGGGATCCCCATCACCACCGCCTGCGGCGCCGGTGGCGGTGCCCGCGGCTGGATCTGGCGGAAGCGAAGGGAGCGGAACACCTTCCACTTCTCCCTCTGCTCCGGAATCAGCGATTCTGCTTCGAGCATCGCCCAGAGGATCACCCCCATCGCCGGCTAGCGGTCGTAGTTGGGGAAGCACCTGAGGATCTCCTCGCCCCGCAACTTGTCCCTCACCATCCCAGACGCGTCGTTGAGGGCCTTCGCCGTTGGAAACCACCGATCTATCTCCTTCAATCTCCCCATCAGCACCTCGTCGCCGGCGGACAGCGCCCACATCTGTTGCTCGCCGTCGTCATGGAACCCTAACTCTCGAAGCGGCGAAGCGCGGTGGTTTTCGTGGATGAGAGTTGTGAGGGGGGGGGGGGGGAGCGGTAGAGAGACGAGGCGACGGCCTAATAACCTCTCTCCCCTCCCCCGACTCGCCATTACTCACCTCGATAACCGCCCCAAGGTCGCCCCACCGGTCAGCCGCCGCAAGTCTTGCGACGTGGCACGGAAACGCCACCCTCGGGCCCACCCACAACTCCGCGTCGCCACACCAGCTACACGCATCCACCACCACCCCCTCGGCGTCGAGGAGCTCCACCCGCTGCTCGCGCCGGCGAACTGTGCCGGGCCGGGGCTCCAGCAGCACCGTGCAGAAATCCGGTACGTAATCGCAGAGGCGTGCATCGCACGAGGTGCGAGCGTCGCACGGGAACCGCGTGTCGTGTGCCATCCGCCACCCCCTGTATCAAAAAATGATACATGCCATTGTAACGTCTGTCATGGAAAATAAATCCTAACTGGAGTGCGTAGCTACAACCTGCATCATTTTCCACATAAAGGTTAGCAAGCATGCTTCTATATGCAACTTGTAGAGCGTGCACGGATAGAAACATCGTTGCGTTACAGTTACACCATCTCTGTGTGTGTGTGTCAAGATTGTCACCATCAAAACAATCGGTTTAGGGTGCAAATTTACAGTTTCTTATCGCATCTGAGGACGGGTCCTCCTGCATGTGGCAGGCGTTTGGCCCCTTCCGCCCATGTCGGTGACTCATAATCTGCTCCAAGATTGCAGATTCGCTAGAGAACCGCCGCTGGTTCCTGTTCACTCCACTCTGCTGCAACCTCAGTTCTTAGGCTTCTTTGGTGGCAGCGGCGGCATGCCTCCGAACTGGGCGCTTCGTTTGATGCCCAGAAAGTGCTCCACCTGATGAAGAACATTATATACCCGATTCAGTAAATGCGGCTCGCTGTGATCCAAAGGAAGTGTTTTTAGTTCAAATTTGAACGAACGCTACTGACGCTTATTTTGGATCAGAAGGAGTAGAGAACAGGAGCGGGGATATTATATGTCAGCCTACCTTTTTGTCGCCGAGCATGGGCGTCAGACTCCCGGGATGTGCCTTCTCCACGCTGGCAAAGCCACTAGCGTCGCCTGTCGGGCTACATCACAAACAAGAACTTGATCAACCACCTCAGCAAGAAAGAAACAGGAAGACAGAAAACTAGAAGGACATTGCAGGTTAGTTAGCCACTTCCATTCAAGCAGGACCGGCACATTTCAGATAACATGCAATATTCAGATGAGGCATTTGATGAGATGATTGATATGTAGTTGACATTAGAGTCGTTTGGGAATCCTTAACATATTCAGTTATTCACATCTCAATCAGAGTCTCAAAACAAAAATCATCAGTGTGGCCCTTGAGCCCTTATAATCTCTAAATCCAAATCACCCAAACCTCATCCAAAGGTCTGGATCAGGAAGTCGCGTAGCACCCCAAAGTGAGTTTTCACTAGAGAGTAGGTATCCTAGATTAACAGCCAGCAACAATATATTCATTACTGTAATATACATTAATCACCTGTACTCATGAGTCATGATTTAAGTGAACCAAACCAAAGAAAGTTTTGTCAAGACTAAGAAAGCATAGTAGCATCAACAGGACCAACAAACATGGACTATGCGAATCAGAAGTAAGTCATGAACATACCCTGATTTTGCATTGCCACTTAAAACAAGGTATGGTGTTTGGCCACGAGCTTGAGCGTCTCTCATCTTTTCCGCGGACATCAAAGGCGTGTCAGAAGATTTCATTTGCTTAGCCTTCATATCATCCTGGTACTTCTTCTGCCGTTTTTCCAGCTTCATTTTACCTGGTCCCTTGCCATGGAATTTGTGCGAAAGATCCCTAAATGCCTCCTTGGGTGTCATCTGGAGGAAAAACACAAAGTTATGGTAAATAGCATATCATTGTTTTGTGGCACATGTTCTTTCAAAGGCTAAACAAATACACATGGAAAATGATGGAGTCAAAAATGCGTATATCAAGTGGTATGCAATGATAAAAAACGATAACCAATGTTGCATCATACTACCACGCCAAGATGCACCTCAGTACTATAAGATTTCATAGAAAGGAGACCCAGTGTGAGGGTGGGTAGGACAGCGTGCAGATGATTACTTACCACTCGACCGAATTCATCCATTCTTTCTATGCGGATTTCTTTTTTTCCGTCCTGAGCCTCTTCCTCAATACCAACAAGCTTGCTTTTCTTCTTGTCCGTGGTTCTGCCTCCCCAATTGGTGCCCTCATTGAGGGTCCCTCGCTCCTTTAGAAACTTCAAAGCTCCACCCAAACCCTTGCCAACTGCAGCTTCATGCACAACCTCATCCGGCGTGACTTCTTGCTCCTCTACATCCTTTTTTGGGTCTTCAATGACAGCTTCCTCTTTGATCACTCCCAATCTGCTTGTGTCATCTTTTGCTGTAATACCTGAAGGCATATCATCATCGTCTTCATCCATAAACACATCTTCTGCTTCTGGCTTGCGTGTTTCTGCAACAAGATAATAGCAGCATTCAATATCAATACAATTGATTCACTAGTCAGCTCTGTACAGTTGTTACAAATTCATCACAAAATACTTCAAGGAGGTTACCTTCATTCAATTGCAGGCCCCACACAAACTCTTCCATCTCAGTGATAACAACCTTATTCTGTTGTGCATCTCCCTCTGCAGCATCTGCATCTCCTTGGCCCTTGTTTGCAGCAGCCATTTCTGCTACAGACAGAGGACCAGAACCTGCAGCCTCTTCCTGCTTCCTTAGAGATAGCTTCCTTGCTTGCTCCAGAGATTTTTGCAGATCTTCATAATCGTCACCAAAAACAAGTTCTTCCTCATCAGCCGGTTTACCGGGCATTTTCTCCTGACGCAACGCTTTTGATGCCTCTTCAGCCTTTGAAATGGCTACTTGGTACGCATTGCTTCTCTTTTCAGCATCAGCCTTTTGCTCTACCTCCCTAGCAGACTGTCGCTTACCATTATTCCTGGACCCAAGATCAGCTGCTCCCAGTCCAGAAGCAATCGCTTCTGCTTCAAGTGCATCCAGATCTAGCTTTTCTTTCTTCCTATGGGATTTCTTTTTCTTTGGTTTCTTAAACTGCAGCATTTCATCAGCAGTGTAGTAATCTGATGCCATCTTTGCTGCGGAAGTAAGGTCTTCTGTCTTTTTCAGAACAGAACCACCTTCAATCCTTTTGCGGAGCTGTCAACAGGGAAATGTAAATTAGTAAATCTATGCAAAGTTCCGGCATTGGCATTTTCAGGTTGTCCCAGAAAACTACAGTACCAATGGCATTTCATGATTTCTATGGCAAATATAAATTACCTCTTCCAACTTCTTCTCTGCTTCACCGGTGAAGCGTCCACCTTCATCAAGTGTCACTCCCTGTCAAGTGAAAGGCCAAAATGATTAAAGAAATATCAATAGGAGAGTATCTACCAATTGAAGCAGTACAGCATGTTTACCTCATCTTCCATCGGGTCATCATAATGTGAGAGCATAGGTTTCTTTGACATTGGGTCATCATTGAACCTACCAACATGTTCAAGAAAACAAGGATTATGATGGGAAAATTAATCTAAGAAACACAACTAGTGAACTTACTTGTCATCATATGTTCCTTTCTTCAGCGCAGCCTTGTAAGCTTCGTTTCTTTGCTTCTGCTCACCAATCTCGATGTTCTCAAGCATATCAGCTTCTATAAATTTTAATTTTTGCGCAAGTCAGAAAAGGTTAGGGGGAACAAGTAATAATAAGTAAAACAACAACACATTACCTTCATTGATATCCCCATCAGCCAGAATACTCTGATCTTTGAGAGTCATGACAACTGCTCCACCTTCTATGACTTTGTCAAGCCCATGAAGAACCTTCACTCCAGATAAGTGGTCTTTTTTCAAAACAATGGGGGAAAACAAGAAACATGTTAGCCTGACTTCCATTGACAGAAAACTATGACTAAAATAACTCATTACAGCAATAAATATTAGTGGTTGACAAAATAAACTTTGCTAATTCAGGATTTGTGGGTGATTACCTCCACCAAGTTTATCAGCATCATCATAGTCGTCATCACTATTTTCTGCTAACATATCATCCTGAAAGTTTTAAACCATGAAAGTTATTAGTAAATAAAATGGTGTCATGCTGGACAACATATCCAAAACAAATCACTAAATCTCACCTGTTCCTCAAATACTCGTGCAAGACGTAACGCCTTCTCCTTTTCAGCTTGTCTTTTCTCGTCAAGTTTGCGACTCTTGCCTACCCAGGATAGTATCTCTGAAGCATCATCTTTATCATCCAGAATTCCCCCTTCCTTTTTATCCTTCAACCTTTCTTCCTTGGCCCTAAAGCAGATAGCCTAATTAGAAATTATTTGTATTCTTAATTGTTCAACAAATTAAGAGATTTAACAGTGTGCAAATTCATTGACTGAAGAAAAGGCTAGTGTGAATCGAAAAGAAACAATTACTCAAGGGCATACCTCGCAATGCGGTCCCGGAGGGCAGATGTGGAGGCCTGGTCAGGCTCTCCTGGGAGGTCACCTCCCTTCTTCTGGTCTCCCTCATCACCCTTAGGCAAATCTGCGTCTTCTCCACGGTCCTTTCCCCTCGACTTCTCCCGTTCCCTATCCTCCTTGTCCTTGTTCTTGTCTCTGTTACGGCTCCTGTCCTTGTCCCTATCCCTCCGTTCCTTTTCCCTTTCCCGCTCCCTCTCTGTATCCCTTTCCCGATCCTTCCCACGATCACGGTCACGGCCACGGTCACGCTCTGAATCCCTATCCCTGTGCTTGCTGCTATCCCTATCTCTGTCCCTGTCTCTTTCCCTCTCCCTATCCCTGTCCCTATGCTTGGTATCATCCTTGTCCCTCCTCCTCTCATCCTTATCTTTCTCCTTCTCCTTGTCCCTCCTCCCACTGCCATGGTGATCCTTCTCCTCCCTCCTGTGCCTATCCCGCCTGTCCTTGTCCTTGCCACGGTGCCTGTCGCCACCATCGACATCCATCTCTTCCACCACCGCATCCCTAGCATCGTCAGCCTCCCCCATTACCACAGTCCAAGATTAACCAACAAGCAGCAGCCTCCTGCCCTGGAAAATATCAGTTAGAGATCATATTAAACAGTGGGGAAATGGAATGTTTGCCTCAAATTCGGTGGCATTGTATCTCATGCACTTCAGTTGATTGCAAAGGATGTTTTAAGTTTTCCCTGATGTGTCGCATTGCCCCACCCCTCTAATTAAACAGGTTCTGTTCATAACAATAAATAACCCATTTAAGAATTTGAGGAAACATAAATGCCCATCTCTGTCCTCTTCTGTCCTCCAAACAAATGCACTTGTATCACTAGACTCAAACCTGCAATGAAAGGTATCTCTCTACCTGACAAAAAACTGGACCGATTGACCCGACAACAACAAGATTATGCAGCCCATGGACAACACAACTACTCTTACATTATGGGACGGAGGGAGTACCAATTATTCACACATCAATTACATTCTCAGGCATGGATTCCTCTCAGAGAGACCGCCGCATCAAGCCCACAAGCCAACTAGTCCACATCTCACAGTCAGGTGCACAACTAATCGCAGGTCACAAGCAAGGCAACGCCCCATCCCTCCCAACCTCCGTAGCAAGACCTAGGGTTTAATGGGCCGCACGAATCCCGCAAGGGGGGAGAAGAGCACACAGGCCATACCTCGTGGCGGCGGCGCTGGCCGCTGGGGCTCCCGCGGGGAGGGCGGCGCCCGAGCCCGAGGGGCGCGCGGCGGGGTAGGGGCCGACGGGTCGCGCTGGGAGCGAGCGCGCCGCCCACCAGCTCCGTGGACGAGGTAGGGCTTCCTCCTGGCCCAGCGAAAGGGGTCGCGTCCGGAGCCGAGCGGCGGGGCCGGCGGAGGCGGCGGCAGATCACGGTCCTGCGCTTCGAGGCGGCGGGCGGGCTCCGGCGGGAGGAGGCCGATGCGCGAGAGCGAGACGAGACACCGGCCGCCAAATCCGAACCCACGCGAGCAGCGGCGTAACCCAGAGCAGAGAGAGCTTTCTTTGGGCCTGATGGCGGTCGCTGGTGAACTGGTCATGTCGGGCCAGGCGGGCTCGTGGTCCAGCGCGAGATGGGCCGCGCAACACGTTTGCCTCCGATTTGATTGAGCCCGGAGAACTGATTCTCAAAAAAGAAAAAGATTGAGCCAGGAGAATGCCTGTTTTAATCCTCAAAAGAAAAAGGAGAATGCCTTTTTTTTCAGACAAACCGTATTAAAAAAGACATAATAAGTACTTAGCATTCTAAAAAAACATACCCCCTCAACTGTCAAGAATTTCAGGTTTGACCAACTGTCAAATCATGTCCCGAAGTCAAACTAGTTCAGGTTTGACCAAGTTCACAAGGCTTATTAAATTGCTTGCCTTGATCTAGTTCATATAGAAAAATTATCAACATATACAAAACCAAATACTCCATCCGCCCAAAATTACTTGTTGCATCCATTTCTGCGACGAGTAATTACAGGCGTAGGAAGTATTATCTACTACTCCCTTCGTTTAGGTGTGTAAGTTATCTTACGAAAACCAAATAATACCAAAACACTTAGGCGCGGTACATTAACTCTCATCTTGTTTCTTGTTTCGTGACATATCAACCAATAAGAGATGTGGGCCATGCATGCTTTAAATGACTTGAGACTACCAAACACGACATGCATTGATTAGTTCATTGCATGCAATGTTATTAATTAGCAAAATAACATTAATTTCTCTCGTTTTCCTCTCCACCTTGGTCACGGTGCGCAACCTAAGCTGACTTACACACCTAGACGGAGGGAGTAGTATTGATTTGGTAGTGTGGATATAAATTTCCTTTCTACAAATTTGGTCAAACTTAGAACAAGTTATGTAAGATTCTTCGTGCAGCGTTTTTTGAATAATCGATGCAACAATCAACACTGAATAAACCGATCGCCGCGAGTGTTCAAACAAACATCTTCAATTACGAGTTCGACGTATATTCAAAGTTTGGAGGTTATTTCCCGATGTGTCGCTCAGGGCATCCTTTGTCAGCAATGGGGCAGAATGGATGGGGGATATCATATTGATCACCCATTAACAAGTTATCTATGGCACACACAGAATCTGTTCACCCCTCAACATAACAGAAAAGTTTCCCAGGAAAAAAAAAAGGGAACCACACGGGCAGCTGATTGTCATCCTTCGCTCGATGGTGCGCCGAAATTCACACGGGCAGCGAAATGCTGGACGGAGCCCGATGGTGCTCTTGAATCCCTAAGCATAGAAACCTACAAAACATTATCCAGCGTGAGAAGACTGATCCAAACAATCAGGTGAGATGGGTTTTTAGCGGAGACTACAGCATACTACCTACCTTTGGACTGTTCATATTGCTCCCTAAATACCCGATGCCGAACGATGGGGATGAGTAGGCAGCAACGAGCTCAACGGCTTCGAGTAGAGGCGATTCACCTCTCTGCGGAACATGCATTGTTAGACCACGAATGGAGGGGGCGCTCATCCAAAGTCGAAGCAAAGGAGATGGTTTTGCAGATGATAACCTTTGTAAGGTCAGACTGAACTAGCAAGAGCCCAGCGCCGGTGTCGTGAGACATCTCGCTGCTGCTCTGCACCACCGAGCGCAAAACTTTGGTGCAGGAGGAAGCAGGGCCAGACTGTGACCTGAAAAGATACATATTGAGTTGCAAACGTAATGATGGTTTTTTTAAAATAAGAGAAATGTGATGCAAAAGAAACATTTTTTTCATGTTTGTCAGTCCATTGAGGTTAGCAAAAGGTCCTTGGTGCGAGATGATAGTTTTAAACACAAAAGACAAATAAATGATTTTTCGATCCAAATAACATGGTGACCATTGTAGAATGCAAATGATATATGGAAAGAGCTGACTGAAGAAAAAACCTACAGTGATGCTGAGATACAACATTCACGGGAAGCAAATCCTCTAATTAAGTGTTCGCCAGCTCCGGTTGCACAACATCCAATTACGAATGGTGTGCCAAATGGTCCTTTGGATGAAGCCCAGCACCCAGAGCCGTACATAGCAGCTAATCCAACCCGGCCATCTACCTGAAAGAACATCATGCTTATCAACGTCTATAGGCAGAAAAATCTTGCTTAATTTGCCCCAAACAGATATTTTCTTTGAAACAAACAAAGGGCTTATATGAAGAACGACAATTCCAAGTGCACTGCTAGAGCTCAACTGTTCAAAGTGACTGATGAATAAAATGACCAAATGACCTTTAGTGCAATGCCACCACTAGACGCGCCAGATGCTACATTTCCATACTCATCAACACATACAGCACCAACAGTATCCATTACACAATCTTGATCATCTTGCATGATTGATCTACTGAATTCTTTCTTGATCTTTTTTGCATTGTTCAAATTATCAGCTTGAGCTCCTAAAATAAAGTGGGACAGGTGAGGAGGACTGGTGGAATACAGATACTGTATGCCAAAAGCAGAGTTGAATCACCAGTGCACACAACAATCACAAACCAAATATTTGGGTGTTGAAAATTGAAATTTATTCTCTGGAAAGAGATCAATAAATACATAGTAGCAGCTACATGACCATTTATGGAGGCCAAAAATAACAAAACAGATGAATCGAAGATAACATGCAGCAGAAGATATTAAGCCAAAATGCATGAAGTTTAAGCACAATATCAATGATCTGAATATCTAATATAAGCACAACAAGGCTTGGTCGAATCATTATTATTGCCCTACATTGTGCAACATCGTTTGTTTTGATGATATGTTGGTCGTTGTGCTGTTTGTGGAATAGATTTTGTTTCCCTTCTTTTCATTTTGCAAATTACCTATGTAGCATGCAAAACTATCAGCAGTATATAAAATCAATACAAGAATAAACTGAAGCATGGTTTGGGCTACAGGTCGATCTTCTATTTTTGTGCTCAAAATCATATTGTTAAAAGAGCATATTGGGTACTGCATGAGGCAGAATGGCATCCAGGATACTGAATGGAAGAAATACCTCCTAAAATAACATCAAGCTCTATCATAAGAGGCTGTCACATTGGCACATATATATAGGCTGATATGAATGTCAGACATATAAAACTAAGCATCATATATCACTGGATATAACTAAGTGGCGTCGATATCATCAGATAAAAATAGATGACATTGTACAATTGCAACTACATCTTCTGTCCACAGGTGCAAAGCATTGTGCAACAGCTAATAGTAAACTTTTTTTCTTTCAAAAATAGGCCTGAACCCAGCTTCTTATTGAAAGCTTAAAATAATACGTAATCCTTAAGCTCATGGTAAACTTTCTATTATAACTTTAATATTCCTATGTAAAGACCAATGCTAATCGTACAAGTGCAGTCAAGTTTCAGAAGATAAACCAACCAAAGGAACATTGCATATGGATGCCACAATCTTTGGTTAGAATTAAAGCACATGTGAGAAATGAACAAGCAGAGGAAGGAACCTGATGGGTCCAACTGTATTGAACTAGATTCTGAAGCAGAAGCAGTGGAGCGATTAACCAATTCCTTGGCACTAGCAAGCAACGCACTGTATTTTACCCACTGTGCTTTTGCATTCTCAGTCACTAACCACTGTGTGAGAATGAGAGAGAGATAGTAAATTACCAGCGATTAGGATTGAAGAATTGGATGAAAGAATTCTACAGAAGATGGTTTACATTATTATCCTCCGACGTGGCTTCGATTATGTCGATTCCTTTACATTTTGCCCATTGGCATGCTCCCTCACCGACCAAAAACCTAAGAAAGGTAGAATAACTCAACAACTCAGGATTGCTGGTAAGATGGATAGGTGCATGACAGATTGCCATCCATGGATTACTGAAAAGCATCCATCATGCAATGGTTGAATTCCTCAATGCATGTCTAATATGTTCAATGAATATATCATTTGCATTACTTATTTCAGCATGAGCCAGGATTAATTCCAAATTAGAAGATAACACAGTGGAATCGGTCATGTAACAGAAAATGACAGAAGGACAGGAAACTACTGAAAAAGAAAAGGTTATGGTAACGAAAACATGGAGAAGAAGCTTGAATTTTGTGATTACATACATGGGGGGTATCCGACCAAGCAGTGAAGGACCTGACATTTGTTCCTTTGCCAAGTGCAATGCAACTTGGATGGGGTTCTTTACACCTGATCTACAAGAAACAGAAAGTATGGTCAGAGCTTTAAGGTTCTCTGAGTGTAAATATACATATCAGCAGTAAATCCTCTGATGTACTCTCATTTGAGCTTCTATGCTTTGTAGGATCAAATTTTAGTAAATTTGCCACAATTACCTTGCACAGCTCCGACAGCTCCGTAAGAACCTGTAGTTCCATCCATGATACTCGCATCGCATTCAACCTGACCACTCTCGGTCAAACTTGAACCTCGGCCAGCGTTTGTGATGGGGTCATCCTAGTCAGGCACAGATGAGAATCAAAAAATACATTCACCTTTTAAAACAAGCAAGTAATAAGACTGTCATGTACCTGAACTAAAACACCAGAGACTTTGCTTAAATCTAGGAGGGTCGTAAACCTTGATTATACAACTAATGCTTCTACTTTCCCATTTTGACATTAACAAATTGGGACAAAATCAGCTAAACATACACCAGACGATTGCTTACTCATACAATCCATAACTGCCGCAGGTGTTAATGAAACAAACTATATAGATAGACGCTACATCTGTCCACAGGGAATGATATGTGCATACCTCCAGCACTCGAATGGCAGCTGCGACGGCATCAAGACTTGTGCCGCTGCCCTGCAGATACACAAGGAGCATTAGGAATTATCATTCACAAGAGCAGAGCTTCATGGACGCTTCTCGAGCTTGCCATTGTCACATCAAAGTATGGTACACACCATGGGAGGTGGGCAGAGATACTTCAGACATCAGTAATCAAAGTGGAAATGCAGGCCCCTTCCAAAATCTAGTACATCAAATTAATGAGGCCACTGTAACTTCTGAGGGTTGATCTGGTGGCGTGGTGCTCGTGGGTTCAATCATACCCAGCAGACTCTATTGTTGTTCTAATCTAGGGGTAAAATCCTAAAATCCCCCACGCTACATATGCTCGGCGAGACAGCACGGATGAATCCGAGCTGACACAGGCAGCACGGCGAAACCAACGCGCTACAGCACGGGAGGAGGAGGGGAGCTCTAGGGTTGAAGGACCGGACCTCGCGGAGGACGGCGGCGGCGGCGAGGCAGGCGCGCCTGATGGCCCGGCGGTAGGCCCGCTCGTTGGCCGGAGCGTGGAAGCCCGCGCCCACGTGCACCGCCACGAAGAGCCTGCGGCCGGGCCCACGGCCGGACCCCGCCCCCGCTTCCCCGACGCCTCCTTCCGCCGCGGGCGAGCCGCCCTCCCCGCCGCCGCCGGTGGCCATGTCTGGCCGAGGAGGTTTCGGAAATTACGAGTCGGACCCCTGCGGAGTTGACAATTTGCGCCGGGGTATTAAATGCAAGGTGAAAGCGTGATTAAAGACTAAAATAATGCACAGGAAATGCTCCACGGGCATGTTTGGTTGCCCGCATCGAGCCCAATCAGGCCCGCACGGTGCAGCATCTTTTCGGACCACGGTTGCTTAGTTCCTCGCATACACTGTTGAGTCCAAATAGCACAGTTCTTAAAGCACCCCTGGGCCTGCCCCGTTGGGAACGGCCGAATCGGCAGTTTCCAGAGAGCCAGGCCCGAGCGATGCTTCGAGGTGCACGTGGGTGGCTCTATGGAGATGTATGTCTCGAGTTAATCCCTCTGCCAAGGCGTGTTCAGCTGCCACAACCGGAGCCGGCGCCACGCCCGAGCTGGACCGTGACGCGGTTTCTGCTGTCGCTGGCGACGACGACGAGAGCGCGGGGGGAGGCAGCGAAGACGAGGCGGCAGGCGCAGAGGCTCTCCGAGAGGTGACGGGCGCGGCAAGATCCTCAACGTAGTCCAGCTCAAGCTCGTCCATGACCGCGGCGAGCCGGGCGCGTCCACGGTCGCCGGGAGGTGGTGGTGGCACGATGGGCAGTGGAAGCTCCGGCGCGCTCATAGTGTTTGACGAAATGCCAAGCCCAACCTAATGGATGTTAAGTTTTGTTGTAATGTTGGTAATCATATGCATGTATGCAACCAAACGCCGGGTGAAAATTGCATCTTGATGACAAGACCCCCAATGCAGGCAACCAATCAACTGGTCATCTATGTTTTTGACTCTGTTTTTGCTTACCCAGGCCCTGCTCAGCCTGGCTCGTTTTTCCCCTCTAAGCCAGGCCCGGCAGCGAAAGCAACCAAACACGCCCTATATACTTGTGAGCTAGAGATAATAATATATCATTTTAAATCCTAAAAATTTAACATAATGGAGCCAGCTATGTCTAGTATTTATTCTATTTTCTTTTTAAATTTTGTGAATACCAGAATTACTTTTTATAATTACGCTTTTGTCTATTTTGATAGACTCTTGTGCAACTTGTATGCTTACTATGCAATAGCATAGTTTTTTCTTTCTCCTTGATTAAGAGAGCCTATGATAGTGTTCCTTACTCTAGCTACTGTTATACTACCATGTTTTCATGATTTATGTACAACAAGTAGAGCTATTAGTAGTTGTTTGTGGACTTGGCGAACTCATAGCTTTGTTTAAGTTTTGTTTGGATTTAAAGTTCGCTTCGTTTGGGGTGCCATGATGTAACACCCCCAGTGTCATGCAACAGTAACCCTCTGTGATTAAGCTAATCATTTTTCCAAACAGTGCTTACTCACCTTTGTTCAATATCTCATTTGAAATTCCAGTCAATTCAAATTCAAGTGAAGTTTGAAGTTGATCAAAAGTTGCTGGAAAAATGTTCATCATTTGTCAAAAATTCGATAGCAATTATTTGTTAAGGAACACAACATCACTTTTGTGCAGAGATGAGCATTAGCAATTATAACAGCACCAATTCAGCATTTTAAATGCTATCCTATTTATGAAAAATACCAAATGAATTCTTCTGGTCTCCAAAATATTTGTGGCACTGTCTAAGATCACCAGGGAATAAAAGGGGCACTTCCCATATTATTCCTAAGTAAATAGCAGGCCAAATATTTTCTTACCCATCTCTGTTTATATAAAAAAAATAGAAATCAAAGAAGGAGAAAAAAGAGAGAAGAGAGAACCCCCCTGCCCCCTTTGGGCCTCAGCCCACTAGCCGGCCCAACGCCTCCCCCCGCGGTCGATCCCCTCCTTTCCTTATGTTCGACCGACCGAGGCACCCCTCCGCTCGTTCCCGCCGGACCCGGCACGGCGCCCCGCGCTGCCACGTCGCCGACGAGGGGATAAGAGCAGCCCTGACGCCTCGGGCTCCCTCCCCACTCGCCCACTCCCCCTTGCGCTCCCTCTCCGCCTCCCCACTCAGATCCCCTTCCCCCACGGGCTGCTGCTTCTCCTCTCCGCCATGGCCTCGCCACCGTGAAGCCCGCGGCCACCGTCGCCCGTTCACTGCTCCGACAAGTCCGGGAGCTCCGTCGTGGTCCGCCTCTTCTTCCTCTACACTGGATCGGGACCGGGAGCGCCACTGTCGTCGCTTTCTTCCTCTTCCTCATGTACGGCCACCGCGCGACCTCGCCGTCGATCTGCTCCACCGGTTCTCCCCGAGCCCGCTGCATAGACCCCACGCTCCCGCGGTGAGCTCCTGCGCCGAATGTGCCCTTCCCTACCCCCCTTTAGTCACCCGTAGCCCGTGCTCCGGCGTTAGGCCGCACCCTACACCACCTGGCCTCGTCGCCGGCGTAGCCACGACGACCATAGGGTCCTATGTGTGCCAACATCGCGCTCATCGCACCGCGTAGGCCTCGTCTAGCCGCTTGGGTTGCCCGCAAACGCACCCCAGCCCCGATCCCGACGACGACCGAAGTCCGGTGTCCGCCTCGCCGCTCGCCGTCGACGTTCCCAACCACCGCAGCCTCTGCCACCACCCCAGATCGCCTCGCCATCGTCTTCTCGTTCGAACGAGCCCGACCGCGCTAGAAACGGCGCCCTGTGCGCGAAACCCGACCACCTCCCGAGCGCGTCGCCGTCGTTTTTGGTTGCCGGAGCTCTCTCCGGCGCCGACGCCGATGTGGCTCCATGGGTCCCACCCCCTGGGTCGCTGACCCGTGGGCCCTGGGGCCCGGCTGACCTGTTGACTTCGGTCAACTGCTGACTGGGCACTCTGACCCGCTGACATGCGAGCCCCGCTAGCTTAAATGTTTTAAAAATAAGTAAATCTGCTAATGAAAATCTGTTAATTAATTAGTAATTAGTTAGTCACTGACACCAGGGGCCCACCCCTCTAATTAGCCTGTTAGTTTAGTTTAAATTACTGTTGGACTAACAGAGGCTGACATGTGGGTCCCACTGGACCCATAGGTCGGGTTTGACCCTGGTCAGCGAGTCTGTTGACTGCTGACGTCATCCCAACGCAATGCTAACATCATAATGAATTTCTGTTAATTTGAGTAATTCCGGAAAATACTTTAAACTTTAGAAATTCATAGTAATTAAACCGTAACTCCGATGAAAATGTTTTCTACATGAAAGTTGCTCAGAAAAATCCAACTAATCCGGATACGCGGTCCATTTACCTGTCAGATGCCTCTAACTATCTGAACATGGAACATTCCCCCTATGGTCATCTGTCTGACACAGGTCCGGAACCGGGAATACCTTCCCGGTTGAATTCCCCCTTCACCTTTATCGTGTAGCCATACGTTAGGTCACACCTGGCACAGCATATTGCCACCTTATGCTTTGTGATGCTATGTTTGCTTTTATATTTATTGTTCCTTCCCCCTCTTCTCTCCGGTAGACCCCGAGACCGATGACGCCCCTGTGATCGACTACATCGACGACGACCCCTCATTCTTGCCAGAGCAACCAGGCAAGCCCCCCTTTGATCATCATGATATCGCCCATTCCATTCTCTCATGCTTGCATTAGATTTTGCTACTATTATTGTTTGCTCCTATTCTGATGCATAGCCTGCTTTTGTAACCTGCTCATTGTACCTCACCTGCTTATCCTAAACTGCTTAGTATAGGTTGGTTAGTGATCCATCAGTGACCCCCCACCTTGTCCTTGTTGCCCCTGCTTCATCATCGAAGACCCGATCAACGGGATCGAAGACCAGGCCCCGACACCGCACATCACTTTTCCCTTAGTTGCTCGACACTACTGGGTTACTATCGAGTACCGAGGGTGAGACCTCAGCAGCACTTCTGATGTTAACCCTGTAGTGAAGCTATTCGGTCGTGGTCATCGAGGGTGATTCCGCCTTAACCACTTCCGATACGACTCTGTCGTGCAACCCCTCAAGTGTGAACCTCGGGGGTGGTTCCTCTTACGTTCACCTTGATGATTACATCGAGTGGAATTCACCAGGGGTGATTCCTCGGGTTTTCGCCTTGATGTTTGGACACACAGATACTTGGACTTTACAACTGTTACTTGGAAGGGCGGGTCGACCCTGAGGGGTACCCGCGAGTGATGTGGAGACGGGTTGACCTGGAGGGTGCCCGCGAGATAATTACGAGGCGTGGCCGGGCATTCCTAGCCCTTGCCGCAAGTCCTGGAGACGGGGCAACGGGGTCACATCTTTCGTGAGTCTCTGCTTGTTACCGCGCGTTCCTAATCCACTACAATTTGGATATTTGATCTGAGGGGCCTCTGGCCTGATAGCACTAACCATCACGTGGGCATAGTATGGGCGTTCTGCGTCGTATGCATCAGCCGAAGCTTAATAGACGTCAGCGACTGAGCGGCGCGCGCCGGATTGGACTGGAACGCCTGCTCTTGTATAAGGGAGGCTAGGTCTGCTTCCGGCCACCCTCGCAACGTGTAGGAGTTCCCGGGGAGATGGCCCATGACCCCTGGGGGCATAGGTTTAGTCCGGCATGCTGACCTCTCTATTAAGCCTAGGTCGGGTTGCGGCGTATTGTTTGGCTGAGGCCGGGCATGACCCAGGAAAGTGTGTCCGGCCGGAGTTAATCGAGCGTGGTGGGTAAGTTGGTGCACCCTTGCAGGGAAGAAAACATCTATCGTTAGCCTGTCCTACGGTAACAGACACTTGGAGTTGTATCCCGATCGATACAACTAGAACTGGATACTTGAGATGAGACATGGATATGAGAAATGGATAGTATGGCTCTGGGATTGCTTTCTCGCGGGGAGTCGAGAAAGGATCTCTGGCCGAGGTTGATAATACTACTACTACTTTACTTTATGCTACTCTACTCCCTTCTATTGCTGCAAGATGGTGGTTTCCAGAAGATGCTAGTTTTCGATAGGACTAGGTTCTCCCCTCTATTCTGGCATTTCTGCAGCCCAGTCCACTTATACAGCCTTCCTTTGATAATGTTGCATATGTAGTGTAGATCCTTGCTTGCGAGTACTTTGGATGAGTACTCACGGTTGCTTTGCTCCCCCTTTCTTCTTCTTTCCGGTTGATGCAACCAGATGTCGGAGCCCAGGAGCCAGATGCCACTGTCGATGCCTACTACTACGTGGAGATCGCCGACGACCAGGAGTAGTTAGGAGGCTCCCAGGCAGGAGGCCTTCCTTTTCGATCGTTGTTGCTTTTGTGCTAGCCTTCTTAAGGCAAACTTGTCTAACTCATGTCTGTACTCAGATATTGTTGCTTCCGCTGACTCTTGTGTATTCGAGCTTATGTATTCGAGCCCTCGAGGCCCCTGGCTTGTAATATAAAGCTTGTATTATTTTAATTTGTGTCTATAGTTGTGTTGTGATATCTTCCCGTGAGTCCTTGATCTTGATCGTACACATTTGCGTGTATGATTAATGTACGATTGAATTGAGGGCGTTACAAGTTGGTATCAGAGCCGACTGCCTGTAGGTATCCCCCTTTCCAACTCCTTGGCCGAAGTTGAGTCTAGTCACTAAAAAACTTTTACTAACATGGTTGTGTGGCTTACGGGCCCACGTCGTCATTGGGTGGTATTAGGATCTTTTATTCCTCGTCTATACTCTGGGACTCTTATCTCTCTTCTACTCGGGTTAAAAAATTTACTAACTCTGACAATTAGGCTCTCGTACCCACTTCCTCCCGGAGAGCCCCGACAATATCGATGATTGCTTGCTTCGCCAGAAGATTCTGCAGATACTCCTCGATGTTTCTTGAGACACCGTGCCAACTGCCTTGCAGATCCTGACCACCGACAACCCCCATGAATAACATCCTTGCCGCTTGTACCTTCATCCCCAGTTGCTCTTGTTATCACAAGATACCCCTAGTACTCTTCCTTGTTCCAAGAATCCTTTGTGCCTTTTGCTTTGCAGCTTCTTTTCGCACTGCGAATAATTCACTTAACCGGGCTTCGTTCGTCCCCAGTTGTTCATATGCTTTCCAAAATAAGTGAAAATGCTATCTGATCTTTCAAAATCCTCTGTAGCCTATTGCTCTTGATTCTCCTTACCTGCTTGCATTAGGATTAATTCCATATGTCTAGCAATATTCTTTAAAAATTCTTTGTGATTGTCATTCTGTTCCTATGGATTCAGCGTGTGTGCGAATACTCGCAATCATCAGTTAACCCTTGGAAATTTTCTTTCCGGCTCATACGTTACTCCAAACATGAGCTTGTTCTTGTCAAATCAAACCTTGATTGATTGTCGATCTGTATCAATTCAACTCAATTATCTTTTGATCAGAGCCTCTGCTTCAGATCTTCTGATTTGAAAATCGTAATTCCTTTGTATTCAAGCTTTGAAGTTATCCAGTTATATCTATAACCCGATACCTTTGCATTCTTTCTTCTTCTGGGCGAGTATCGATACTCACATCAGATCTTTTATGGACCGCCATATCCTTGGTTGGATTATTATCCGACAATGTCCTTCATATTCATTAAACTTGTGAGTTTTGCCCTGTCACATAATGCCTTTGGTAAATTCTATCATCTGCTTTTGTCAACCATGCTCTGCTTTCGAGCTGGTATATTTTAATCCTGAAGTTAGTGGTATATGTTCCTAAGATACCCCTACGGGTTAAACCTATGCCTTCCCTAATCCATGTGAACTCGAAGGAGATGTGAGTCATACTCTTCTAGTGCTTCACCAGATAAATCTTTCGCACTACAAATTCTTCGAAAACGAGGAGTGAATGAAAGGTTATGCATTGAAGAAGTGGGGGTCGACCTTGAACCTTTGTGTTCATGCCCATGGAACCGATGTAGAACTTATCATGGAAGCTGCTCGTAAAAATAATTACCCCTTGTTATAAGTTCATCTTGTATCGGTGGTTTGATCATTCATAATCGTGGTTCCGACCATAGTTTCTCCTTGATTCCATTTCCCGGACAAGTTAAAATACTTGTCTTCTGCAGATCATTTCATCTGTCCAACCTCTATTTTGATCTACCTCGAGTATTGCCCCCCGTTATCTCAAGGATATTGTGTCATTGCACTACCTCTTGTAAATTCTTAAATGGAGTGATACTCCGTCACATCATTCCTAGCCTGGTCGGCTATATCATGATCATGCTAATTTAACTGTGCTACCTGGTCCGTATTCCTGGAGCACAACTTTTCGACGATGAGCGAAGCTTACGCCGATCTTCCTCATTTTATCAATTCACCTCAAACAACAAGCTTGATTTGGAGCTTGTGTCGTATCCGTGGTTCCAATAGCCTTTCGCTTCATCCTTCCTGTTGCTTGATGGCATCACTCCTCGATGGCATCCTCATAGAGCCTGTCGACAAATGTGTGAAAGTGCGTTATATCGACTAGAGGGGGGGTGAATAGGCGATTTTTATGAATTCTTCATTGAGGAATTTGCCAGTGAGGAAATTCCTTAGTGAAGAACTACTTGCAGCAGAATAAGTACTCAAAAGTATGCGTAGCAGAACACAAGCATGGTCATCATGATGAAATGAAGACAAGCACAGAGTACAGAAAGCATAAACACAGGATAACACAGGATGAAGACAAACAGACTGAAGAAATTGAACAGAGGAAATTGAGAAAGTCTTCAGTCAAAGTCTTCAAACACAGATATGACAAGCACACAACACAGTAATGAGGAAATGAAAGAGTTGAGGAAATAGAACCAGTAGGCTTGGTGAAGACAATGATTTGGTAGACCAGTTCCAACTAATGTCTCAGTTGTACATCTGGTTGGAGCGGCTAGGTATTTAAACCTGAGGACACATAGTCCCGGACACAAGTCCTCACCGTATTCTCCTTGAGCTAAGGTCACACAGACCTCGCCCAATCACTCGTGGTAAGTCTTCAGGTGACTTCCGAACCTTCACAAACTCGGTCACTCGGCGATCCACAATTCCTCTTGGATGCTCTAGACCATGACGCCTAACCGTCTGGAAGAAGCACAGTCTTCAAAGGTAACAAGCGTCGGATCCACGCAGGATCAATCTCTTCAGTGATGCTCAATCACTTTGGGTTTGTAGGTGTTTGGGTTTGGGTTTTTCCTCACTCGATGATTTTCGCTCAAAGTCCTCGGAGGATGGGATACTCTCAAATGACAAGTGTCAGTTTCTCTCGGAGCAGCCAACCAGCTAGTGGTTGTAGGGGGCGGCTATTTATAGCCTAGGGAGCAGCCCGTCATGATAAGACATAAATGCCCTTCAATGATATGACCGTTAGGTGGATAAGATATTTTGGGACAGCTGGCGCGTAGCACAGCAACGGTCGGAAATTTGAGTATCAAATTCCTCAGGGCTATCATGTTCCTCACTGTGTAGGCAGTTCGCACTGGCGAATTCCTAACTCCTCAGTCAGAACAAATTCCTCAGAGACTAGAAGAACTTCGTCTCTGTCACTGAAGAATATGACTGAACTGTATGAGATTTCCAATGGCTTCACTCGAAGGGGTTGGTAGTTGTAGGATTTTGAGTTGAGCATCACATGGAAATTTTTCCTTAGTATTTCCTCGACCCCCTTTAACAGTACGGTGTTTCCTATGACTCAAGAAAGGGAAAATGAAACTACGAAAACAGAAGTCTTCACGCTTCATGTTCCTCAAATGAATACCAAGTCTTCAAGGTCACACCAATTTCTTCACTTTCAAAATCTTCAGAAAGTCTTCAGAAATC
The DNA here is from genome assembly GCF_018294505.1 of Triticum aestivum. Taxonomy (NCBI): domain Eukaryota; kingdom Viridiplantae; phylum Streptophyta; class Magnoliopsida; order Poales; family Poaceae; genus Triticum; species Triticum aestivum. Next base: position 640,561,129 of record NC_057799.1, on the reverse strand, counting down.
CAAAGTCTTCAGTCGAAGAACTTCATTTTTAGGGGTCGACTTTCACTGTAAATATCAAACTCCTCATAGACTTATAGACCTGTGTACACTCATAAACACATTAGTCCCTTAACCTATAAGTCTTCAATACACCAAAATCACTAAGGGGCACTAGATGCACTTACAATGTGTCATGATCAGCATCAACCTTTTGACTTCTGTTGAGATGACAATTGAATTCATGATGAGAAATACCATCCTTGACCTTCGATGATTTGAGTTATCATCGACAACTCCCTTGTCTTCTTTCCAACACATGTTTGATCATGTCTTGGTTATACCTTGGACTCCTTGCTATTCCTGCAATTGTTCCTTGAGTATTTCTTGTGATCTTCAACTCCAATCCCTACTTGTAACACCATGTTAATGCTACCTCGAAGCATGACTGAGGTATTCCGTATATCAACAAGAACATTGGAAGCACATTGTCGAATGTTTCTTGATCTATTATCCAAACACTGTTGTATGGGTAATATCATGATTCTTCCCTCGCCCCGTTATCTAAATGCTTTTGAAATTGCTGTCATATCATGTATATCCTGCTCTGCTTCCCCTTGGGAAGGATATACTCCCAATCCTTATGTGTAAACACATTTTCCTTTCCAATGTTCTGATTAATCTAATGATCACCTTTTCTTTTCCATTGTTTTGTTTAACCTTTCTGGTGGTTTATGAGATCTAAGCAGTAATAGTTCCCTGCTTATGAAAACACCTCGGTGCACAATTTGTCAGTAAGACCTTATTATTATTGCTGTTGACATTCCGGTAACCACCGATGGACGAGAACTTTGCCTATTGGTCCGCCTCGTTCAACGAGCAGGAAAATAGTTCTCTCCGTCCCTCGCCCTTGGTACCAACATTGTTGCCAACATAACTAGTAGGTTATTCTCTGACATGCCTTGTTATCATGACTATGCAAGATGTCAATGCCTTCCTACTTATTACCCACATGGTGGGCCCATAACCCATAGTTCCACAGGATCGAAACCTGACCCTCCTGTACAACCTTGATGCCGAAGTATCTTATGCTCTTGGCTTTGTGTGTTATCACGAGCCACCTTCCAAGAGATGATCTATTCCCGATGCTCTGAACCCCTTCTCACACTCTGTTCAGGTATCGATCGTTTGTCCATTCGCTTGAAACTTCCTATTGTACCTTCATACTTTGCTCTCGATGTTTTATTAAGTTTCAACTCGAGAGATACTTCTGCCTCATTCCCTGAATTGTTCACCAGATAATTACCCTATAAGGGTCAGTTCTCCTGAAGTTACTCTTTTACTTCCCCACTTAAATCTCGGGACGAGATTTCTTGTAGTGGAGGAGATTTGTAACACCCCCAGTGTCATGCAACAGTAACCCTCTGTGATTAAGCTAATCATTTTTTCAAACAGTACTTAATCACCTTTGTTCAATATCCCATTTGAAATTCCAGTCAATTCAAATTCAAGTGAAGTTTGAAGTTGATCAAAAGTTGCTGGCAAAATGTCCATCATTTGTCAAAAATTCGATAGCAATTATTTGTTAAGGAACACAACATCACTTTTGTGCAGAGATGAGCATTAGCAATTATAACAACACCAATTCATCATTTTAAATGCTATCCTATTTATGAAAAATACCAAATGAATTCTTCTGGTCTCCAAAATATTTGTGGCGCTGTCTAAGATCACTAGGGAATAAAAGGGGCACTTCCCATATTTTTCCTAAGTAAATAGCAGGCCCAATATTTTCTTACCCATCTCTGTTTATATAAAAAAACAGAAATCAAAGAAGGAGAAAAAAGAGAGAAGAGAGAACCCCCCTGCCCCCTTTGGGCCTCAGCCCACTAGCCGGCCCAACGCCTCCCCCCGCGGTCGATCCCCTCCTTTCCTTCTGTTCGACCGACCGAGGAACCCCCCGCTCGTTCCCGCCGGACCCGGCACGGCACCCCGCGCTGCCACGTCGCCGGCGAGGGGATAAGATCAGCCCCGACGCCTCGGGCTCCCTCCCCACTCGCCCACTCCCCCTTGCGCTCCCTCTCCGCCTCCCCACTCAGATCCCCTTACCCCACGGGTTGCTGCTTCTCCTCTCCGCCATGGCCTCGCCACCGTGAAGCTCGCGGCCACCGTCGCCCGTTCGCTGCTCCGACAAGTCCGGGAGCTCCGTCGTGGTCCGCCTCTTCTTCCTCTACACTGGATCGGGACCGGGAGCGCCACCGTCGTCGCTTTCTTCCTCTTCCTCATCTACGGCCACCGCGCGACCTCGCCGTCGATCTGCTCCACCGGTTCTCCCCGAGCCCGCTGCATAGACCCCACGCTCCCGCGGTGAGCTCCTGCGCCGAACGCGCCCTTCCCTACCCCCCCTTTAGTCGCCCGTAGCCCGTGCTCCGGCGTTAGGCCGCACCCTACACCGCCAGGCCTCGTCGCCGGCGTAGCCACGACGACCATAGGGTCCCGTGTGTGCCATCATCGCGCTCACCGCACCGCGTAGGCCTCGTCTAGCCGCTTGGGTTGCCCGCAAACACACCCCAGCCCCGATCCCGACGACGGCCGAAGTCCGGCGTCCGCCTCGCCGCTCGCCGTCGACGTTCCCAACCACCGCAGCCTCTGCCACCACCCCAGATCGCCTCGCCGTCGTCTTCTCATTCGAACGAGCCCGACCGCGCTAGAAACGGCGCCCTGTGCGCGAAACCCGACCACCTCCCGAGCGCGCCGCCGTCGTTTTTGGTCGCCGGAGCTCTCTCCGGCGCCGACGCCGAAGTGGCTCCATGGGTCCCACCCCCTGGGTCGCTGACCCGTGGGCCCCTCGGGCCTGGCTGACCTGTTGACTTCGGTCAACTGCTGACTGGGCACTCTGACCCGCTGACATGCGGGCCCCGCTAGCTTAAACGTTTTAAAAATAAGTAAATCCGCTAATTAAAATCTATTAATTAATTAGTAATTAGTTAGTCACTGACACCAGGGGCCCACCCCTCTAATTAGCCTGTTAGTTTAGTTTAAATTACTGTTGGACTAACAGAGGCTGACATGTGGGTCCCACTGGACCACAGGTCGGGTTTGACCCTGGTCAGCGAGTTTGTTGACTGCTGACGTCATCCCAACGCAATGCTGATGTCATAATGAATTTCTGTTAATTTGAGTAATTCTGGAAAATACTTTAAACTTTAGAAATTCATAGTAATTAAACCGTAACTCCGATGAAAATGTTTTCTACATGAAAGTTGCTCAGAAAAATCCAACGAATCCGGATACGTGGTCCGTTTACCTGTCAGATGCCTCTAACTATCTGAACATGGAACATTCCCCCTCCGGTCATCTGGCTGACACAGGTCCGGAACCGGGAATACCTTCCCGGTTGAATCCCCCTTCACCTTTATCGTGTAGCCATACGTTAGGTCACACCTGGCACAGCATATTGCCACGTTATGCTTTGTGATGCTATGTTTGCTTTATATTTATTGTTTCTTCCCCCTCTTCTCTCCGGTAGACCCCGAGACCGATGTCGCCCCTGTGATCGACTACATCGACGACGACCCCTCATTCTTGCCAGAGCAACCAGGCAAGCCCCCCCCTTTGATCATCCCGATATCGCCCATTCCATTCTCTCATGCTTGCATTAGATTTTGCTACTATTATTGTTTGCTCCTATTCTGATGCATAGCCTGCTTTTGTAACCTGCTCATTGTACCTTACCTGCTTATCCTAAACTGCTTAGTATAGGTTGGTTAGTGATCCATTAGTGACCCCCACCTTGCCTTTGTTGCCCCTGCTTCATCATCGAAGACCCGATCAACGGGATCGAAGACCAGGCCCCGGCACCGCACATCAGTTTCCCCTTAGTTGCTCGACACTACTGGGTTACTATCGAGTACCGAGGGTGAGACCTCAATAGCACTTCTGATGTTAACCCTGTAGTGAAGCTTTTCGGTCGTGGTCATCAAGGGTGATTCTGCCTTAACCACTTCCGATACGACTCTGCCGTGCAACCCCTCAAGTGTGAACCTCGGGGGTGGTTCCTCTTACGTTCACCTTGATGATTACATCGAGTGGAATTCACCGGGGGTGATTCCTCGGGTTTTCCCCTTGATGTTTGGACACACGGATACTTGGACTTTACAACTGTTACTTGGAAGGGCGGGTCGACCCTGAGGGGTACCCGCGAGTGATGTGGAGACGGGTTGACCTGGAGGGTGCCCGCGAGATAATTACAAGGCGTGGCCGGGCATTCCTAGCCCTTGCCGCAAGTCCTCGAGACGGGGCAACGGGGTCACATCTTTCGTGAGTCGCTGCTTGTTACCGCGCGTTCCTAATCCACTATGATTTGGATATTTGATCCGAGGGCCCTCTGGCCTGATAGCACTAACCATCACGTGGGCATAGTATGGGCGTTCTGCGTCGTATGCATCAGCCGAAGCTTAATAGACGTCAGGGACTGAGCGGCGCGCGCTGGATTGGACTGGAACGCCTGCTCTTGTATAAGGGAGGCTAGGTCTGCTTCCGGCCGCCCTCGCAACGTGCAGGAGTTCCCGGGGAGATGGCCCATGACCCCTGGGGGCATAGGTTTAGTCTGGCGTGCTGACCTCTCTATTAAGCCTAGGTCGGGTTGCGGCGTATTGTTTGGCCGAGGCCGGGCATGACCCAGGAAAGTGTGTCCGGCCGGAGTTAATCGAGTGTGGTGGGTAAGTTGGTGCACCCCTGCAGGGAAGAAAACATCTATCGATAGCCTGTCCTACGGTAACGGACACTTGGAGTTGCACCCCGATCGATACAACTAGAACTGGATACTTGAGATGAGACATGGATATGAGAAATGGATAGTATGGCTCTGGGATTGCTTTCTCGCAGGGAGTCGAGAAAGGATCTCTGGCCAAGGTTGATAACACTACTACTACTTTACTTTATGCTACTCTACTCCCTCCTGTTGCTGCAAGATGGTGGTTTCCAGAAGATGCTAGTCTTCGATAGGACTAGGTTCTCCCCTCTATTCTGTCATTTCTGCAGCCCAGTCCACTTATAGTCTTATACAGCCTTCCTTTGATAATGTTGCATATGTAGTGTAGATCCTAGCTTGCGAGTACTTTGGATGAGTACTCACGGTTGCTTTGCTCCCCCTTTCCCCCTTTCTTCTTCTTTCCGGTGGATGCAACCAGATGTCGGAGCCCAGGAGCCAGATGCCACCGTCGATGCCTGTTGGGGAACGCAGTAATTTCAAAAAAATTCCTACGCACACGCAAGATCATGGTGATGCATAGCAACGAGAGGGGAGAGTGTTGTCCACGTACCCTCGTAGACCGAAAGCGGAAGCGTTAGCACAACGCTGTTGATGCAGTCGTACGTCTTCACGATCCAACCGATCAAGTACCGAACGTACGACACCTCCGAGTTCAGCACACGTTCAGCTCGATGACATCCCTCGAACTCCTATCCAGCCGAGCTTTGAGGAAGAGTTCCATCAGCACGATGGCGTGGTGACGATGATGATATTCTACCGACGCAGGGCTTCTCCTCAGCACCGCTACGATATTATCAAGGTGGACTATGGTGGAGGGGGGCACCGCACACGGCTAAGAGATCCAAGGGATCAATTGTTGTGTCTAGAGGTGCCCCCTGCCCCCGTATATAAATAAGCAAGGGGGGAGAGGCGGCCGGCCAGGAGGAGGCGCGCCAGGGAGGAGTCCTACTCCCACCGGGAGTAGGACTCCCTCCTTTCCTAGTTGGAGTAGGAGAAGGGGGAAGGAGGAGGGAGAGAGGAACGAAAGGGGGGCGCCGCCCCCCTCCTTGTCCAATTCGGACTAGATGGGGAGTGAAGGAAATATGCCCTAGAGGCAATAATATAGTTATTATTTATTTCCTTATTTCATGATAAATGTTTATTATTCATGCTAGAATTGTATTAACCGGAAACATAATACTTGTGTGAATACATAGACAAACAGAGTGTCACTAGTATGCCTCTACTTGACTAGCTCGTTGATCAAAGATGGTTATGTTTCCTAGCCATAGACATGAGTTGTCATTTGATTAACGGGATCACATCATTAGGAGAATGATGTGATTGACTTGACCCATTCCGTTAGCTTAGCAGTTGATCGTTTAGTATTCTGCTATTGCTTTCTTCATGACCTATACATGTTCCTATGACTATGAGATTATGCAACTCCCGTTTACCGGAGGAACACTTTGTGTGCTACCAAACGTCACAACGTAACTGGGTGATTATAAAGGTGCTCTACAGGTGTCTCCGAAGGTACTTGTTGGGTTGGCGTATTTCGAGATTAGGATTTGTCACTCCGATTGTCAGAGAGGTATCTCTGGGCCCACTCAGTAATGCACATCACTATAAGCCTTGCAAGCATTGTAACTAATGAGTTAGTTGCGGGATGATGTATTATGGAACGAGTAAAGAGACTTGCCGGTAACGAGATTGAACTAGGTATTGAGATACCGACGATCGAATCTCGAGCAAGTAACATACCGATGACAAAGGGAACAACGTATGTTGTTATGCGGTTTGACCGATAAAGATCTTCGTAGAATATGTGGGAGCCAATATGAGCATCCAGGTTCCGCTATTGGTTATTGACCGGAGACTTGTCTCGGTCATGTCTACATTGTTCTCGAACCCGTAGGGTCCGCACGCTTAAAGTTCGATGACGGTTATATTATGAGTTTATGTGTTTTGATGTACCAAAGGTAGTTCGGAGTCCCGGATGAGACCGGGGACATGACGAGGAGTCTCGAAATGGTCGAGACGTAAAGATCGATATATTGGACGACTATATTCGGACATCGGAAAGGTTCCGAGTGATTCGGGTATTTTTCGGAGTAACGGAGAGTTATGACAATTCGCCGGGGAGTATATATATGGGCCTTATTGGGCTTTAGGGGAAAGAGAGTGGAGAGGCTGGGCGCCCCCCAAGGCTAGTCCGAATTGGACTAGGGGGAGGGGCTGCGCCCCCTCCTTCCTTCTCTTCTCTCTCCCCTTTCCTTGACTCCTACTCCTACTACT